>NW_011888974.1:1567927-1613050 GCF_000151845.1 Pteropus vampyrus | reverse complement strand
TAACTAGATTAACCCCTCTTAAGCCAAGATTCTGAAGTAAGTGACAGAGCTGGGCTTCAGACCCAGGAAAATCAGTCCCAGAGCCTGGCCTTACATGAGTGCCATCTCCGTGTCACTGCCTGGCCCTCTCCGGCTCTCTTCCTTTCTCCCCCTAATGGTTGGGCTCGCCTAGGTACTCTCCCCACCACACTTCTCTTTTACCTCCTGTCCACTTCCTCTGCCCTCACCTCTATCTGAAGGTTTCTATTCCCACCTCCATGACATCGACTCCCCACATCTCCCTCCTGACTTCTCAGCTTGAGCGACCACTTCCCATTGGACATCTGCCCCGGGATAAACTGCACATGCCCCAAACTCACCTTGGGCCTCTCTAGACTGAATGCCCCTGTTTGGTTCCCAGCATCTCCCTGGCATCGGTTAGTTCTGAGTCCTCCCGTCCTCTTGCCCTCACAGCCACTTTCTATTCTGTGACATTTCTCTTGTTCTTTTGCTTCTCATTGTTCCTGCCCTATTACTTCTTGTCTGCATTGTTGTAATCCTGTCCTCCCTGCCCCCCAAATAGCCTGGTGCCAGATGGATCATCTCTAAAGCCCAACACTGCTCTGTAATTCCCTTTTTTCAAGAGCCTTTCTTGGATCCCCAGAGACCTTGCATGACGTGGTACCATCAGGGTATCTAGTCCCTATTCTTCCCAGGTTTTAACTTAACAGTGCACCCCTCCATTTGACAGCCCCCACAGTGCTTCCTGTTAGATAATGTATTTAAGTGAGCAGGGGTCCTTAGCTACTGTGTCTCTCTGATTCATCCTAGCAAGCCCATGTTTGGCTTCCCTTCCAGACTATAAGCTTCTTGGGGGCAGAGTCTGGGTCTCAAAGCTTTGCATGAGGCAGGCTTTGAGGCCTGTTTGCCAAATGCGTGAACATGAAAAGTCAGTGGATCTGCAGGGAACCTAGATACTGAGGCAGGCCCTCTCTTGCCGAGCACTTTTCCTTTGCACATTTTGGAGATTTTCCTCTGTCTCCTTTGATTTCTCCAGTGATTAATTTTTACTGAGTTCCTGCCCTGTGTGCCAGGCCTGTGCACCCAGGGTGCCATGGAAGCCCCTGCCCAACTCCTGAGAATTAGGCTGGAGAACTCATTCAGGAGAGAGCCTGCAGAGTCAAGAAATAGAATTTGGGCTCAAGGTTTATTATTTGGATTTCTGTAAAGTTTAGAACACTATAGCCATTCCCAAAACATGGTCTTGGCCTTCCCAGGGCTTTTTTTCTGCTTCAGGTGGGACCTTTCTGAGCTAGAAGATATTACTAAGAAGGGAGAGTGGCCTGGACACCTGGATGTGGCTAATGGCATTGGCTGTCCGCAGGTGCTGGAGTTTATAGCAAGGCATAAGGGATGTTAGGATGAGTGCAGAGTAATATGAGAGCCTTCCCTGGGTAGAAAATCTGGCTCTGTTATTGAATTTCTCGTTTCAAAATGAGTAGGCTGGAAAAGATTTCCGAGGGTCCTTCCAGCTCTTCAATGTTTAGCTTGTAAAACTCATGTTATAATGGGCTTTCACACTGGGGAATAAGGACATGCATTTCTTCTGAGCACTTAACTGCTCTCTTGAATAGTTTCCAAATGCTCCTGTGTGTGGAATGGGGTCCAGGTACCAGTGACATGGGGCTCAGGAAAGGGTGCTGCTGTACCTCAGGAAGGGATGGGGAGTGGCCATGAAAGCAGATCCCTAGCCCCACTTGAGTAGTCAAAGGGTTCTTTGCCTGTGAGGCACTGATGAAGGCGGGTTTCCTCTCCCCATCCATTGGTGCACTTCCACTACCTTGGGACAAAGTGTGGAGGAGACCTGGGTGGGGTGCAGGGTGCAGCCTGGTGGAGAGGGCCTGAGGCCAGTGCTTCACTTGCATCCAGAGAGTTGACGGCCTGGAGAGATGCCCACCTAGGAAAGGGAACTTGTCAGCCCCACCTCTTGGCAGGGTGGGAGCTGCTTCCTGTTTTCCTGCCCAGGCAGGCAGGGAGGAGCCCTGCTCCCAGCTGTGGGCAGTGCTGTCTGACACAGTGGGGGTGTCCTGTGGTTCAGACAGTGGAGGAGAGAATGAGAATTTTCTTGGATTTGAAAGGTTGCTGCTGTCGCCTCTGCTGTTAGGGCCTTGGGACAGCTCAGGAAGCTGGTGTGGACCGTCCAGGAAGCTATTATGGCTTATGGTTTCTAATTTAACAACAGCTAACATTGTTTGTAGTTTATAAAGCATATTTACACATAACCTCTTTTTAGCCACAAAACAACATGCAGTAGGTGATTGCGGTCAGTTTTCAAGTGTGGACACTGAGGCTCAGAGAGCTTAAATGATTTGCCTTAAGAGCACTTAGGAAGTGGCTAATCCGAGACTTGAACCTGGCTGGTCTGATCACAGATTGTATACCTTCTTTTCCATATCTACCTTTAAAGCTGAAGCCTGGTCTGGAGCTGGTAACTTAGAAAAAAGGTACAGAGATTTTTTTTTTTTCCCTAAATCTTTTCCAGTTAACTTATTGGACATTTCAAATTCCTCCCAGAAGATTTTTGTAACACATATAACCATCAAAAGGCCTGTATCCAGAATATGTAAAGAACTTATGAGAAAAAAACAAAAACAAAAACGACAACCTAATAGAAAAACAGACAGGAGGAACTTCACAAAAGAGGATAAACAAATGGTCAATAAATATATGGAAGGTGTGCACCTTCATTACTAATCAGGGACATGCAAATTAAAATTGTAACGAGATACTACCATATGCTCATTAGGATGGCTGAAATAAAAATGAAAAAAACCCGACAGTTCCAAGTGTTGGCAGAAATGCGATTCATTTATTCTGAGTGCCAGTTGAGTATGTTGAGTATGGGCTATACACTGGTGCAACTGCATTGGGAAACAGTCTGGTAGTATCCTAAAATTGAAGATACGTACACTCAATAACCTAACAATTCCATGGCTAGCTATATAGCCAACAGTGACATGTACATATGCACCAAGAAGAATATTCTTAATCATATTTTATAATAGCCCCAAATTGGAAACAATCCAAATGTCCACTGTGAATATGTGGATAAATAAATTGTGACACAGTCTTTCATTGAGATACTATACAACGATGAAAATGAATAAACTACAGTTAACACTCAAAAACATAGGTGAATCTTATTAAAAAAAAAAAAAGTGGTAGACCCAAAAGGACACCTTCTGTATGCTTCCATTTATATTAGGTTTAAAAAACAGGCAAAGCTAAATGAGTATTAAGGGGTGCTGCTCAGATGGTGAAACTGTTAAGAATAAAAGGGATGATTACCTTAGAAGTCCAGTAAAGATTATCCTTGGGTGCATGGGAAGTTAGTGATTGGGAGGGTGTGCTAGGGGAGCTTCTGAGGTCCTGCCATCAGTCTGTTTATTGGCCTGGATGGTGGTTTATGATAATTCATTAAGTTATACATTTTTGTTTTCTGCAGTTTTCTCTATTTATATTTCAAAATACAAAAGGTTAAAAAAACAGAAAACAAAAACTCCCAGCAAGTGGAAGATAGTGTCTTGAGGAGGCCAAGACCTGCCACTTAATATATTTGAGCTTTCTCTCAAATACAGAACCTTCCCCATAAAAGCACTTCCGATACTGCCCTAGAACTGGAAAGCTTTTGATTATGAATCATGCATATACAAGCATCTTCTGAGTACTGCTGTAACATGTAGCCGAGAAGTTGAGACTTATCATTAGCCCATACTTAGCATGTTGCCTTTGGCTTCCATTTATTTGTCTTGTGTCTACCTCCTTTAGTGGCATATGGGCCCTAAGTTCCTCACTCAGCTTTTAGCCAGTTGCCCCAGTGTCTAGCAGAGGGTTTGACACCAGCTAAGGCTCAGGATGTCTGTGAAATACAAAATAAATTACATGGTGAAAAGTTTTTGAAGGAGAGAAGAAAATGTGGCTCCAGGCTCAAAAGAAGTGCATTTGAATAAAACCAAAGGCCTGAGTGGTAGACATTTGGAACACAACCTCATGCTTAGCTTATGTTCTGAAAATGTAGATCAAATCATGCATGATGGAGACATGATCAGCCGCTATGAAAATCTAGGAGCTTGGGACATGTCACTGGGGAACACAGCAGAAACACTAACCTTCTAACAGTGGTTCTTTGAGGTCTCTGGCTGCGTAGTCCCTGGGGCCAGCCCACGATGCAGTTGTTATGTGTGTTATTATGTCTTATTCCCTTTTCCCTATTTGGCTGGAAGCAATGTCTTCTCTCTTTGGTTTTCCTTGGATATGTCTTGACCGATGCCCTATTCTTCCGTCCCATTTTCCATTATCCTTCAGAAAGAGATACACAGACATGAGCTGTGTGGTTTCTTCCCTGAGCAAGATCCAGGGCTACTTCTTAAACTCCTAAACTAGAAAGTAATTATAGGACAAATGAAGGGATGCTCCCCTGTGCCCAGTGGGGAGTAAGACATATCCAACCTCGGAGGTTGAATAGGCTAAACATGTTTGTAGGGCCTAAAGAGTTAGGTGATTTAGCTCTAACATATTATGAAGGAAAGTCTGAGCAATTAAAGGTGTCCTTATATCAGAAAGAATGACCTGGACCTCTCACAGACCCCTTTTGGAGGTCTCGTCAGAGGCAGAACTAGGGGCTGAATGGACTGGATTGGTCCAATGGCATTAATGATGTTTTTGTGGAAACAGAAAAAACTTCCTTTAGTGCCTAGAAGAACGATACATAACTGTACCATAGTGATGATGGTGATGGTGTGGTCATCTCCTTCATGCCCTGCTCCAGGGACCACTCAGAACTTAGAAGTTTTGAAAATTTATTAATTTTCATTTATTCTGAGTGCCAGTTGAGTATGTTTAGAATGCCTTTTGTCATGAGAAATGGGAAATAAAAACCAAGTGATAGGAGAGTCCAAAATGCCTTGGGTAGATTCCCAGGCATGGTACTGCCTTAGGCCTCAGATGGAGGAGCAGGCCTGGGTAATGACCGGCTGTGAGGCCCTCTCAGCCTCTGTTTCCTCATTTGCAAATTACTTTACATAATAGTACAGGCCAACATCCCTGACCTGCCCTTCTGAAATCCCAAAGCACTGGAAACCTGAAGGTCTTTTCAGAGTTTGGTACCTGTCATGCACTCGTCTGGGCTTATTTACATACAGTCTTTGTTATATTCCCATCTTAGAATGGTTGGTCATATGATATGCTGCAAAGATATTACTATGTTTGTTAGAAGGTGTTGCTTAGTCTCCAGAATTCTAAATTCCCAAACACACTTGGCCCCAAGAGTTTGGGATAAGGGGTTGCTCTCCTGTAGTATCTACTCCATTGTGTTTTTGGAAGGATTTGAATCAGATACCTTATGTATACAAGATGAAGCATTATGCTAGGCAGATTATTCATTATTCATCGGTTTTAGAATCACACTTGTAGGACTAGGAATAATTAGACTAACTATCCAAGTCCAGCTTCCTGTGTTCAATAAAGGTCATGTGAATTATTTTAAACTAGAAAGAATTGAAGTAACAGCTTGGTATGGAATAGAAAGATCCAAAGACAAAACTGGGTTCAAATCCTATCTCTGCTGCTTACCACCTCTGTGACCTTGGGCAAATGCCTTGACTTCTTTGCCTCAGTTTTCCCATCTGTGTAACAGGGGATAACAAAACTGTCTCATGGGGTTGCCCTGAGGATTCAGAGAAACTGAAGAAGGCAGTGAGCCAGGCACATCGCCTATGTGGTTTTCTTGCCAAAAGTGCAGTAACCTCAGTTTAATCACAAAACATCAGGCAGACCAACATTGAAGAATATTCTACAAAATAACTGGCCAGTACTCTTCAAAAATGTCAAGGTCATGAAAGACCAGAGAAGACTAAGGAGCTTCCGCAGACTGGAGGAGAGTAAGGAGATGTGACAATAAAAGGTGGGTTCCCAGACTGGCTCCTGGAACAGAAAGAGGACAGGAGTGGAAAAACTGGAGAAATCCAAATTAATGCTGTAGTATAGTTAATAGTATTGTACCAAGGTTAATTTCTTGATCTTGATGATTTTCCTATGGTTATGTAAGGTGTTGGTTAATATAAATGGAAGTTGGGCAAAGATGTACGGGAACTCTACTATTTTTGCAATTCTTCTGAAAGTCTAAAATTATCTCAAACTAGAATGTTAAAAAAAAAAAAGAATGGCATGTCGCTTGGCAGACTTTAGTCAGGGCTAAGCACATGTGCATTCCCTGGCTCCCTTGGGTCATCCTGGAGACACTAGAGACCTACACACACACAGAGAGAGGACAGTGGTTTCAGAGGAGGGAAAGCGTTGCTAGTCCAGGCTGCATCGGAGGAGGGAGAAAGTCTGGTGCCCGTTGCAAAGAGAAGCTCCTCTATGTGCCCAGGTCTTGGAGGCAGAACAGAGCAGGACCTTTGTATACAGACTAGCAGGCACACTCTGTCAGGCTCTTCCTGTTGCAGTGGTAACTAGTAGTTAAACACTTTGCAGTCAGACAATCTTAGTTCCAGTTCCACTTTTGTTACTTATTATCTTGTGGGGACCTTGGGAACGTTACTCATCTTTAACATGAGACAATGTACTGACATTTGGGCTCAATGAATGGATTGAATGAGAGGGTCCAGAGCAGTAGCCAGTGTGGGCTGTTGCTTCTCCTCCCCCTGAAGCCTGCCTGAGTGGCCCCAGTGGAAGTGCCTACCGCCCTCCAGGTTCCCTACAGTACCTATTTTGTGTCCCTCCAAAGGCCTTTTCTAGAGCCTTCCAGTCCCACGGTGTGTGCATCTTGTTTGTCCATGACCTAGAGCTCCTGTAGACCACAGGGCTTTGCATGTAGGAAAATGTGCAAATGTGGTGAGTGAGTGGGTGAATGAATGAATAAATGAATGAATGAGTGAGTGAATGAGTAAATGAGTGAGTTTGTGAGTAAGTGAACGCATGACTGGATGAGTAAAGAGGTGCCTCTCTGAAAGAGGGCTGCGCACCACATGTGCTTATTGGTGCAAATAGTTGCCCCTTGGCAAACTGTTCTCCAGGAGGAATTTGGAAGCGTTCAGACCAGGCACACCCTTTTATTTTGATTTTTCTCCCCCTACCTCGGATACCAGTCACCTGTCCAGAAAAAAAAAAAAACCAATTAACTCATTTTCTTACAGTGTTGAATATCTTAAGCTTTAGAGCTGTTTGTCGGTGCTTCACAATTCTCCAGGCCTCTCTCCTTGTCACTGAGAACTTTTTACCACAGGAAATCAGGCTCATTTTAAGGGCCAAATAGTCACTAAATATAGCCTCCCGGCACAGATATTAAAAGAGCTGTGCTGATGATGTTATGTCTGAATAGAGAAGAAGGGGAAGAAATAACTTTTTCTTTTTCTGGAAAGAAGAGTGAAGATCCACCAGGTTTTCTGTGGGTCCACAGGGAGTGGAGCGATGGTGTGGCGTCAGTATCTTCATTATGGAATCACCAGATGTTTGTCACCAGCTGGGGGCTTGGTTTTAGATTTCTGTTGTCAGGCAGTCATTCCTTCTTGTCTCCATTAAAAAACGCCCCTTGCCCAAGGAGAGTGACCTCAGACGAATGTGCCCTTCCCACCAAGCCCAGGAGAGCTGCGCTCAGGGAGGTGTCAGTGAGAGCCACTCACCCCCAGCCCCAGGACCAGCATGGGCTGAGTGGGGAGCTCGCCCCTGCATCTTTCTCTTCTCAGTGCTGGTTGACAAGCAGCAGGTGCCACAGGTGGAAAGGGGTGGGATGAGGCCCTGGAATCTTCGCTAGTGAAAAAGGAGCAGTGGGTATAGAAGCCAGGAAAAAGTTCATGCCTCAGAGGGAGATCTGGATTGAAATTTCACGCACACTAGTCACCATGGCATAGATTTGTGGGGTGGGAGGGTGGGGTTCTCATGTGGAGCATGGCTTTCGTGGGGGCCGATGACTTTCTCCTTTGGCTTCCACTTTGGGGTAATTGCGTGGTCAGAATAATGTCAACAGAAGATAAAACTTTGGGGATGATGTTTTTGTTTCTTAAATGTTCCTTCAAGAATATAAGTAGGTAGAGAGGAGTGGGAAGTGGAGAGGTAGATGGGGGAAATTTTTAAAAATAATTTCTTCAATTAAATAAAGAAAAAGAAAAGGAAGGAAGGAAGACAGACAGACTACAAGTAGGACTATTTTAGGGAACTTTCTTTGGGGCAGAACTGACATCTCTTTGGGAGAAAAACTTAGTAGCTCTTTCTGTAAGAAGCTCTGTGCAGTGAACTCTCTTAGTCTTTGTATGCCTGAAGCTGTCTACATCTCACCATCTTTTTTTCTCTGTTATAACCAAGATTTTATTGGTACTTGTTTGGTGATCAGCACACAAACGTCGTGAATTAATGCTAGTATTAAAAAGCCTATACAATATAGCTGCAATGCTTAGCTCAAGTGTTACTCAACTACTGTTCCGAAGTAAAATTTGGAGACATTTTATCTACAAATAGAGGACACCAGAGCTCAGAGTTTTCAAACATTGCTAATTTTTAAGCCTTTTGTGAGGACTGTCCTGATAACGCAGGAAGTGATATCTCACACATTATACTCATGGCACCTTAACAGGTTTGGGGAAATTCCAGACCATCCCTTGCGGGACTTTGACGCAGATGGTGTTCAGTTCAGATAAGGAGACAAAAACCATATTGAAGACTCACAGACAATAATAGTGGGGAAAAAACACAAAAATGAAAGATGGGTCATTTAAAATGACTGTCATTTGGGCTATGTGTATTTTAGAGGATTTTTTATTATCCCTCTCACACAGTCTATGGAATGTTACGTTTACATCAAACAAAACCTCCCTTACTCGAACATTCCACA
Organism: Pteropus vampyrus; assembly: GCF_000151845.1. NCBI lineage: Eukaryota > Metazoa > Chordata > Mammalia > Chiroptera > Pteropodidae > Pteropus > Pteropus vampyrus. The sequence continues at coordinate 1,604,184 of NW_011888974.1, read as the reverse complement.
AATTTCTGGTTTTACTGAAATTAACCAGTACATGATTTTACCTCTCAAAAAGGAATTTGTACTTATTTAAAGATGCATTAAAATGTGGGATAAGGTGGATTCCATGCTTCTTAAAAAATGTTTCTGGCACTACAGAAAAATCTGCATTTCCAAAATAGGTGATGAAGCTGCTGCTTAGAATTGTAGGAGAAAGGTATGTAAGAACCATCACTAAGACTGGTCTAAGACTGTTTTCTTTCCCACTGCACTGGAGCCTGAAATAGCCTCATTTTTAAATTCTGGTTCTGTTGTTAAGCTGTCTTTAGTCTCTGCTTGATGATCCTCCTCTGCCCATTTTCTTTTGCTTCCTTTCCTCTTTTGTTGAGACATTTTTGGTCTGATGAGATTTCCTTTCTTATTGCCTTTTTTGCCTAAGAGACCATTTTTTTTTCAAGGCCAGATTAGATGACTATTTGCTGATCTTTTGGGGGTTTCTCCTTAGTGCCCATTCAGCAGGCTTGACTTTCCTTATTGTCATCTTGACTGAAAGCAGTGACTGTGGACACAGTGGCGGCAGAGGGCATGCATGGCTTGTGGGTACCATGGTGAGTCCCTTCCCAAAGCCGGCAACCTGGACACTCCCCCTCCTGCTACCTTAGCTGCTGAGTCACAGGATGGAGGTGGAATAGCACGTGAAGCAGGATTAGGATTCTGCTGCCTTCTCACACATTGTTCTTTTTCTTCAACACTTTGAAGCTATTATTTTGTTGTTTTCAGGCACTTAATTAGTCCAGTTGTCAGTCCCTTGTGGATAATCTACCTTTTCTTTCTAATAGTTTCCGAGATTCTTTTTAATGTAGTATATAACGTACACCAGGTGTTTTCACTTGTTGTTCTTGGGACTTATTTTAGATTGTACTCTAATTCTGAAAGATTCTCAGCCATTATCTTTTTGATTATTGCCTCCGATTTTTTCCCCACTATTCTCCCTTTTGCAAATTCTATTAAGTATATCATGGAACTTCTCATTCTGCTCTCCATTTTATTCAATTTCTCTTTCATATTTCCTGCCTTATTTTGCTTTCTTTGTTTTCATTCTAGGTGATCTCCTCAAATCCCTCTTCGTATTTCCTAATTCTCTTTTTAGTTGCACCTAAATCTACTCTTTGATTTCTAGAATTCCTATTAGTAATCTTTTTTTTAAAATTCATTTGCTCTTTTTCTACATCTTATTTTTGCTATGTGGTTTCCATTACTTTTTTCATCTTATTGAATGTTTTAAACATTCTTATGTTGAAGTCAGGGGACTATTATTTATAGTTTCTGGAGCGTTTGATTTTCTTTGTTGAATCTGCTCTTTTCATAGTATTTGATTTCCCTGTAACTTTTGTCATTTTTGTCTGTCAGAACATCTTTGGCAGAGATTATATTCTATGAGGTCCTGCATGTACCTTGTTATTATGGTATCCCTTGGGACATCTTTTTATAATTGTCTTTGCTAGGCCCTCCAGAACTCATTGGTTCTAGGCCAAGTTTTATTTGATTTTCCATGACAAGGGTTCCACACTGCGCGAGTAGTGAAGAACCTTGACACACTCATACAACGCAGGCTGGAGGCACTTGATTCCTCTAGTCTCCTCACCAAAGGTCTGGGGCTTCGGCTTTGGCCAGGAGCTCAGTTCCAGATCCCTGATGCCCAAACAGTCAGTGACCTTGACTTGGGTCCCTTATAGCATATACATGGTTGCATATCCTGTAGCACGTGCCTTTGAATCTCATTTGCTGCAGTAGCTTTCTGGTATCTGGAGATACTTTCAAGTTCGTCTACAAGTTGATGATATCTAAAAAGAAAATTTTTTTTCTAGCATGTCTACATATTGTGTGAGAGAGGAGGTCTTATGTATGACAATTTAGTCTGCGCTTTTTACCAGAGACTTAGTCCCTTACTATTTATCTTCTATAAAGCAACCAGAGAGATCTTTAAAAAAAAAAAAGGAAAAGAAAAACATCAATCGGATTATTTCATTGTCCTGATTAAAACCTTCCAGTGGCTTCCTATTTGCTTAGAATAAACTATAAGATCCTCTATAAGCTTCCCCTGATACCCTTGCCAGCCTCATCGTGCTCACTATGCTTCGAACTCCTTAAAGGGGCTTATTCTGACTCCTCCAAAAAACTATACCCTCACTCTCCATCTCATCAGCTCTTGCATTTTCTTCATTATAGGTATTATGGGGTAGTATCATCTTGTTTGTTTTTGGGTTTTGTCATCTGTCTCCTTCCCATAACCAGTGGGGAATCCATGAGCGCCGTAAGAATCTGTCTTATTTACTCTTGCATCCTCTGCCTCCACCACAATGCAGTGGGACAGCGCTTAGGGCCAGTCTTCTCCTCTGTAGGTTAGAGCATTCAAACCCTTGTCACCTGTCTTCAGAATTCCTACCTCTAATCTTTCAGGAAAGGACACTGGAGATAGAGTCAAAGATCAGTGTCCCAGTTCTGGCCGAAAGGCACAGTCCTTGTGTGATCTTTGGGCAAATTACTTTACTTCTCCCAGTCTCCATTTTCTCATTTCGAAAATGAGAACTACCCTATGTGATAGAGTTTTTGCGAGAATGAAATGTGAATATTCTCATAGCCTTGGGAGAAGTGGCAGCAAATATTTAGGAATAAAAGTATTCACTTCTCAGGGAGGGGACTATAGGCTTCGCCTTACCAGGGTCATAAAACCCTTGAGACTTTTTTCACCCCTGGTCCTAAGCCCCAACTTGTAGGTTTCCTCCAGTGTTGGCTTTTGTTTCTGCTGTGGCTATATTTTGAGTGACTGTATGGATGGTGAGCTCCATGTCTGTCAACCAACAAATGTATTTTTGAGAGCTTGCTCTAAGTGACAGCTCTAAAAACCTGTTCTTGCCCTCATGGAGGCTCTGCCTGGTTGCTGGAGGGCAGGGGTCCTGGTGTCCTCTTTGGCTTGCTTGATAAAGTTCTGTCAGAGTTCTGGATAAGTGGGTTAGTTGGAATGCCTGCCAAGACCTGCCTTGATGGCATTCATCATTCAGCAGATAAGGTTTTCTAAGCGCCTGCAGTGCCAGGCGCCAGGAGTCAGGGATAATCAGACTTGATTGCTGAGTTCAAGTTGCTCCTAGACCCAAGGAAGAACAAATGGGCCAAATGGTCACTGCAACTGCTAACCACAGAAATAGAGGAGGCCAAAATGAATGGGAAGAGGCCAGGAAGGCAGGATTGACCGTCTCAGTTGCTTATTAAAGAACTCAGGGCCACACTGTGGCTTGTAGTGATTCTAAACGTGACAGTTATGGAGAAGAGAAGAGAAGCTCAGTGCAGACTGGAGGAGCCAGGGAAGCTTTGGAGAGCAGATGGGTCTCAGGAAGGCTTTGGAGGACCAAGGAGTGTAGCTGTGGGGACGAGGGCGACAATGTGAGTAAACAGGGAATACTGCAAGCAGAGGCCACAGACATCCTGCCGGCTGGATTCTTTTGTGGGCTTGTTTTGTTTGGCCCATGCAGCTCTTTAAAATTGGAACTTAATGTCTTTAGATGGAGAACATACTCTTTCCTTCACTATGCTCGTCACCATTCCTCATTTTTATTCCCGAATGAGGAATGGTGACGAGCCTAGAATGAGCCTAGACCCATGCTCTATTCACTGGAGACCCAGGAGAATCAATGGAAGGGTCTAGAATTCATAAGCTAGTTCAGTATAGGGAATAAAAGTGCTGGGAGTGAGATATATAAAAATCAATAATATGTTTTCCTCTATATCAGCAACCTGCTTGAAAGTATAATAGAAAACAGATCCTATTTACCAATGCAGCAAGACCATATGTATCTTTATGAATCTATGAAATCTCCAGTCATTCACTCAAAACAAATTGAGTGTGTGCTATATATTTTATCTTTAATTTAAATTTTTAAATAATTTTTTTGAATACATAATTAATTTTTTTAAAAAAGTGAAAAGGCTTCCTTCCACTCCTTTCCCCTACAGCCAAGTCTCTACTCAACTCCTGGAGAAAGAACCACTCGCTTCCTAATTCCCTGTGCTCCCTCTAAGTATTTTCTTATATGCAAGTAAATATAAATATATTGGGATATTCCCACTTCCCCACTTTATATACAAATGATAGTTCAGAGTCTTGTTTTTTCACTTCACCAGATATCTTGGCAATGTTTTTTATATCAGCATATAAAAGGCTTCCTCATTCCTTTTTTACAGTTGACTAGTAAAAATACTGATTTTAGATATTTTAGATAGAACCATGAGCTCCAGAGTAAAATTGCCTGGGTTTGAAACCTGGTTCTTCTGCTGTGGCTTTGAACTAGTTATTTCTCTATGCCTCAGTTTTTTCATGTGTAAGTAGAAATAATAGATACTGAATCATATTGTTGCAAGAATTGAGTGAGATAATGCTTATAAAAGGGCCTAGAATAGTGCCTGGCATCTAGTGAGCCCCTAAATATTAGCTGCTTTTCCTATTAAAATGATGAATATTATAAATGCAAAGTAAGGTGAAAGGATAAAGAGTGACTTGGGCCGTATTTTCGATGGAGGGTTCCTGATGAACATTATAAAACTACTGAAAATATAAAGCAGATGAATTAATGGGGAGACATACTTTGTTTCCAGCAGACACTATGGAATTTATAGAGATTGTCATCTCTTCCAAGTGTAATTTATATTTATCCATTTGTAACCGAAACTTCAATGGGATTTATTTTGGAACTTTTTAAGTTTTTCTGAAATTTACCTGGAAGAATAAACGAGTGAGAATAACTTAAAAACTTTGTAAAAGATGGCTACGATGAGAAACTTGCCCTATTAAATATCAAAACACATTTTAATGATTAAAGCAGTGACTTAATTGATGGCTTCAGAATGAACAGATCAGTAGAATAGAATAAATAGCCCAGAAACATATCTTTATACACATGTACATTAATTATATGATGGAGGTGACCCCACAAGTCGATAGGTTTGGAAAGATCATTTGGTAAATTAGGGGAGGGTCATTGGTTAGCTGTTTGTGAGGAGAAGAGGCTGCATGCCTAGATAAATTCCAGATAGACTAAAAGGTTAAATTTGGGGGGATGGGGAATTAAACCATTAAAAAAAAACCTTGAAGAAGGCAGAAGGAAGCATTTTGGGATAGGGGAGGACCTCTGAGTTTCAAAGCAGTTAAAAATATCACAGTGAGAAAAACTGACTTATGCAATCACGAAAAGTTAAGGGCTCTGTATTAGTTTCGTAGGGCTGCTGTAATAAAGTGCCATAAACTGGATGGTTTAAAAGCACAGAAATTTATTCTCTCATTGTTTTGGAGGCTAGAAGACCAAAATCAAGCTGTTGGCAGGGTCATGCTCTCTCTGAAACCTACAGAAAAGAATCCTTTCTTGCCTCTTCCAGTTTCTGGTGTTTGCTGGCAGTCCTTGGTGTTCCTTGACTTATAGGCGCATCACTCCAACCTCTGTCTCAGTCTTCACATGGGGTTCTCTTTGTGTGTCTCTGTCTCTCTTCTTATAAGGACACTAGTCATCATTGGATTAAGGGCCTACGCTACTCCAGTATGACCTCATCTCAGTTTAACTGATGACACCTGCAACAACCCTATTTCCAGATAAGATCACATTCTGAGGTACTGGGGTTTGGGACTTCAAACTATCCTTTGGGGGGAACATAATTCAACCTTAATGGGCTTCATATGTCAAAGCACAACAGAGGAGTTCAGCTAAAGTAGCAAATTGGCTACATACCTTCTTCTTCCTAGATTTGCTACAATAATAGTAAAAAAAAATAATAATAATAACGATAAAGACCCACAAGGACAAAGAGGAATCATTATCAAAGGGGAGATTTCAACACATTTGGGGAAGAATTAAAGAGATGCTGACGAGAGGAGAGCAAATTTGCTCTGCTGGGCCCAGGTGGGCTTGAGCTTGGAGGCATCCTGGTGGGGGTGGGGAGAAGCAGGACTGACATTAGGTGAAGAAGATATCAGCCTATAAGAACTGTTCTCCCCCCACCCTCTGCATTCTAGCAGCCAGGCATTTATCCTGCAGCTGGGGGACCAGATTGGAGAAGCTGACCTGGATTAGTTCCTAACTCAGAAACTCAATGTGGCAGAGGGTGGAGTACCACAGTGCTGAAAACAAGGCGGTTAGTCTGGAACTTTCACTCCATCCAGACATGCCCAGGTGGGCGATCAGAAAATGCTTCTCTGGAGAAACCTAAGGCCTCAGTGAGAGGGCTGGCTCCCCACACACTCTCCCTAAAATGAAATTTGCCAGTTGATGAGCTCCACCAATGGAACCCTCCAATTAACTTTTTAGAGCTTTGCCACTAATATAAACAGCTAACCAAGGATCAGCTGACATAGAAGGAAAGGCAAGCCTCTGCATGAACAAAAGAATTAAAATAAACAGTCAGGAAAAAGCAGTCTGTAAGAAACAAAGACAATGTAAGTTCAGAAGCAAACTTCAGAAACTTCCAAATAGTATTCTCACGGAGTTCAAGAGGGCAGTGAACTCAAAATTTCATTAGAAAATAAAGTCATAGAAGATAAAGTGAAGAAAATCTCTCACAAAGTAGCAAAAAGAATGAGTTGAAAAGTGCAGAGAACAGATATGAGACCTGGAGAATCAATCCAGAAGGTTCAACATCAAAATGTTTAGAGTTCCAGAAAGAGAAATAGGGGCAGCAGAAGTGATTTCCTCATCTGCAGACCACCAATGTCCAGTACAAGAAGTGACAAAAGATACCCCAAGGTACAGCACTGTGAAACTTTAGGACACCAGGGCTAACGAGGGGATTTTACAAGCTTCCAGAAAGGAAAAACAGGGATCAGGCAAAGGAATGAGTATTGGACGGTACTGAGTTTTTCAAGAACAGCACTGGTTGCTGGGTTTAACATTTTGGGGGAAAATGATTCAATCTGTAATTTCGAACTCCGCCAAATGACCGATAAAGTGTGAAAGCAGAACAAAAGGATGCACTTCAGCAAGACAGGAAGAGGAAAGCATGAGATTCGGGAAAAGCGGATCCAGTACAGGCGAGCAGCAAAGGGAACCGAGGGCTGCCTTCTGGAAACAAGGCACCCCGCAGTATATCTTACCAGCGGTTCCCAACCTTGTTGGCCCCAGGGACCGGTGCACCTGTGAGAAACTAATGCCTGATGATCCGAGGTGGAGCTGAGGCGATGATGCTAGCGCTGGGGAGCGGCTGCAAATACAGATGAGACTTAGCTCACTCACCTCCAGCTGTGAGGCCCAGTTCCTAACTGGCCGAAGACCTACCTGTACATGGCCTGGGGGTTGGGGACCCCTGTCTTACATAGTTTATTTGTGTCTTTTACTTATTTTTTATTTAGATTTTCTTTTTGTTGCTGAGTCATAAGAGTTCTTCATGCATTCTGGATACTAGACTGTGATCAAATATTGATTTGCAAATATTTTCTCCTATTCTATTGGTTATCTTTTCTCTTTCTTGAGAGTGTCACCACTTGCTTTTTAAACTATATTTATGTATGATTTTGATGATATTTATTAAAAATTAAAACTAATAAAAGAATAAAAATCAAATATAATTTAAAAAGAGGATAGTATGTTTTAAAAGTGATAGAGTAAATATCTTCCTCTACTTAGGGAACTTGTACAAACCCATAATTAAACACAGACTCCAATAAATAAATGGATATGCATAGATAACTCACAAAGGAAGAAAAAAATTCGTAAACATGAGAAAAACGAGTAAGTGAAAATACAAATTAATAAGATATTTAAACCTTTTTTCTAGTGACAAAATTGAATAATGTCAAGATGTACAAATATATAGGCACTCTTCTGATAAAGAAAGTACAGACTAGCGTGACCTTTGGGAAGGCAGTTTGGCACAACGTGCCAAGAATCTTAAAAATATTGTTACTCTTTGACCCACTAATTAACCTTCTAAGAATCTATCCTAAGAAAATAACTTGAAATATACAAAGCCCTCTTACATGCAAAGATATTTATTACAATATCAGTTTAATAGTGAGGAATTGTAAACAACCTAAGCATTCAACAGAAGATGAATGAGTAATTTCTGATACACCCAGTGCTTGAAAAATGCCTAGCACACACTAGGCATAAAATAAATAGTTGAATGAATGAATATATCTGCAGGATGGAATATTATGCAATCATGTAAAATTATATTTATATAATTTTTAATAATGTGAAATTATTAAACTTTGGAGGGAAATGATGTTAAAAAGTTTATCTGGAATATGGTCTAACCACTTGTTTTTTATAAAGGTTTTATTTATTGTTAAAATAAAAACATAGGAAAAAGAAGGAAATAAATAAAAATGTTACCTCTAGATGGTAGAACGTTAAATAATAAAAAGTATACAATCTCCTTAGCTGATGCACGGTTATCTGACCTGTCTCAGGGCAGTTTTTCGATGACTTCATCACCTGATGGAAAGGATAATCCGAAAGTGGAGGCGACTCCTGCTGGGCTCTCGCTTCCCCCATTAGTAAAGGTTTCGTTAGGGCTGGGGCATCTGACTCTTTGCTGAGTACTAGCTGAGAAATGTAAAATGTATGAAATTTATTCTCAAACACTTAAGCACCTATTTTGCACCAGGGACTAAGGACACAAAGTTCAAGGACCCCTTTACCCCAGGGAGTTCACATTCAAGAACAAATAAAATAATCAGGGCTCCAAACCATCCTCTGTGTGTGCATAGCAAAGGACAATGCTGTCTTCAAGTTTCTTGGTGGCACTCTCTGTGCACCTGTCACGACTCACTCAGTTGACAGCCAGGCCTAAAATACCTGAGTACTCGTTTTATCGACAACCCTCACTCTATTTGTCCTCACGGCTTTTGGCAAGGGCTCCTTGTGTGACAGATGAAGTCACTGACTATACTCCAAGTGCTGGGGCATGGCTAAAAATTTTATTTATATTATACATTCATAATATATATTTATACACATTTATAAATATGTGCACGTATATATGTATAAATAATTTTCTATGATGAGTTGGTATTGCCTTTAAAATAAGGCAAAAATAAAAGTATGCTTTGTGTTTCTCTTTTGGCATTCACTCTGCTTGTTTGCTGTATTGTCTTGCTGCCCGGGTTGCCTGCAGGCTGCCCAGAAGGCTCTGCAGAGAGGACAAGGGTCCTGAGTATGGCGACAGTGTGAAGCTGAGCCAGGGGACCTCAGAGAGGATGGAGGGGCCTTGAAGAGAGTCCCTGGTTAATTGGTCAGCTGGAAGCACTAGTCCTTTGCTTGTCACTAAAGCCAGGGACACCCAGGTGCCATGGGGCCACTTTCTGCTTCTGGCTCCTGGAGAGGCTCCAGCGATCCAAAGGTTGCTATTAGGATCCAGAGTTGGGAGGCTTGTGATGACTGGTGTGATGCAGCTGTCCTTGGGAGAGGACCAAAGGCCGCTAAGGGAGGGAGGGTGGCAGCTGCTGGCGGTGGGCACAGGGCCAGGCCTGGGAGAACCAGGCAGAGGATTTGCGTGGAGGGCCCGACAGGTGGAGCTTTGTGTCCCGGGTGTCCTTATCCGGAGGGGCAGCCGGAGGGGCGGCCAAGCAGATCTCTCCTTACCCCATTTCCCTCTCATGCGGGCTGCACTTGGCCACCTTCCAGTCACTCACTCCTTGAGGATCCTCGCCAAGAGCCCCTCAGCCCCCACTCCTGCAGACACAGCACAGTGGGCTCCACATTCCCTGCATTCACTCAGCCTTGGCCACTCATTGTGGGGCTGAGGGCCTTCTGTTAATACGGTGGCAGAGAGGTCTCACTTTCAGACCACAGAAAGTTCTGTGAGCACTTGCCTGCCTGAAGGAAGGCAGCCTTGATAGGTTTACACACACCACCTCCCAGGTTTGTGGCACACACAGTGGGGCACCAGCAGCGTGCCATGTGGAGTACAGGATACAGGGAAGACCGCGGCTTTGCCCCCAGTTTCACAGAAGAGAGAGACTCATCAACAACCAGTGTGAAAGTACTAGCTGAGGTGTGTGGAGGACACTATGGGGCACTATGAAGGATGTGAAGGACTCTTTCCGGGGTGGGGGGTAGCGGACAAGTTACAGAGGAGGTAACTAGTGAGGAAGGCTTTGAAGAAGTTTTACAACTGAGGACACAAGAGAAAAAAATCAGTGAAGAAAACATGTTGGAAAGGCCCTGAGGCATGGAAGAGAGCCAGGTTCTCTCGAGAGTTTGGGAGTATGGGTTGGGGAGGGAGTAAGGCACAGGGAAAATGAAGCTGGAAGGGAGCTTGGGCCCAGATTTGCATGTTTGCCATCTGAGATTTTAAAGGTGGCCTGTGGAGGGAGCCGATGAGGAACACCAGCAAAGTTGTCTTCTGTTTCTGGTGAGGTGCCAGTTGTACTCCTGGGAGACTCAAAGTCACCAGATAACCTGAAAACCTTAGAGATGTTAGATAAAGAGAACACATATCCTTTCAGATGCATAGAAATGCTTATGGGATAGCAAGAGAAATTCCTAACTCACCTTCCTGACTTTCTTCTGGGGCTGCCTGGGGCCCCTCCCAAATAAACGATTTGCTCTTGAATCTTTGTCTCTGGAGTCTAGGGAACCTAAACTAAGATGGATTCTTCAATAAATTATGCTGAAGCAACTGGTTTTCCATAGGGAAAAATAAAATAATAAAATAAAATTAGAATCCTGAGACAAGGCCTTTGAACTTGGCAGTGAGTTATGGCAACCAAGCAAGCAACTTGAGCCGGTGAAGAAGCTTGCAAGCAGACACAAGCTTTCAGGGCAGATGGTAATGGAAACTTCTTGGAGAAAGCGTGCTTAAAGTTGAAGAGAAGCTGGAGTTTGCAACTCCAGGAGTGAAGACCTGAAAGCACAGAGCCAGCCAGCTCGGGTCTCTGCCCTCCATCTCTGTATGCATCTCGGGGCCCAGTCTGCCCAGAGATGAGTCTTGGCTCCAGAGACTAGGGCACCTGTGGCCATTCTGTCCTGTCCATACGGAGGGTCAGTTCTGTCTCTCCCCTCTGTGGGAGGGATAGAGAGGATGGGAGGGCACAGCCAGTACTGAGAAGCCAGCTTTGGGGCTGTCATCTGGCTCCAGCTTGATGGCCCCTGGAAACATGTGGCCTGTAATCTTCCACCTTTAACTCTTCCCTGCACTCACATATGTAAATCTCTTTGGAACCCTTGTAGTAATGGTGTCACCATGGTCTCCGGAAGGAGAGGCATTGCAGCAGGTAGCTGTGAGACTCTCAGTGAATCACTTAACCTCTCTGTGCCTCAGTTTCCTCACGTGGAACATGGGGATAATACCTATTTGCAAAGTTGTTATGAAGGCTAAACAATAATAATGGTCAGCAACTGTATATAGTACCTCTTGGTGTCAGATGCTGTGCTATATACTTAACCGCATTTAATCACCAACCCTTGAGCCAGGTAGAGGTGATCTCTAAAACTAACTTAGGGGTGAGGAAACTGAGGCGCAAAGAATTACATAGTTTGTTCAAGTTCACGTAACTGGTTGGCTGCAGAACTGGTATTCGACCCAGCTACACTGCCCCTTTATTGAATAATATATGTGAAAGTGTTTTATAAACAGTCAAGTGTTGTACAAACATTCGTTTGTTTCTAGTTACTCCTTGATAAACTTCAGAGACCAGAACAGATCCTTTAACAAATGGGGAACAGGTGCTCTTTTTTCCATAACACCAGGTGATAAAGATGGGACAGGGGAGGAGAGGTATGCTCAGATGCCCATGACCTCTGGACCTCAATGAGCTGCACTTCCAGAGACAGAGAGCTCAAGATGTCTCCCTCCTCCATGGCAGAAAAGTAGAGGGGCCCCAGTGGTCTCCTCCAAGCTGATTTTCCTTCTTCCCTTCCAGATTCCTTGAGGTGCATCCACACATGCACATGCACACACATGTGCACACTGCTTGCTGTCCTGTGCATCTTTCCCACAAGCCCAAGTGAAAGCCTTTGCTTCTTGGCAGGCCACCCATCCTCTAGCATGTTCATAGCTACCAAAACCATCTTCCTCACTCTTTTGCTCAGGTCATACCCTGCCCGGGAACCTCACAGGAACCTCACAGGAACAGCCTTTTGGGGCCAAAAGGGATCTTTACAGCTCATTTGGTCAAACAACCCCATTTGGTGTCTGCTCAGATCCTCTGTGGTCCCCAATCCAGGGCCTCAGCACCTTTCAGATCCTCCATAAATCTCACATGAATGATGAATATTGATGTTTGCCTCTCGGAGCTAATTTAAATCCTCTGGCCTCACTCTCAAAGTCCTTGAATAGAATGTCCCATGCCATCATACCATGCCCTTGCCTGACCAGCAGAGTAGGAATGGATTAGCTGCAAAATCTCTCTAGGGCAGCAGTCTGGGGACACGTTAGCAAGGAGGAGGCGGGGGCATGGTCAGAATAGTTTGCTCTTGTTTATGAGTTTTGTACCAGGTGTGTCTTGGAGTATATGTGTATTTATAAATATATATACAGATATGTCTATCAATGTCTCCTTAAGTATTCTAACATCAAAGATGTGCATAAATAACTAAAACTTTGGTCTCCTGGGAAATAGGAATATTACTTTCCTTTGGGCTGTAGTTGTTGTTTTTTTGTTTGTTTTGAGTATTTTTGTGTGTGTGTCTGTAAAATGAGGATGTTGGCCTATATAAATTGCTTTAAACCTTTTAAATTTATTTATTTAACAGGCATTTATTAATCTCTTGTCATGAGCAGGCATTATACCAACCCTGCCGGCACATATGGTGGGTGGACAAGACAGGACCAGTTGCCACCTTCATGAGTCTGGCGGATGGATGGATGTTCAACATGTGATGACGGGCATGATGCAGCCATAATGGAAGATGCTATGGGGTGAATAACTGGTCTGGGGACAGCAGGAAGGGAGGCTCAGGCCAAGATCTTAAGGAAGAGCAGGAATTGGCTGGAAGAAGAAGTTGAGAAGAACACTCCAGGCAGAGGGTGCAAAGGCCAGAAGGTGAAGATGCTGCTCGTTCCAAGAATGGTGCCGGGTGCCTGTACAGTAGACAAGGAGAGAATAAGGGCCTTAAGGTGGGGCTGAAGAGACAGGGCAGGTGCACAGGACTTCTAGGCCCAGTTGATATGTTTTATCTTAAGGACAATGGAAAACCTGCAAGGGATTTGAAGCAGAGGAATGTCATGATTGCATATGCACTTTTTAAAGGTCCTTCTGGCATATAGTTTTGACCCCTTACATATTTGAATGAGATAGTCAGATGGATTAAAGGGAGGCCTCACTGTGAAGAATGAGCTGGGGGCAAGGGTCAGTTAAGAGGATGATGATGGTGACTACAGATACAGAGAGAAGTGGATAGGGACATTTAAAAGATTGAGTTGCCAAGACTTTTTTGGTCATTGGTTAGATTGAGAGGGAGCATAGTCAAGGATTATTATCAGGATTCTGGCTTTGGCCACAACTGAGAGCATAATGGTGTTAATAGTTTTGCAGGAATGGTCAGGGGGGATTTGGAACATGTTAAGTCTGTAGTCACTGTGGACATTGCTAAGCAGATCTGTAGGTCAGAGAGATGAACATTACGTTGGCGTCTGGATGGGAATTGGAGGCAAGGAAGTGGAGGAAACCGCTGAAGGAGAGCACAGAGAACCAAGGGGGTTTTCACCTGCCCCGAGGACCCCAACATTTAACACACAGGTTGAGAAGAAGCAAGCCAAGGAAGTGAGAATGAAGAGAGAAAGGACGGAAACTAGGAAAGCTTGGTACCATGGAGGCCAGGAGAAGAGTTTCATGCAGATCCGAGGGCGAGCCACGGAAAACACTAGGAAAAACACAGGCTCTGGGTAGATGAGAACTGGAAAAAAATGTGTTCTTTGGACTTTGCAAATGGAGATTGTTACTGACCTAGCAAGAACTAGAGGAGTTTGTGAAATGAGGACAGTCTGTGAAGACAGGTCTTTCAAGAAGTTTGACTGGGAAAGGGAGGAGGAGGCCATAGCTGGAGGTGTGTGTGAAGCCAAGGAGGGGTATGTATTTTTTTAAATTTTAATTTAAATTTTAAATTAGAGAATAACTAATAGAGAATGGTTGAAGTTACAGGACAGAGAATGTATCAGTTAGGTTCAATCGGTGAAGCAGAACCGCTTGAAGATATATGTAATAAGGGATCTGTTATAAAGATTTGACCTTGCATAGTGTGGGACCCCGTTACCTTGTTTATGTGAAGTTGTCTCTGTATCTGGTGTTGGACCTTGAGGTCCATAAGGAGGAACTTGGGAAGGAAAGAGGTATATGAAGTGGGGGAAGCAAGAAAAAGCTGGAACCTTAGAGGGTAAGCTGGAACTCATAAGCATGGACAGGGACCTGTGTCAATTTCTCACTGACTCTATTCCTCCAACTTCGATAATGAGGATGTCTTGCAGACTTCTGGCGTTCTTTGTCACAGAGCTAAATATGCACCTGGCCCTGGGGTCGGAGAAGCTAGAGGAGCTGTGGGCCTGGCTGCTGCTCCACGGCAACCAGATGACTCAGCAGACAAATGACACTATACATGAGTTGCAACTGTGCCTGATGCCTTGCACTGACTTCTTGGGCATAAAGGAGCATGGCCGCTCCTTCATGGCTACCTGCCAGTTCTTGAGCAAAGTGTCTCATGCTAATTTGGAACTATATAAGGAAGGGAATTCTGGGTAGTATAGTGGAGTTTAGGTAAGCTGACAGACCATGAATCCATCATAGGAGACTAATTCATTTTTAAGCAAGTAGTTATTAGCAGATCCAGGCACTATTTTAGGACCTAGAGATACAATATAAGTCAGAGTCCATCTTCACAGAACTTAGGTTCCAACAGGAAAATCAGACAATAGCAAGTACACATATGATATGATACCAGATTGTGATAAGTACTATTGGGAAAAAAAGAGAGAATAATGAGTGTTGAAGGTGGGGTTTGGGTGAGAAGGAAGTTATGTTAGAGAAGTGATGAAGCCAGCCAAGCAGAGAGATCAAGGGAAATAGTTTTTCAGGCAGTGGAAACAGTATATGCAAAGACCCTGAAGCAGGAACAAGCTTGTTCAAGAAACTGTAAGAATGGCAGAGTAGCTGGAGCAGAGGGAGTGAGGCAGAGAGGGGTAGAAGATGAAATTAGAGAGTTAGCAGCCAGATCATGTAGAATAGTCATTATCAACCAACCTATCTAGCAGTTCCCATGAAGACCTCACTTAGAAGGCTTGTTCCTTTTTTGAACTTATTAAACTGTCCCTGTGCTAAAAGCCTCTCTCTAGGGACATTTGTTGACTATTTTAACATCACAACTGCCTGAGGCAATGAATAATAGTTGGGGTAAACTATAGAACATAAAGCTGCAAAGGACAGGCTGAGGAATAAGATGTCAGTAGGGGCTTTTAAAAACTCTAACATATTCCTATAATCCATGCACAGGTGTTGGCTGTATGCATATTCAGAAAAGACTTGAGAAGGCAATAATCTCTCACCTCTGACTGACCTTGAAGCTCTGTGCAAACAGGACATGAAAGTGGAGGCAGAGTTATAAACTGCTTGACTGAGTGTCGAAGGCATGCCCCAACACACATACAGAGCCCCTCAGCAAAGAGTAGGAGATTTATTGGTTCCAGGAAGTTAAGGAAATCTCTGTCTAATCATTAGCTGACCATTAAGTTAACTGAGCCAAGACTTCAGTGGTCATCATGACATAGAATACAGACTTTGCAGAATTAATTCAGGAAAGTCACTAAACAAATAACCACTGCCGAAAGCGGCACTAACAACACACCCTACTGGGGGGCGAAATCTGATTTCCAGAGTTACACATTATATTATTTGACATGTCCAGTTTTCAACAAAAATTATGAAACATGCAAAAGAACAATAAGAAAATATCCTGTGTGCACAGAGAAAAAACAGCAATTAATAGAAACTGTCTCCAAGCAGCCCAGAAGCTGGAATTACTTGACGGATACTTTAAATTGGCTATTTAAAATATTTTCAAAGAACTAAAGGAAACCATATCTAAAGAATGAAAGGCAAGTATGAAAATGGATTCTCACATAGAGATAACCAATAGATAGTCATTATAAAAAGGAACCAAAAAGAAAATTACGGAATTGAAAAGTATAATTCAAACAAGGAGAAAATTGCTAGAGGGGCTCTAACAGATTTGAGCAGGCAGAAGAAAAGATCAGCAAACTTGAAGATATGTGAATTGAGATATTTGAAGAAATAATGGCCAAAAACATGCCAAATTTGGTGAAAAAAGTTCACCTACATATCCAAAAACCCCAACAAACTCCCAAGTAACATAAATTCAAAGAGATTCCCATCTATACACATATAATGACACTATTAAGAGCCAAAGACAAAGAGAGCAGCAAGAGAAAGTGACTCATTCTGTACAGGGGATCTTCAATGAGATCAATAGCTGATTTCTCATTAAAACAAACAAAACAAAATGAAGACATGGAGACTGGAAGGCAATGGGATGACAGTTCAAAGTGATGAAAGGAGAAAAAGAATTGCCAAACAAGAATTCTATTTTTTGAAGGTACCTTTATGAGACTGAGGAAATTATTAATTTCTCTTACCAAAATGAAGGAGAAATTAAGAAATTCCCCAGTCCCATAAAGAGCATCTTCAAAAAATTCTTATCTAACATCATACTTAATAGTTAAAGACTGAAAAATTTCCCCTTAAGATCAGGAACAAAACAAGGATGTCTGCTTACCATTTCTATTCAAGATCGTATTAGGAGTTCTAATCAAGGCAGTTGGGCAAGAAAAAGAAATAAAAGGCATCTAGATTGGCAAAGAAGTGGCAAAACTATATTGGTTGATGACATAATCATATATATAAGAAAACTCTAAAGAGTCCAACAAAAACAACCCCCCCCAAAAAAAACTATTAAATAATGAGTCAAGCAAGTTTAATTAGCATTAAACTAATAAATGATCTTGTGGGATACAAGATCAATATTTTAAAAATCAGTTGTATTTCTATACATTAGCCATGTTAAATCTAAAAATAAATATAATTTCCACTTTAATAGCATCAAAAAGAATAAAATACTTAGAAATATATTTAACCAAAGATATGCAAGACTTATATACTGAAAACTATAAAACATCGTTGAAAGAAATTAAAGAAGACCTAAATAAAGGAAAGACATCCCATGTTTATGAGCCAGAAGATCTTATATTGTTAACATGACAATACTCCTTAATGATCTACAGATTCAGTACTATCCTTATAAAAATTTCAACTGTCTTTTTTGCAGAAATAAACAAGCTTATGGAAATTCACATGGAAATTGAAGGGACTCAACTAGTCAAAACAATCTTGAAAAAAAAAGTTGTTGGTCTCATATTTTTCTCATTTCAAGACTTACTACAAAGCTACAGTAATCAACATAGTGTGGTACTGGCATAAGGATAGGATATAGATCTGGAATAGGAATGAGGGTCCAGAAAGAAACTCATTTATTTATGGTCAGTTCATTTTTGACAAGAGCACTCAGACCAGTTAATTGGGAAAGACTATCTTATCAACAAATGGTATAGGGACAACTGGATATCCATAGGCAAAAGAAGAAGTTGGACCCTTACCTCACACTATATACAAAAATGAACTCCAAAGAGATTAAAACCTAAATGTCAGCACTAAACCTGTAAAACTCTTAGAAGGAAACAGGTATTTTAACATCATCATCCCCTTGGGCTTAACATTAAGGAAACTGGAACTCTCATACTTTGCAGATGGAAATGTAAAATGGTAAATTCTATGGTACCTGAGTTATATCTTAACTTTTAAAAAGTTTTTTTCTGGCTGCATATAGAGATGGAGCATAGGTGGTCAAGAATGGAGACTGGGAGGTTATAGTCTAGTCTAGTGATAAGCTGATGGTTGCTCCAAGGCCCAAGGGGATGATGGCTTTAAAAGGCGGGAGGGCCCAGGACTAGAATCCTTTGGAGAGGCTGGCTTCAACAGGAAGGACACCCACATTGAGGCAAGAGGGAAGAAGGGATGTGGGCATTTTAGAAAATTGGGTTGGTCTGTTGATTTGGTCCAGAAAGGATTATGAACCATTGTGAGCAGAGGATGCCTAGAAGCTTCAAATAGCTAGGGGCAAGCAGAGAACATGGCCTTGGCTTCCAGGAAGATCATGGGGCCCAGGGACTGGGCATGCAGGGCTGCTGGTGAGGGCAGCAGTCCTCTTGAATTGTATCCATCAATAATTTCTAAGTTGGAATATGGAGAAATTTGAGATATTTATCCTATTATTATGGCTCAGTAATACAAGCCATAGCCTGATTTTAATGAAAGCCTTTTATGAAATCAAAGTAGTTAGTCAAGAATTGGCATTATATTTTATAATCACAATTTAATTTTGAATTGGGTATATGCCAGTGCATTAATAAAATAATAAAATGTAGAATTAATAATAACATTTAACATGGTTTAATTGATTGACAGAATATATTTTTTATCTTTGGTGTCTTGCTTGGACTCTATAGCAACCACATGAAGCAAGTTTTATTATTTCACATTCATTTTATATAAGGACATGGAGGCTTAGGGAGTTAACACTTTTCTAAGTAGCCTGAATCCAGGTCTTCTAAATCTCACGTTCTTTCCACTATTACCCCATGAATCAAGCAGAATACTTTTTTTGTTTATTCAAATTTTCAGGGTATGTTGCCAAGGTATCTTTTCCCAGAAAGTCTATTTTTGTAAAATGCCTTCAATGCTTGCCCATTCCATTGATTATTTTAAATAACATTTTTTTCTGTTAATATTAATGCTAATTATAGAAAATCTAGAAAAAAATTTTTAAAATCCCACCCAGAGAATTACTGTTAACATTTTAGTGTATTTGTTTCCGGTGTCTGCCTAAAAATATACTGCCTATAAATGCACATGCACACACACGCATATATACATACACACATATTTATCCTTTTAAATTTTGCTCATACTATAAACAGTTTTGTGCCCTACTTTTTTACTTAGTATGATGTTGTGTGAAGTGGCAAAGCTTAATGGTGAAGGTTAATTAGGTCCTAGAACCAAAAGGCAACGCCCTGTTAGCTGTGTGTTCTTGTGAATGCTACTTAACCTTCTTGTACCTTAGTACAAACTAGGTTCATTAAAAACTTTAGTACAAAATACAGTTTACTGTATGTACTATGTACTCTTCTCTGGTCCCAGGTGATCTCTGTTCTTGGGATCAGGAGCTGCTCTGTGTCTAAAACATGTCTGCTCCTTCTCCCATTGGCCAGCGGGGTCCTTGCCTTCAGTCCATCTTGCTCATATCCTTTGATCTCTTGCCCTGTGACTCCCGTAACATCTGCTTCAACCAATCAGCTCCCCAGGATCAGCCCCTTTGTAGTCTCTGTATGATCTTCCTGACATAGTCTGTGTGTCTGCAAGCACATCATTGGTGTGGATGCGTCGTGCTATTTCACTTAACATATGTCTTGGATACTGTTTATATTAGCACATACGGCCCTGCCTTTGTTTTGTTTTGTTTGTTTATTTTAAACTGTCATATAGGGGGAAGGCTTTTTAAAGCACGTCATGAAACCTAGAAGCTATAAAGAAAAAGTTGATAGTTTGGTTGTATAAAAATTACAAGTTTTAGTACAAGAAAAGATACCATAAACAGAGTCAAAAGACAAAAAGGCCTCCACATTCACCTGGGCCTCCAACACTGCTTGGTGATCCTCTTTTGTGCCCTCACCCCTTTCTCACCGGTGACTATTTCTGACCTTCCTGCTCCTCAGAGCTCCAATTCCATTCTCCTTGCTCGCTTGTCTTCTACTTCACCAGAAAACCAAAGTCACCAGGTACAAATGCCCTCTGCTTCCTGCCACGGGACCTCTAAATACATTTGAATTCAATCCCATCTGTTCCACCTCCCGCCTAGTAAAGTGGAAGGTGTCTCTCCCCATCTGAAGCCAGCACCGCCTCTGCTTGGATCTCAGCCCATCTTGCCTTGGTAGAACCCGTTGCTCTATTAATTAATTACCTGAGTTGGAAAACTAGAAGTCAACCCGTCCTACCGGTGCTGCACTCTTACCCCATTTATTACCACATCCTGCTGGGTTTTACCTCCTAGATATGTCCTGACCGTTCCCTCCTCTCTTTCCTTCCTTCACTGCTCGGGTTCAAGCCTCATTATTTCACGCTGGGATCCCACTGGTCCCTGCTTTCAATCTGGCCATCCTTGGAGCTGTCCTCCACACAGCTGCCAGTGGTATACCTAAAACTCAGACCTGCTCATGTCTCCTGCCAAACACTGTCCACTGACTGCCTACCTCCTCTATCAGTCCGTCTTGTCTGCTGTAGGGGGGAGGGTAAGAGTGGTGTGTAAGGAATCCCTTGGTTGGTGAGGGAGCACCTATGACTTGGAACAGCTTCCCCTTCCCATTTGAGTCACAGATCTTCAGGATAGTCTTGTCATGCAAGGTTCTCTCCTCCATGACCCTTGATTGCCTAGCTCTCCAGACTCACCTGCCAGCATTCCTTGCCTTGGACTTTATGTCACATAGCTACCCCACTTCTTCCAAGAACATGCTTACCTCCCAACTTCACTGGGGCCACTAGTGCTCATCTTCCAAAACTCAGCTCAGGCATCATTGCCCCTGAGGTCCAGGCTGGGGAAGTGATCTCTCTTCTGCGCAGTCTTAGCATCCTGCACAGATAAGTGCTTTGTTGAGCAATCTGGTGGGTCTGGTGGCCTCTTAGGAAGCTGATTGGGAGCTGTCTAATTCTAGAATGTGGAACGCATATCACCACTTGGGCCCCAGCTTTCAGTCCCATCAGCTAATTCTGGGGAAATGAGAAAGGTCCCACTTCTTTCCTTCACAGCACTTACCATGATATTGAAACTATATTCAAATCATTTATTATTGTGTTTGCCTCCCTAATATACTATAATCATCTTGAGAGCAAGGACTATGCCTTGTTCCTCACACAGCTTGGCACATACCTGTTGAACTGAAAAGGAACTTGGCAAACCACAGACTGAGTTTAATGTTTTCTTGGTCATTGTACCAGAACAGATGGTCATAAAGACAATCTATGAAACGTAATTAGGATAAGTGTAAATTCCTGTAGTTACAGACAAAATTAACAGGCACGCAGATATTGGGTGGGCAAGTGTGGCTTTGCAGCAGTTCATCTGAGAAAAGGTGGGGCTTTTCACTGAGGAAGCCTCAGCGTGGGATGCCAGTGTGGTGAGGCTGCGGGATGCTGCTGGGGCCTTGACCTGTGCTGTTGTCCCTGAGATGTCGCTCTGTCATTGTCCTCTTTCTCTCGTGTCTTCTGTAATTTCCTCTCCCATCCATCCTCTCACGTTTAAATATGTTGATGCCCGCCCCTCCAACCTCTAAAACCCTCCGTCCTACCCTGCCTTTTCCTCAGGTACCTCCCTCTCTTTCCTTCTTTTACACTCTTAAAAGATGAGTCGATACTCACTCCCCTTCCTCACCGTCCACCCCTTGCCCACCTGAGCTTCTAGAATGCCACTTTCTCTTGGTTCATCCCTTTCTCTCCTTTCTTCTTCTCTGGAGATAACTTTGCTTTATTGAAAAGCTGGAGACTCTACAATGTGATCCACCTCTCCATTTCTGATTTCACCCACCATGACATGGTCGAGTATCCCGCCTCCTCTCCCCTGACTGTGCTGACTACCCACTTGTCCCCTTGAGCCCACCTCGCTCATCATCTCTCTTCTGTTGAAGTTCCTACCCGTTCCATCCCTTCTGCCGACAAGCATGTACAAACCTTCACCATCCTGAAACAACCTACCGCCTCCTTCAGATTTTTCCATCCCTGAAGAACTTCCTGTGATTCTCTGTCCTTCACCACCAGCCTTTTCCAAATGGAAGTCCACTTCTGTGCCTCCCGCTTGCCCCCTCTCACCAGTCACTCAATGTCACACAGTCTGACAGGCCTGAGTTACTCTGCAGAAGCAAAAGCTGCCTCCCAAATGGCATCAGAGACCTAACCAGCACTCGTAGTGCCTTTCCTCCTCTCTCCCCCAGTTCTCATCCTCAGGGATCTCCCTGCAGGATTTGGCCGACTCCTCCTCCTTTTAGGACAGTCCCCAGTCCTCATCTTCTCGTACCTTGTTGTCTCTTTGCTTAGGTCCTGCTCCTCCCAGCCTAGATGGAGTTTTTCCCTTGGTCTTTTTTCTTCTTGACACTTTCCCCATTACCTATAATAGCAAGGAGGTAGAGAGAGGGTGCTGAGAAGACTATATAAGGACAGAGGGAGTTCTCCATGTTGGTTGGTTGAGTTTGTTTGTTGTTGTAATTGTTGTCTTGCACTTGTTGGAGGGATTCCTTAGGGCACAACAGAAAGGGTTGGAAGGAGGCCGACAAACCACATGTTGGTTCTGCTATTCGCTGGACGTGCTCCAAACATTCTTCGTCTTCATGGTCTTTCTCTACCTGCTGTGTTCTCTGCCCGCTCTTGACCTCTGTAGCATTCTAGTAATGCTACAAATCAAACATGACATTGTAGGTTGTTGTTGTTGTTGTTGTTGTTTAAACCATGCAGTGTAGCTTATGTTCTTTACCAGAAAACAGGCTATCTTGAGATCAGGATTTGACTTATTTTACATCCCTGGAGCACTCAACAGAGATTCTGGCATAGAGCGGGTACTCAGTAAGAGCTTCCTTAGTTGCATCCGCTAATGGGAAGAGCATGAATTTTAGACAGAAGAGACCCAGATACTGATGCTGGTCCCAGCCTTGATCCTTATTAGTTGGGTGACCTTGGACACATTGCTTACCTTTCTAATTACAGTAATTGTGAGGATGAAATATAACAATGGATGCTCAGAAGGTATGGGTCCCTTTCTCTTTCTGAGGTGGGAAGGAGATGGGAAGATGTGGAATGGGGTGGACACCAGCGTGGAGGACACTAGGATACCCAGTGAAACCAAAGCTAAGCATTTATGCAGACTTCAGGATTCGTGGGGAAGCCATTTGCAAGACTACCTCAGTGTGACATAACACAGGATCCTCCATGAATGATCTACAGTTTCAACCCTGAGACTGGCCAGCAGTGGGAGACAAAATGATCTAAATTCCCTAAAGCAGCTTCTAAGGATGTATTGATAGCACTAGATGTGTCTCTGCCTATAAATGAATGGCCAGTGGTTGGACTTTTACTGCACTTGCTGTGGCTCCTTTAAACTTCACACAGTCCTGCTTTAGCTTACTTTCCTGCTGTTTTTATAGTTTTTTACCCCCTTCCTCCTTCCCTCCCTTGGCCCCTACTGTGTGTACAAACACCAATACCCCTACCCAGCTGCCCGCTTCTTGACTTTCCCTCCCTCAGAGTTCAGCTGCTGGGATAGGAGGACATTCCAAGCCCTTCTCTCAAGTCCAGCAGCTCTTCAGATGGCATCACACAACGTAGTTGTTGTGGAGTTGGGCAGATGTATACTCCACCTGCTGAATCCTTTGAAAATGAGGAAGAGGCTGGTAAGGCAGCTGGCAAATCCATTTGGAGCGAACCAGGGTGTCATTTCTTTTTTCTTGGAGATTTTTTTTCTGTTAGCATTTTTAGATCAACCTCATTTTTTTTTAACTACTGTATAGTATTCCTTAAAGTGCCCTAGTTTGTTGCAACTTTCTGTTATTGTGGGAACATTTAAGTTGTTTTTGCTTTTTCTTTAGGAAGAATGCTTCGGGGAATGCCCTCAAACATGGCTCATAGGAGGATTTCTCTAGGATAGATGCCCAGGGGTTAGTTAGATGATATGTGTATTTGAAATTTTATTAGATCCTTGCAGGTTGTTTAGTTCAAAGACTGCACTGCCACAGGAAAAATGTTTCCTTTATGGTGTCATCATTTTATCTCTTGCATAAGAAGCCCTTCTCATTGTTAAAGTTATAAACAGATTTTTCTGTATTTATTCTGTTTGTGGTTTTGCTTTTTCACATTTGGCTCTCCTCATCTCCTGTAAAAACTTTTCCATTATACTGGTACCACTTGAATAGTCTGCTTTGTTTATAGACTTCCTGTTCTATTTCACTGATCCCTATGTCTACTCCTATACTATTGCTGTCATGTTTTGTGTGTTTTGTGCTTTTCAAAAAAATTTGTGGAAAAATACATATAACATAAAAAAAGTCCCAATTTAATCATTTTTAAGTGTACAACTCAATGGCATTAATCACATTCATAATGTTGTACAATAATCCCTGTTTCCAGAACTTTACATCAGTTTAAACAGAAACTCTGTACCCATTAATCAATAGCTCCCTATCCCTGTCTCACCCTATCCTCTGGTAATCTATTCTCTGTCTCTATGAATTTGCATATTCTAGGTATTTATTTCATATAAGTGGAACCATACAATGTTCGTCCTTTTGTGCCTGGCTTATTTCACTTAGCATAACGTTTTCGAGATTCGTCCACACTGAATCATGTATTAAAATTTCATTTCTTTTTATAGCTGAATAATATTCTGTTGTATATATACCACAGTTCGCTTATCCATTCATCTGTTCAGACACTTGGGTTGCTTCTTCCTTTTGTTTATTGTGAATAATGCTGCTGCGAACATATTTGCACAAATATCTGTTTGAGTCCCTGTTTTCAGTTCTCATGGGTGTATACCTAGGAGTGCAATTGCTGCGTCAGGTGGCAATTCTGTTTAACTTTTTGTGGAGCTGCCAAACTTTTCCACAGTTGCCACAGAGGAGCTATTCGACCTCCTTCTTTGTTAGTAGAAAGAGCAGTCCCTGAGACCTGTTTTTCCTCTAGTTTTGCATTTACTTGCCCACATTCCCCCTTTTCCTGGAGCCAAGCACAGAACCTGGCACATGGTGATACCATGTGAAGGTTGGACTGGTTGGGTGGGTGGATGGATAGATAAATTCCAGACCATTGGAAGATTGAGATTGTCCTTGATGGTGTAACAGGACAGCAAGAAGCAATAAGATGCTATGGAAAGAGCCGGGAGCCATAATATTGGTGAATGAGTTCAACAAGAGACATAAGTTCTGTTTCATAGATGAGCCCTCTGTGTCTCATTTAGCTCACCTGTAAAAGGTGATTGCACTCCTGCTTCACAGGGTGTCAAGACGTGAGATCTGGGTTCAAAAGCCCCTTGCTAAAGTCAAAGGTATATACTGACATTAGGGATCGCAGAGTCCTATGTATGCCCTAGTACTCAGAAGAGGGGCTGGCACATCGGTTAAATGATTTCTCGTATGCATTATTCATACATTCGACCACTATTAATTGAGTGCCTGCTGTGTGCCAGGCACTGTTCTGGAGGCTGGGATTCAGCCGTGAACAAGAAAGAGAAAAAGGCCCTGGCCTCATCAATCACTCAGTAGTCCAAGAACGAGTCCCAGAAGACTTAACTCCTTTCCCATTCTTTTGGCACCAACTCTAGACTTCTTAAAAGCACAGGAAGACATGCTGGTGGAGAGCTTGCATTTTAAGGAGGTATCTCCAACTTTAGGGAGAAAAATGGGTTTTAAAATGTAGAACAAAGACAGGTCAGGTATTTTGCAAGCCAAGCAGCTTGGAAATCTGTGAGGGGAAACGGTCGGGGTTTTTTGTGTGAAGAGGAGAGAGATAAGATTTCAAATACCCCCACACTTCCCCCCACAAACTGCCACCCCCAGAAAACATGAGAAAGCTATAGCCTCCATGCCTCTTCTTGCAGGAGTTAGGGGTTGGTGGGAAGACTGTCACCAGGCTCTCTGCAACACCAGATCCAATGAGGAATGGTGCCAGGTGGAACCTAGGCCTCTCTTGGACCCCCTTGGGAGACAGAAGTCTGCATATCTGGTTTGGTCAGTGAGTCCTTGCCTCACAGGAGCCCTTCAAGGTGGCCCAGGATCTCATGGCCGCTGAGCACACATCCCATGCTCTGGCTGTCGATCGTCTCATTTACTCCTCTCCATGACCCTTGATCATCTCTGGAAAACATGTCCAGGGAGGTGACACTGCTACGCATGGTAGAACCACAATCCTCATTCTTACCAGAATACTAGTTGAGCCAGATCCTAGGAACCAGGCAAAGAGAGGAGCAGCCAGGTTAATGGGGCAAGAATTGGCAAGAGATTCTATGTAATAAAACCTATCATACCCACAGGACAGATTTTATTATTTTATTAATAAACTTAACAATAAAGGGAACTTTTTGAAGCTCAGAACATTTTATGGGCACTAATCATTTCCTAAGTACTTTCATGTGTTATTTTGCACTTGATCCTTATAATAACTCTTGTAAATGCAATTTTTTTTATGCCCATTTTATGGACAAAGAAACCTTGGCTCATGGAGATTAAGATGCCTCAGATTGCACAACTAGTCTGTGTGTGAGGCCTGACATGTGCGGGGGTCAGACAGTTGTAAACAACAGCTGTATTAAGTGTTTCACTGCAGTGGGGTTCTCAGAACAGAGGTGACCCCAGCCAGGGGGAGGGGCAGGAATTCCTCAGCTTAATGAGGTTACAGTTTGTTTTTTCCCCAAAGCTTTATTACTCAAATCAGGTATTGTAGTGAATGCAGTTGACCTATTCGTGTTATGTACCAGTCTTTTCTTTAGAACATGAAATAAACTTTGCCTGTATACTATTGTCATTTATTAAAACTATTGTCATGTGATGCCACTATATTTAGAAATGGCTGAATTTTTCCTGTGCATATGTTTCAAGGGCCTCACCTGAAGTTTGAGAGAGCTACTTGCCCTAGGCCGGGCTTGGAATGAGACCAGGTGCCTGCCCTTCAAGGTTCAGCTGGCCCAAGTAATCCTAGCTGAGCTAGAGATATGCAAAAAAAATGTGCTGTAGGGGGAGTACCTGCCCAGGAAGACTTCACAGAAGAGGTGATAAGCATGTGTGTGTTTCTCTGCCACAGAGAGAGGGATAGAGGCAGCTTTGTAGGGAGAGGGGTCAGCTTATGCAAAGGCCCTCTGGCAGGAGTGACAAGGCTTGAGGCACAGCAAGGGGAGGAAGGCCCTTGGAATCCCCCTTGAAAGCTGTGGGTGGAGAGGTCTTTAGGTTTTTAAGGAGGGGGTCACCTGCCTATTTCCTGAGGTGGCAGATGGGGAATGTGAAGGTAGAAGAGATCACACCACCTAAGCCCAGGATACCATGACGGAAGCAGACCCTGGCCCCAGGGTCTCGGCTGAGGCAGCCTGGGAGGATTTCAGAGGGGCAGGAGCAGCCCTGAGGGAGGTGAACAAGTGTGGAAGAGTAGGCTTCAGACCAGGGGCCAGCTATATGAGGATGGCAGACAGTGAGAGCTTCAAGAATTCCAGCTCCTCTCTAGGCGCCTCCCCTGCAGGGGCCCTGCCGAATCTCCCCACCTTGCACATGCACACATGCAACGCTTGGAACACCTTTGTCTGTCACTTCCTACAGGAAGATGTCTTTGGCCTACCACCCCTTCCTCCACCTGCCCTGAGTTCCTCTTTGGTGTTCCCTGGGCACCTGCACTATCTTCTTGTGCAGGTAACCTCTAGGTCATCTTGAAATTATCTGAGGTCCGAGGCCCTGGCTTTGTCTCAGTAGTCACGGCACTTAGCTCAGTACTATGAATACAGTAGATAATAATGGTTTACTGGACAGAACTGGAAGGAAGAGGTCAGTAATGGCTGGGTTAGTATGTAGGGGTGTCAAGGGCAGAAGGAGCAGCCAGGGAATCAGGTAGTTGTTAAGGAAGGTGGCCCATGCAAAGAAAGGTGATGGCTGGCAGATAGAGGCCAGATTCTAAAGGAATCTGGATCTGATTCATTGGGCAGCCAGAGAAACAGAATGCAACATGCACGTGTGCAAGTGCACGTGCACGCGCACACACACACAGATTGATTGACTGATTGATTATAGGGAACCGGCTCACACTGCCATCTGCAAGCTAGAGACCCCAGGGAAGCTGGTAGTATGATGCAGTCCACGTCCAAAGCCCTGAGAACCAGGGCAGCCAGTGGTGTAAGTCCCAGGCCAAGAAGACCTAGGTCCCAGCTCAAGCAATCGGGCAGAAAAAAACTGAATTCTCCCTCTTCCACCTTGTTCTGTTCAGGCCCTCGGCACTGGATGAGGCCCACCCACACTGGGAGGGCAGTCTTCTGTCCTCAGTACACCAATTCAAATGCTAACCTCATCAAGAAACACCCTCACAGACACACCCGGAAATAATGTTTAGCCAAATATCTGGGCACTCTGTGACCCAGTCAAGTTGACAAGTTTAGTCGTCAAACCAGGATGGGTGATTTCAGGGTCAAATAGCAGTATGAGCACCTCCTGCGAAATGCGCTGTGGGCTTCTATTTGCATTAACCCCTGGAACATCGTAAGAGTGGGTATCACCTATTTACAGGAGGGGAAACTGTGGTTCAGAATTCACACCTAAATGGAGGCAAAGCCTCTATACCAGAGGTCCCCAATGCCCTGCACCATGGACCGGTACCGGTCGTGGCCTGTTAGGAACCAGGTTGCACAGTAGGAGAAGAACGGTGGGCAAGTGAGCAGAGCTTCATCTGTATCTGCATCTGCTCCCCAGCACTAGCATCATCGCCTCAGCTCCACCTCAGATCATCAGGCGTTAGATTCTCATAGGAACACCGGTCCCTGGTGCCAAAAATGTTGGGGACCGCTGCTCTACGCTCATCCCTGGCAGGCATTGGATTGTGAATACAATACTCCGTAACTTTACCTCTTTTCCATCTCAGGCCTTCTGTGGCTTCCTTTTCTATCCTTCTCCAATATACTATTTTAAATGCTGATTATTACTGATAGTAATAATTAACATGATGGTGCTATAATAGAAATGATAGCTAACTTATATAACGCCAGGTATATCAGGCAATTTTCTAGTGTTTTATGTATATTAACTAGCCTTGTTTTGTAGGTAGGGAAAATTGAGGCTCAGAGAGGTTGAAAGACTTGCCCAAAACCACATGTGGCCAGGGTTCCAGCCCAGGTTCTCACCTGATTTTTCTAGTGTCCTGCCCAAGGCCATATAGCAAGAGTATGCTGGAGGCAGGACTTGAACTTGGGAATTCTGATTTAAAAGCCCCTCTTCATTCAGCCTCCCTACTCTGCCTTCAGAATCCGGTGCTATTTTTCCTGCGAGGAGGGTTACTGAGACCCTCTCATTCTCTCTTCTCCTCACGCAGGCCCAGTGCTCAGGGATGCCCCTTGCCCCATTCCCCCTGTGAGCAGCTGCCTCTTGCTAAATGGTGTTTGTACAGAGCCCATGTCATGGCTCTTAAAAAGAAATGTGTGGGATGAATAAGCACCTAAAAATAACTCAGGATCAATTTTGGGAGGGGAGGGAGAAGGCTGTGTTTTCCTTTCTCTTCCCGCTTCTCCCTCCCTCTGCCCATAAGGCCCGTAAATTGCTGCTGGTTGACAGCTGGGCCAGGCTGGCTTCCTGTAAGGCTGTAATAACATGGAATTAGCCTGGCTGCCGCCCTCTCCAGAGCGGAAATATGGCACTTGGTCACTACAGACATCACTGAGTTGATGCCTCCTGCTCTGGTCCACACCCCAGGGACAGGTTTTTGCCTATTAGAAACGGGGCAGAGACAGATTCCTGGACTTGTCCTTCTGGGGAGGAGCAGTGGAAAAATGTCTCCAAGAGAGGCTGGCAGCTCCTGGGCTGGGCCATTTGAGGGTGCCCAAATTCCTGCCTCCAGGGAGGAGCCGGGCGGGCAGGGGCAGAGAGCTCTGGCAGCCTGGGCCCCAGAGCCAAGGTTTCCAGCCGTCTGCTGACTCAGGGACTTGGCCAAATGGCTCCCATCTGTCTCAGTGCCTCCAACAGGCCCCCTCACCCTCACCAGCCACCCACAGCCTGCCTGGAGAGGCTTTAGAAATCCAATAGATCTTTGCTTCCCAGAAACTTCCAGCTAAAAGTGGCATCCTAAGACCAGGCCACCTTCCTCAGCCTGGTCGATCTTGCAGAATGAATGTGGATTTTGGGGGTATGGTATGCTTGGTGTTTCCATGTAGCTCAGCCATGCCTGGATCTCTCTTTCCTCTGTGAGGTCAAATGTGTGGAAAGCGTTCACAGACACCTGTGTTTAATACAGAGGGTGGGGATGGCAGTGTAAAGAGGGAAAAGAAATCTACCAGGAGCAAAGGGTTCAGAAGACCCCGCTTATGCTGAGCCTTTGGCCAAGGGATGCAACATTCCAGGTGGAAGCTCAGCAATGCCCAGTGTAGGAGAAGTGGCAAGGTAAGTGCCATACTTCTCGTCTCCTGCACCCCTTGGCCTCAGCCATGACTGGGGCCTGGGTTCCTGAGCCCTAGTGGTGGTCTCAGTTGTTCCCAGTCTTGGTCGCACATCAGCATCTCCTGGGGGAGCTAGCTTTAAAATGCCGATGCCCAGGCCGTCCCCGGGCCATTTGTATCAGCACACCTGGGACAGGGCCCAGGCTTCCAAGGTGATTATACTGTGCAGCTGGGGTGCAGAGCCAGCGCAGGTAATAACGATCTCTGTTTTCCTCCACCCTCTGTCTTGTTTCTGATTTCTCAAATTCAGAGGTGGGCTCCTGTGTATGTTCCCCCAAACACTCCTGGTTTTGGAAGAGGCCTGATGATAGCAGAGCACTTGATCTTTCCCGGCTCTAAGTGGCACTTCAGACCACATCT
Source organism: Pteropus vampyrus (assembly GCF_000151845.1). NCBI lineage: Eukaryota > Metazoa > Chordata > Mammalia > Chiroptera > Pteropodidae > Pteropus > Pteropus vampyrus. The sequence continues at coordinate 1,573,537 of NW_011888974.1, read as the reverse complement.
CATTACTCACTTCTGTCGCTGCTCCTTAGAGTCCCCAGGGACAGCTCTGACACCCCCCAGCTGGTGCCCAGAGAGTGTGAAGGGGCAGACATGTCCCAGTTGATGGAGAGCTCCCGTGACCCCACTCATGGAAGGCTGACAGACTGTCAGTGGACAGTGATCTGAGCCCCTGCTGTGCCCAAGCTTACTCAGGAAGATGGGCCATGGATACAGAAGGAAAGGAGGGAATCTGCAGGTGGACGACCTATAGTTGTCACTATCTGTGGGCCCTCAGGAAGTCACTAGCCCCTCTATAACTCCGCATCCACATCTACAGAGAAAGTACCATGAGCTGAGAGGATCAGACAGGACAACATAGGCAGAGCATCCAGTTTGGTGCCTGGCACATTGCAGGTGAGTTCCTTGCTCCTGTGAACTCTGTGATGGGCAAAGCACTGCACAGATGCTTATTAGGTTTAATGCAGGCTCAAGAACACTGTCACTGTGATCACACATCGGTAACTACGTCTCTATTGAGCAGATGCTCAGAGGACAGGCCAGAGACCATGTGGGGGTTTGGTAGCCCTGTGCCTGCTCAGTGCTCAGAATGGAGATTTAGGCGGATTATTACCCACAACCCTATTTGGGCCATTTTGTGAATATCAATACATATGTGGCTGATCTAGGTGTGGAGAGCTGGTGGCCCATCAACAGGGGATCAAGGGTTCCTGTATGCATCCGGCTAGAGTGAGCCAGGACTCTGATCAAATGACTTAAGCTGCTATGGCAACTTGGAAACAGATCCAGAGCTCAGTAGAAACATCCAGGTAGGGAACCTATGTACTCCCACTGCCCCTGCCAGCCTGGGGCTCCCTCAAGAGAGTTGCTCAGCTTTACAGTTTATTGTTACCATGTCACCAGGACCTGGTTACTGCTGAGAGGTTCCTATAAAATGAATTTTGTATACTGAAAGCAAATAAGTAGGATTCTGTATAAAATTAGAGGTATATTCCAAGAAGTCAAGAGAAAGACTTCCCAGTGAGTGGTTCCATCTGAAAGGTTTGGCTGAGAAAATGTTGAGATGCAAGCTGAACCTGTTTGTAACCTACAGCATCACTGGAGGAGATGAGGAGCGTAGTCCCTACCTAGAAGTTCATTCTCCTTTTTAGCACTTTCTTAACTCTAGGGTCTCCCAACTACATTCTCTGCTTGTCTTTTACTTCACTTTGTTTCCCTATGACTATGGGATTTCTTGGTCTTTGCTAACAGCTTCCTGCCTAAGCTGCAGTCATTTTCTTTCTGCCTGGTGTTTTACAGTCAGCACAGGCAGACCTCAGAGATATTGTGGGTTCTTCGGTTCCAGACCACCACAATAAAGCAAGTATCTTATAAAGCGAGTTGTAATTTTTTTGCTGGTGGAGGGTCTTGCCTTCAATTTGTTTAAAAAAAAAAAAAATGCAACATCTGTGAAATGCAATAAAGCAAAGCACAATAAAACGAGGTCAGCCTGTGTTTATTTTAACTTCAGTTTTAGAATTTGGGATACCTGGGATTGTGTCGGGTATTAATAACAAAAACTGCGTTCAGGAGAAATGTTTAAACTACTTAAGGAATCATTTCTTATGGCCCAACTTTGCATACCCACAGCAGATAAGCCTATACAGCACACACGTGGTGCTGGGGGAAGGAATGGGATTGGAGTCCAAGTGCCCACTATCTGGCTCTGGGAATTTGTGCAGCTCACTTAGGGGAGGGAAGGGAAGGCAGCTGAATTCATTATACTTACAATTAATTCACAGGTCTTTAGAATGAAGAAAATTAACCATATAAATAAAAATTCTCACTAATAACAGTTTAAACTGCCTGCCAACCCTGGTGAGCATAGGGACAGGGCAGTGCCAGGTACAGGAGATGCTATATAGTGTGGCTCAGCATGAACAAGCATGGGGGCTACAAGTGGGGGCTACGGAATACACTGCCTGCCTATTAGCTGTGGGGCCCTGGGAAAGTCACTTAACCGCTCTGGGCCTTGATTCCTTATCTGTAAAATAAGGATGATAACAATAATACTTAGTATACAGGGTTGTTGTGGAGACTAATAAATACTTCGAAAGTGCTTGTCACAGTGCCTGACACATGGTAAGAACTCAATAAATGTTACCAGTTATTATTCACAGCATGGCACGAATGTCCCTTCTGCCCCTAACAGCACACATCTCCCCACTCGCCACATAATGCTGTACCCTTCAGGTATTCGAAGATACGCTCTAGGTCTAGGAATTCTTGTGTTTTTTGAGGGCTTTTTCTTTTTCCACTTTTAAGTGTAATCATACCCCACAAAGAGAGGCAGCAGAAGGCTTTTCCCACTGGAGTCAAAGTAACTCACTGAAAAGGCCACATTCTGCCCAAGGAAAGCCCAGTGGGAATACTTCATGATGGAGCCATCTGGGTTTTAGGCTATGCTGGAACCTCATGGAGCCATCTGGGTTTTAGGCTATGCTGGTGCCTCACTCACCCTGGCCAAGGTTCTGTTTGCAGGAGCTCTCATGGGAAGATTAGGGTCACTCAGCTAGTGGTTGCCAGCTCATGTCCTCTGCTATTCAGCTGGGTGCAGTCAATAGCTTTAATTACTTATTTTTTCTCTCTACAAACCTTCTAATTTGCTGTCGTTTTAGTCAGAATACTGTTATCCTTGGCTTTTTTTAATCGTTTTTTTCTCATGATTTAAGCTTACAAAAAATTATCCACAACTTTTTGGGGACTTGCCACTCAGTAAATGGAAAGACAAGTATGCTGAGCCAAGCCTGGGGCCAGCCTCCCACTGTGCCATGTGCTTTACATGCATTGGTTCACTTAATTCTCACTTCTACCCTGGGAGGTATAATATTTATTAGCCCTACTTTTCAGATAAGAAAACTGAAATTCAGAGAGGTTAAGGAATTTACCCATAAGTAGGAAGTAATGGAGCTAAAATTCAACTTGAGGTCTGCCTGACTCCGGAGCCTACACTTTTGTCTTTAATATCCATCATTATTACGTAAGTTAAATTTTATTACATTCTCCTTATAAAATATTAAAACACTATAGGCAAAGCTAAAGAAAGTTTGGACCTCCTCTCCCCACATCAATGCCTTCCCCACGTTTCAGTTGTACACTCTTCTGCAATACCTCACCTGTAAAATAGGTGCGATAATACCCATTCTATCTGCCTTACCCAGTTTTTTAGGGATCAAATGAGATAATGGACAAAAATGCATTTCGTAAACTTTATAGCCCTCTGCATATGCTTATTGTTAGTGGCAGCATAGTAACATGCATTACATAAGGCCCTCTGTTGAGAGTATTATTTTGTTTAAACCTTTGTTTCTGGATATTAATAGAATCTCAAGCTTCTAAATTACTCTACAAGGCCCAGCCCTGAGCCTGTCAGTAGGGACCTGTGTGGTTATTTATAGGGCTAGGCTGCAGAATCACAGTTCTCCAGTAGGTGTCACCCTCTACCAGATCACATCCACCGAACCTTTCGTACAGGCCTCCAGAGTCCATTCCATACTTTTTAGTTGGAGCAGTGGTGTGGAATTCGGCTGGAAAAGTTAGTAAAGGGCAGAGCACTCAGGATGCTAGACCAGTAAGGCCCAGCCTCTACCTGAGGAAGCGCACAGGTGAGCAGGAGAGCCCAGAGCATGAACCATGCCTTCCCAGGGTGATTTAGGCTATATGGGTATCCAGGAGCTCTCCACTATAGGAGACTCCAGAGTGATTGGCTATGTCTGCATGGGTCAGGGGTGGCTTCGCAGAGAAGGTGACATCTGAGATGGGTCCTGAGGGGTGAGAAATGATCTTCCAAGCTGAGGAAGTAGGAAGGGCTTTCCAGGAGCATCCTGTTTGATGGGGCAGTGGGGGATGGGTGGGAGAAAGTATATTAGAATGGAGATGAGGCCAGATTAGTAAGGATATTGAGGGGTAACGAACCATAAAAGAGGTGTTTTTTTCCCCCATTTGGGGTGGGCCAGTAAGGAGTCATCATTAGATGTGTGGAAGATGAATTAGACAAGAAGAGACTGGCGGCAGGGAGGCTAGGAGGCTGTTGTTTAAAGTCTTAGCCAGCTCAGGAGCAGTTAGTATTGGGAGGGAAGACAAAGAACTGCATGGGGCCTCATTAGATGGGGTGGGAGTGGGGGTTGTCAGTGGAGGGATTAAAGCTGACTTCCAAGTTTCTAGCTTGAGCAACTAAGTGGAGGTGCAACCATTAGTTGAGACAGAAAACAGGAAAGAGCAGATTGTAAAAACAGGGAAAAGAAAATTTGTCCCTAGACACCTTGAATATGAGGTGCCTGTGAGACTGAGAATTCCATCCCCAGGTGGAGATGTCCATGTCCAGTAGGCTTTTGTATATGGTGGCCTGGAGCTGGCAAAGGAAGACAGAGTAGCAGCCAGAGGGCCACAGTATAATTTCTGTACTGTTTCTCTTTCTGTCCAATTTATTCAAAAGAGGTTCCCCAAGCCTGAGCCACTGGCAATCATACATGTTTCAAATTGCTTCTCTCCCTACCTGCATGGCTAGAAATGTCTTTCTCTGATGTTCTGAGACCAAGAGATGTCTCGTGGTACAACCACCTTGGAATGGGGAATCCCCAGGCAGGCCCCTCCTCATCACTTCTTCTCTAAGTCTGAACCTGTCTGCCAAAGAGGAGAGGTAGGAAAGGCAGGCCCCTAAAGATGTTTGTGTGCTGGGTGGGCCTAGCACGTGTTAGGTTAGCCCAAACAAAGAAGCCCAAGCTCTTTTAAGGAAAGCTGTTTGCCCCTTCCCTGTGTTTGTGTGTGCTTGTGTGCATCCCTGCACATACATGTTTACATGTATTTGCCAACCCCCCAAATGGAGCAGGAGAGCAGGCCTGTTCCTGGCCGGTCTCCCTTTTTGCCATCACATGAACAGTTCTGAGGATGTCCTACATAGGGGGCAGCCCCAAGGCAGGGGCATGTCTGGAGCTATGACACCGGCCCTCACTGACCTTTGGATAGTAATATTCACTTACTAGGGCTGCTGTAACAGAGGACCAAAAACTCGGTGGCTAAAATAGCAGAAATTTACTCATAGCTCTGGAGATCAGACATCTATAATCGGTGTCACTGGGCCAAATCAAGGTGTTGACAGGGCCACATTCCTTCTAGAGGCCCTAGGGGAGAATCTTTTGCCTGTTAGAGCTTCTGGTGGCTGCCAGCATGTCCTACCTTCTGGCGCATCATTCCAATCTCTGTGTGGTACACTGTCTCACCTCTTCTGCATGTGTCAAATCTCCCTTTTACAAGGAGACATGTGATTGCATCTAGGGTATATCCAGATAATCCAGGATCATCTTCCCATCTCAGAATCCTTAATTATACCTGAACAGTCTTTGCCATATCAGATTCCAGGGATGAAGACCTGGTATCTTTGGGGGCCATTAGTCAGCTGACTACAGGTAAGGTGTGGGAAAGTTCCTTCATTTGCCTCTTACCCCCAGCAAGTGAAGTAGGTGTCACTATCTCCATTTTAGCAATGAGAAAATTTTGCCAGCTAAGGCACCAACATCTGTTGGGAGACCTTGACCTATTGGTGAACCTCGGGCCTAAGAATTCTAAACATTTTTT
>NW_011888974.1:1565198-1566352 GCF_000151845.1 Pteropus vampyrus | reverse complement strand
GGGAATCAACATAGGCTACTGACCAGGGCTGCCTTCTCCACCACTTGGTGTGAGCCAGAGGGCGGGGGTTGTGGAGGGGGCCCATCGCCCCTTCATTGGAAAGAATTTTAGAGACTGGATGCTCTGTGGCAGCATGGGAAGCTCTTGTTGGCTTGGGCTGTACTGTCCTTATGGAGGTTTCCCCTGCCCCCATTCCCTGCCAGGTGTGTGACCTGGGCAAATTACTCCCCTTCTCTGGGCCTGTTTCTCACCTGTTGGGTAACACAGGGTTGGTGTAAGTGGTCTCACGTCTCTTGTTGACTCGGCTGTGCCCCAAACCTTCCTGCTCATCTGAAGATTTGAAGCAGTCTGTGGTGCTGAAACCAGAGGCTTGGGCCTCTAGCTTTTTCTGGTGATTGCCCCAAAATAGCGTTTGCCAGGAGTCCTTTTTCGCCACCAGCTGAGTTCCCTGCAGAGAGGAGTGCCTGCCTCCTATTTCTGTAAAGGCAGATTAGACATTGAGTACGGAATGGAAGACTAGGGATTCTGGCTTGAGAGAAAGGAACTCTGCAGTCGGGGCCGACATCATTTGGAAGCCACTTTCCCTCACTCCACGAAGGGCTGGCTCTGGCTCACTCGCAGGGACCTCGGCTTCCGCGGATACCTGTTCCACTTCCTTCATCCGCCCATCTGTCGGCAGACCCCAGACTCATCTGGGCGTCCCCTCCGGATTAGCCTCGGGAGGCAGACAACTGGCCCTGAATTCCGCCTTTGTCCAGGGAAGCCAAGTGGGGAGGGGCCGAGCAGACCCCCTGCCCCCACTGGAATGTCGGCTCGCGGCGCCCCCCAGCTCTCCCTCCTTTTCAGCCGCCTCCCCCACTCACTTCCTGAGTCCCACTGATCCCACCACCAAACGCGCGCACACACACACTCACACTCACACTTCCTGGCGGGCCCGGCGGCCTCGCTCGCGGCTCCGCGATCCAGGCCACCGGGGCTTGGGGGAGTAGCGACCTTTTGTTATTCAAATCACATCCTAGCCGTGCGTCGTGCGGTGGGCTCCGACCCCGGAAATCTGTCCACTGGTTCCCCTACCCAGGCTTCCCACCCCCACCGGGGCACCCCCAGCTGATTTTGGGATTCCCGGGGCCGCCCGCGGGGCCGCGCCTCCCCCG
>NW_011888974.1:1497233-1564203 GCF_000151845.1 Pteropus vampyrus | reverse complement strand
GATTGGCTCCCACTCTAAAGATTTAAGATTACGCCCTTGAGATCACTACCACCTTGACCCTGGCTTTAGACCAGGGTGATGTGTCCCCCACCTCTACGTGTCTTATAAACTTTAGGGGCCTGTGTGTCAGGCTGGAGAGATACCCTATGATGGGCTGTGCTTCAGCGGAAAAGAACTGGGTTGGGATGCTTCTGTGTATCTGGGGGAGGGGGTCTGGTTCTACCTGTATCTTAGGGATAAGAAGGTACTGAAAGAATATGAGTTCATCTTGTACAGAATTAGTCTCGTTTTCCCAAGAGTGTTCTTTTGAAGCAACTGTCTCTGGAAAAGGCAGGTAAGTTCCTGGCCCAGACAAGCCTTTGGCATTCAGTCTTGGCTGGGGGACAGTGGCAAGGGGAGCAGATGATAGGTGAGAATCATTTCTTCCCATGGCTGGAGACCGATCTCAAACTGACTGAATGCTGCCCCTGGGAGGAGGGGCCTTGCTGGTGCCCATCTTCTTATGAGGATGCTTACCTCCTCATGGTTGGGCAATGCCGAGAGACTGGACAGTCATTGTCTATGTGTGAACCATGAAAGCTCACTTTCTTTGGGTGACCATTAGAACTGCCCTTCTTAAAAAAAAAAAAAAAAAAAGGCCTTCTTGCAGCTATGGGGGTGAGGAGGTAGAAAACTGACCAGCAGCCAGGCCGTTTCCTAGAGGTATCTCAGCAAGATCAGAGAGTCACCTGTCTGGGCTATGCGGGGAGGCACGAGAGACTTGAAGCTCTAGTCCAATGGCTGCCAGACAATTAGCTATCAGTGCAGTCAGAAGGCCACAGCTCCAAGGGCCATGGGAGTCTGAGAAGGGACCTGGGCACCAGAGTTCAGATGTTCAGAGTGATCTTAAGCAGGCTCTTCAAGTCTGAGAGGCGTTGGCTCTGCTGAGAGCAGTGAGGGGCATTGCCTGTTGAGAGAGTCACAGGAAGAGGAATGGGCAGAGCACATTGGGTAAGGCTGAGGACGTCTGGCTGGGACAGAGGTTTGAGATAGGAAATGTTGAGATCATTGGTTGGGGCCGGAGCAGAAAGGCCTTGAATTCCAGCCAAAGTATTCCAACCTTGACTTGTAGGCACTCAGTAACCTTTGGAGAATTTGGGGCACAGGAAAAGTAAATGTATTACCTCTTTGCTCTTTTAGCTTGGGGTCCAAACAAAAGTGATATTAGATTCTCATTAATTATTGAGCAACCAAGTGCCCAGCCCAGAAACTATTGTCTTCAGCTCTTTGTAAAGAACACAAACTCTGGACCTTATAGCAAGTAAAACCTTACCCACCCCAGGGAACTAGCACCTGCTTCCCAATCCTTTAGAGGCCCAAGGTACCTTCTGTTCTGATGATTAAAGCCCCATCTCCGATTTAAAGTCCTTACTCTTGGGGACCCTTGAATCCAGGGTTGACCTCAAACCTAGCATTTCAGCCATATTTTCGGCAGAGTCCAACATCAGTCTTGGGAGTTTCTATAGCTTATCTCTGAATGAGAAAAGCAGATTATAGTTCAGCCAACTCCCTGCATGCTTTTGAGTAAGTTTCTTAACCTCTTAGCCTCATCTGTAAAGTGAGAACAATAATACAAGTATACCTCGTTTTATTGTATTTCGCTTTATTGCGCTCCGCAGAAATTGTGGTTTTTACAAATTGAAGGCTTGTGGCAACACTACATCAAGCAAATCCATTGGTAGCATTTTTAGCAATAAAGTATTTTTAAACTAAGGTGTGTACATTGTTTTTTTACACATGCTATTGCATGACTACCATATAGTGTAAATATAACTTTTATATGCACTGGGAAACCAAAAAATTTGTGACTTGCTTTATTGCTTTAATGCTGTCACCTGGAACCAAACCCGTACCATCTCCGAGGTATGCCTGTACCTGTCTTGAGCATTCTCATGAAAATTGGGAATACTTTTTTTAAGGCGCAGTCCTCCATACATGGTGGCTCTTATGATAATGATTGTCTCCAAAGTCTCATCTAAGATGACTTGATCTCTCCCACTCCCCAAACACTCACACCTTTTATTTTCTTGATTTGCCAAAAGAGCTGGGCATAGGCTGTATTTCAGTTGACTGCTCCTGGGACCAATTCTCCCAATTCTAGTTACTTTTCTGAATGAAGGTGCAAATGACTGGAGAGAGTGGATTCACCAGCTGCTGTGACTGATGAATTTTTGATGACATCAGCTATCTGCCCAAGGGAGAGCTGGTTTAACCCAGCTTTCAGGGATAAAATGCAGATGCCTTTAGGGGACTGATGATGGAGTCTGTGCTTTACTGAACCCAGAGAATACAGTGCTAAAACTTGGGGACAGAGTCAGCACTGTCAGTTCTTATAAAAAAGAACATATAGTTTTTGTAATGATTTATATTTGCACAGTGCTTTACAGCTTACAAAGCATTTTCACACCTCTTCATGTTTATGTGAAGAAGGCAGGGCAGAAGTAATTAGCCACATTTTACAGGTAAGAAAATTAAGATTCAGCAAAGTGAAGCCCCAGATCCCATATAAGTGGAGAAACCAGGTCTCGTACCCAGTTCTCCAGATCACCAAACGTACGGTATGGTGACAAATAAACAGTAAGGAAAAAGACTGCGTGACTAGCTTCGAGAAAGGACACACACTAATCTAAAAAGATGAGCCGCGTGGTGGCCTTTGGCCTCTGGGTCCCCCAGGGGAGAAGATCCAGGGAAAAGGAATTAGCACCTGTCTGTATGTGGACTCTGCACCTCGTCAATCACCTACCACTGTTTTTAAAACTTGGAGTTTCTTCATGAATCTTGGCTGCCCCCTTAAATGTTAGATACCTGACCCCTCAGATCCTCTAATCTCGTTTACACAGCAGGAAGATGGGAGGAGTGCAGAAAAGGTGTTTCATATGTTCTGAGTAAATGGTAATGATTGTTGGGCAGGAAAACGGTTCAGGTCAATCTGTCACTGTTGTGTGTATTTGCTCAGATGAGTTGGGGTGTGTGAGAAGGAAATGCCGAGCTGGGGAGATCCCAGTGTAGAATGATGCCAAAGGCTCTACTGAGAGCCCACATCTGCTAACAGCTGTGGAAAGGAGGGTATCCTCCCTCTTAGGGTCTGAGCTAAATAATCAGTTAAAGCTGGGTGTGGATGACCAGCTGGGTGAAACCAGAGCAGTGTTTTTAGCCCTGAGTCACAAAATCAGTTTAGTGAGTTGCAGCCAGCATTTGAAAGAATGAAATAGATAAGAAAACATCCAAGTGTATTCCATATAAGGAGGTAAGCATTAGTTTGTGAAACTGGTTTTGGTTGTATACATACATACACACACAAGTAAGGAATGGCCTTGTAAAATGTATTTTTTACTATCATCAGAGTCAAAAAAGTTTCGAGGTCTCTGACCTGGAAGATAAGGAGGATGTCAGCCTCGTGAGGAGACTGCAGAGGGCTGATCGCTGTCTGACTCAGGGCTGTCAGGAGGAGGAGGTCGTTTACCTGCTCCACGCAGCTCTGGGAGGTAGGATTTGTTTTCTAAAGGCAGCAGTTATGGGGTGGGCAGGACTTCCCCACACCAGAGCCATTCTATGACATAATCAATTCCCTGAAGAGGGAGAAAGCCTTTCTGGCCACTGGAGCTGCTCACAGACCCTGGACAAGCATGGCTCCCAAGTTCTTACCAATCTAGAGACTCTAGCTTAGCCTTCAGGCTTTGGGAATGGCCTTCAGAAGCTGCTCAACCTGAATCCACAATGTGTGGGTTCACAACCAAGGTCTATTGTGGCTGGCCTGGTGTGAAAGGCAGCTCATTTGAACACTAGGGAGCAGTTCCAGAGAAGTGAGTCGGCATATCCTGGCTTTGTGCATCACCCACCATGGTTTCTAAAACTTAGCAGAGCATCATGGATCAGCTGCCTTCTCTATCCAGCCCCTGGAGTAAGGTCTCATAGATGACATGGGCATCAGCCAAGCGCCAGTGGGGAAGGAAATCTGTAATTTGCCTCCTTTAAAAATGCTTAGGAAAAAAAGGTTTTGATTTACCACATGACTGCTATTTCTTATTGTCACTGATCACTAAGATTTTATCCTACCAAGATGAGATTCAGTTCCATTCAGGCACATTGGATACTTGCTTTTTTGCGCAGGCCCCTGGTTATGCATGTTAAGATGTTAGGTATCCAGAACCACAGATGGCTGAGCTGTCCATTGAAAGGCTTAGAATCAAGAGAGGGAGACAGAAATTACCTTGAAATGCATTGACTGGGATGACACATAGACTTTAGTAATTGACAGAAAGCTCTTACCTGGATTATATTCTCCCTCAAAACAGCCTTGAGAAGCAGGATTTAGTGTCCTCAGAGGCCCCTCCAAGTCATCCTGCCAGTCAGGGTCTACGTTCAGATAGAAATGTAGGTTTTAAGACAGCCCAGCGTACAGACAACCCTCCCTCCCTGCTGTCTTCCCCCTAAGCCCTCTTCCACCCCAAACACACAAACACAGCTGGGTGATTTTCTTGAAGAGAACATCCAGGGGCTATTTCTGCTCTACCTTTTTGTCTCCTTTCTTGCCTGAGCGATCCCATTCCACAGCCAGACAGGCACGTGGTCTGGCAGCTGTGTCTGAGCCAAAGGATTCTAAGCAACCAGGCAAAATTCATGCTGCCCAGGGCCCCGAAGAAGTTAAACTATTGGTTTTTTAAGTAAAAAAAAATTTTCCGATCTCTTTTTTGTTTTTTGTTTTTGTTCTCACGTGTTTTTTCTGTGGGTGTTTTTTTTGTGGGCGTGTGGTATGGGTCTAGGGGGGGGGGGTTTTTTTGTCTGTGTGTGTGGGCGCGCTGTGGTGTCCACTGTGCTCTCCTGTGCACACAGAGGATCAGAGAGCGTCTTCCGTGTCCTGAGGCCACACTAGATGCTGACCAGGGGGCTTCTGAGTCACATAGGCCAGAGGCTAAATCCTGATGCCACCACTTGATTTTCTAGGACTATGGACAAGTTAGTTGACCTCGCTGTGCTCCAGCTTTCTCATCTCTCAGATGGATTGGTGTCTGCAGACTTGCAAGGGGTTGAGATGGTCTGTTTAAAGTTCTTGGTACATGGGAGAGGTGCTTATTGAGCCACGACTACAGTTTTTATTTTTACTTATTCATTTAGGCAACAAAAAAATCTTAAAACTTTTTAAAGGTTTTTTTAAGAAGGTAGAATGTTCCTTCTTTCAGAATGACCTGTCTGCTCGATGGGCTTGGTCTAGTAGGGCAATCAGACATGTTATAATTAATTACAGTACATGTAATAAAATGCACAGAGTACATCTGAGGGGTGTGCTAGCATAGGAAGGCATGGGATTAATGACCTGGCACTAGAGGAAGGGCCTCGTTGAGAAAGCTGAACAAGGGGGTAAGGAAAAGAAGGGCGTTCAAGGCAGAGAGATCACACATGTGAAGGCACACGGCCATGAGACCACGGGTGAGTTAATGAACTCTCTGCAGTTAATGCTAGAAGAGTAGGTGCAGTTCCTGACTCCGAGGAACTAGCAGAGTTCCTTGGACATGGGATCCTAATGTTTTCATATCTCAATGCTTCCTGGAAGAGGTGGTATTAAAGCTGTGTTTTAAAGAAGGCGAGCAGTATTGATGACAACACATGACGCACAGTAGGTGCTGAATGAATGTATGAGGTGATGAGAGAAGACATTCCAGTTGAGAGAGTGGTGCTATATGCAGGCCAACGGATGTTGAGTAGGTTTGTTAGGAGCAAGGCCAAAGGAAAGAGAGGAGAGATGAGTGGGTGCAGGGTGTGAAGCTCAAGTTAAAAATAATCAGCAAGTGTCCAGTAGAACCGGTAAGCAAGGCTGTTTCCACTTGACAGGCTTGGATGTGCTATTCTGGCCGACGGGCTTACACCTCTTGGTCGCATTGCTGGAGATGGGCCTCGCTGGTGCCAGAATAAGCGTGGGAGCTGCCAACTGTGGGTTGAGGAAAAGTTGTTTTTTTTTTTTTTTTGAAATGAACATTTCATTACCTTTCTATCATGACCTCTCTTGGACACACTTGGTTCAGCCTCATTTTCTGGGACCTAAAATAGCTTTCTCTTGCTGGAGTTCTCTCAGGCCAGATTCTTTGGAAAGGAATCTCACCAAATCACTGCCTCCCTAGCCCCACTAGCTCAGACATCAATGTCAGCAGTCTTGGTGCCAGACAGTGATGTGGTATCAACCAGGGTCCTGGAGATCATCTGTTTTGTTCTGTACAGATGTCAAGATTGTCCCCCAAGTCAGCAAATACTGAGGCCCTATGCTAGGCATGGAGAATATAAAAGAGAATGGGATCATTTGAAAACTCCTGTAGAAGAGATAAATAATTCTAATGTACTGTGATAATTGTTATATTAGAGATTTAAGGAAAGTCCTACAGAAACTCAAAGGTATGAATAATTAATTCTGCCAAGTTGTATAGGAGGCAAGTTGGGGAAGGTGACATTGCAGGCCATTTATTCATTCAGATAATATTGATGGAGTACCCCCTCCCCCTTACTCCAGGTGCTATTATAAGCACTTGGGGTGCTTCACTGAACCAAAGATCCTTGCCTTGTGGAGCTGCACTCCTTAAGTACACGTGTGGTGGTAGGGAGGGCGGGGAGGGGGAAGGTTAGATAACACCAATAAATGTAAATGAGTAAAATTGTATAGGATGCTGGAAAGTGGCGAGTAAGTGATCCGGGAAAAGGGAAGGGAGAGTGCAAAAGTGGCAGCGATTGCCCTAAGGATGCTATGGTAAGAATTGTTTAAAGAGGGGTGGGCCAGTCATTCCTAGCATAGATTTTCCTTAGCTGCTAGTGGTCCCTGGGACCCCCACTCCTGGTCTGTTCTTGGCTTATGATCTGGCTGAAACTGCATCCCAGTGCAGCTCCAGCTCGTTGCTAAGAGTTGCCTGAATCTGGACCTCAGGGAACCTACCTTGTGCCCCAGCTGCCCTGTGCTGTTTTCCTGCAGTCTGTTCAACTTTGGATGCAGGAGTCAGCCATACTTTAGAGAGAGCACTACAAGCTCACCATTTCCTCCCAGATGTCATAGAAATTGGAGGGAAGATACTGCCTCTCATTTCCAAAAATTCTTCATTAAAGGAGCTGAGTGTCAATTGAGCAGTTCTCTAGCTGTGGTCCTGGGGGTGGACTTGGTGCCATTAATAATTTAGGAGGCCCTTTCAGGTAACATCAGCTAGAATGAGGGTGGGACAGCAGAGCATCTTGGTTCATATCACGTTCCATTCTCAGAAAAGCATGATTCCGACTCACGTTCAAGGTGAAGAAACAGGCTCAGAGAAGTCACACAGCTGGCATCACTTTGAACTCTGGGCTTTTTCTATGGCAGCTTTTTGCCCACACTTTGGCTTCTCAGCCCACAAGGGGAGACCCCCATGAGTACACTGACCTCTGATGCTGTAATTCAGTGCAGGGGCTGGGACTCCTGCACTTTGAGTACATCTTACTAGGTAGCTGTGGTCATTGGCAGCTGCAATAAGGAAAACATTTAACTATTTTTCAGAAAATTTGAACAAGTAAAAAAAGAAAGATCAGAGACACTCCTGCCATCCGAAACTATTACTAACAATTTAGCAATAGAGCCTTACAGACTTTCTTCTTCGTGTGTATATATATGTGTGTATGTACCTATACATATGCATTCATGCTAGGTTGAACCATACGAAACTGCTGTTTTGTAAGTCAAAAATGGCCAAATTTTCACATGATTCAACAAAATACAAGCATATACACACATATTTAAACAAAATGGGGCCATACCATAATACAGTTTTATAAATGCTTATTTTAGCTTACATTATGCCATTGACCTAGAAACAGTATATCAGAGCGGTCAAGGGCATGGGTTCTGGGGTTTAAGTTTTGTCTCCACTGCTTATTCACTTGGGCAGGTGACTGAGGCTCCCTGTGTGGATTTTCTCCTTGTATAGTGGGGAAATCACAGTATCCTATGTATAAGGTTGTTGTGAGGGTATAGGAGTTAGTATGTATGTCAACCAGCATTCAGTCACTGTGAGCAGTTACTACCGTATTTTCAGGTGAGTACAGACGATGTATCATTTCTTTGTAATCTGTCCCCTTAATAGACTTTTAGCTTTAAACATTTTCCACAGTTGAAGTGACATCCTGTACACACATCAATCCATTGACTGCTTTACGTTTTAAGGACTTGAGCTTTAAGGTTTGGCTTTTAAGAATTATTTTTATTGACGATGCGTACGTGGAAAGGTTGCTTGGACTATTTTCTCTTCCGTTGCCCTATAACTATAAATTGGGCTCTCTGGTCCTCGCTTCCTCTTTGCTTTTTTCATACTCCTGGCAACACTGACAGCTCACGAGTTCCCACACTGGGCACTGGTTTCCACTTGTGCCTTGGTGCTGGCCTCTCCCCCTGAACACCCCTGCAGGCCCCTTCTCCTAGCCGGCTCATCGCATTAGACAGTTCTTCCTCCAGGGAAGAGCAGCCATACCCAACCAACCCTTCAGCCTTGGTTAGATGCCCACCCCCAGACCCCCTTGCACTCTGCACTTGCCAGTGTCTTCTCTAACTGGCTGCATACACAGTGCCATCTTTCTCCCCATCTAGACTGTACTCCTCGAAGCCAGGACTGATGTCTTACTCACCTTTGAGCTAACTTAGTACAACTCTTGACACACAGGTACTCAATATGTTTGGTGAGTGCATTTAATGAATGAATAAAATCATGACTGACTAATTAATGGCAGGACTTAAATAAGTGGAGATGGTTTGGGAAGATGGTTAATCCAGGTTATAGGGGTGGCATGTAGCAAAGACATGAGTGAGCCCTTAGGCATGTCTGGCATGGCTATGCTGGAGCTATGCTTTAGGAAGAGATCAGGCCATGTTGTGACCACCAGGATCTGGTAGCCCAGAGAACAGAAGAATGTTAGGCCTGGACACCCAGTGGGGGTTCACCCTGCCTGAGGCTCTTCGAGTGACTCTGTCTGTACCCCTATACTTCTCTTGAACCTCATGGCTCTTCCCCTAAGGAAGAGCTCTCTTTTACCCCTCGAGAAACAGAAGTGAGAGTTCCTCGCTGCTCTCTTTTCTGAGGAAGTCCAGCACGGCCATACAGCTGATGATGAAATTCACCTCTGGAATTAGCAACCACCCCTCAGCAGTTTAGCAAATCCTCAGGATTTACTTCCTGTTTCCAGAGCTGGAAATATCCATCAGGGCACTGCCAGCTGGGACATTTCATGGCCTCCTGAGGGTGACCAGACCCTGCACTGCTCATCCCCTTTCTTTTCTTTGGCCCTGACCTGAGATCAGTGAGGTCTGTGCTTCGATTGTGTATCAATAAGGACTTCAATTCCTGGAACCTAGCTAGAGCTTGACGTTGACCTGAGTGTTCAGTTAGTGGAAATGAGTCTGAATTATCCCAGGCCTGGAAGGGTATGGTTGGGATTGATGGGCCTGAACCTGGAGTGAGATCTTGGTTCATATTGTGGTTCTGCTAGTTACTAGCTGGGTCAGCTAGCTAGCCAGGCATCACAACTAGACAGGCAAATCACTTAACCCTTCCGAGTCTGTTTCCCCATCTTGTAGATGGAATTAGCAATCCCAGTGTTACTGTAAGGGTTAAATGAAATAATGTGTGCAAAGGACCCTGGGATCAATCACAGGCCAGAAGAGGTTAATCGAATTAGAGAATGAGAGCCTGAACACAGTCTGTTTTTGGTAAGGAAATTGAGATCTAAAAGGAAGGAGGGTAGTATTAGAGGAAGAAGGAAGTCGAGAGAGCTGAAAGGGAGTCTGTATATTTCGTCTTATACTTCCTCTGCTTCTCCCAGACTCCTGTCCTGCCCACCCTCTCCCCACGCTCCTCCCGATCCCGCTCCTCAGCATTCAACCCGATGGTCAGTTTCCAGCTCTTGTCCTGCTTGATCTATTGGCAGCATCCAACACAGTCAATCACTCCCAGTTGAAATTCATTTTTCTGTGTGGCTTCAAGGATACCACACTCTTCTGGTTTCCTCCTACCTCATGGGCTGTTTCTTTTCTGTTCCCATTACTCATTCTCTTCTATCTCTCTTTCTTGAATGTGGGCTATCCTCAGGCTGCCCCGAAACTTTTGATCTGCACTCACTCCTTGGTGAACTTACTCAGTTTTAAATCCCATCTATATCCTAGTGACTGCCAGACTGATACATCCAGTTCGAACTTCTTCCAAATTCCAGGCTTGCACGTCCAACTGCTCATTCATAATTCCATTTGGACATCTCATAGGCATCTCACATTTAACATGTCTGAAAAACAAGCTCCTGTCTGCCCCACCCCAAACCTACCTATTTCATAGTTCTTTCCATCTTGTTAATGGCAACTCGGTCCCTCTAGCTGCTCTGGCAAATGATCATGGTACCATCCTTGATTCCTTCCTCACACTCCACGTCCGTAACATCAGCAAATCCTGTCAGTTCTACCTGCAAAATACATACAAATTTGACCACATCTCAGCACTTTATCCTCATTCGGCCTAGTCTGAGCCATCATTATCTCTGGCCTGAATTAATGTAGCAGCATCTTAATTGTCCTCTTTGCTTCCATGCTGGTCCCTGCAGTCTCTTCTCAGCACAGCAGCCGGATGGGGATCTTCTTTAAAACGTGAGTTAGATCATGTTATCCCTTTGCTCAAAACCTCCCGGTGGCTCCTGTCTCAGAACAAAGGCTCTTCCTCACAGTGGCCCACAAGTCCCTTGCGATTTGGCCCCTCCCACCTCTGACCTCTTGGCTCCAGCCACACTTAACTTCTAGCTGTGCCTCATACGTGCCGGGTAGGTTATGCCTAGAACTCTTCCCCCAGGTATCTGCCAGGCTTGCTTCCTCATCACTTTTAAATGTGTCCCTCTGTCATCTTCTGGTACCACCTTCCCTGACGACCCTATCTTAGGTTATAACACCAGCTCAGTAAGCCCCAGCACCACAGTCGGCCTTATTTTTATTCCATAGCGTCTGTTGCCATCTCATGTCCTATATATTTTACTTGTTTACTTTCTCCCACTAGAACATAAGATGCATGGTGCCAGAGGCATTGTTTTTTTCTCCACAGCTACATTCGTAGAGTGGTACCCAGCACATGATAGGCCTTTAACAAATATGTGTTGAATGAATAAGAGAACAGGAGAACTCAGAGCAGTATTCTCTGAGTTTAGCGAAGACCGAAAGAGATTTGAGTGGCCCTTAAGAATCTGTTAACCATAATCAGATAAAACATAAAAATAGGTGACAGAGAGCAGGGCTGGGTATCCTTTGGAAGAAAATAGGTGACCATCTGTATTGGACCAGTTCTATGGTTAGCCAGACTACATGGGAGGAGAGCTATTTTTCTGAGCCTATGTAACATATGTGGTTTTGTATAAATCACACTTCTGTAAAAGGAATCCTATTTTAAATGTACTAGCAGAGATTGCTATTTAAAGGAATCTGATGCCAAATTCTTCCTAAAAGTGAATAATAATTTCCTAATTTGTCCTTAGTGTCCATTCTCCCACCCCACATATATATTTGCTTATGTCAAGGTATACCAGTCTGAGCCTAGAGGATCTCTTCATTTTCCATTTTTCCACTGTCTTTATTATTCCCATTCTCTTTGTCCCCATTCTTCCCCCTCTTCATTTCTGCTTCTCCTTTAGCTGAGTTTTTTTCTTAGACTCTGACATAGAATGTTCTTCTGTAACACAACCAGAATTAGAGTGCAATGCGTAATGGCTCCTTCGCAGACCAAATGAATCCAATCTAGGGGTGGAGCGAAGGAATCTGTTGGGGGTATGTGACTGCTACTGGGGTACAGAGTCAGGTGCTCAGGTGATACTCGTACAGAGCCAGGTTTGAGCACCACTGGCCAAAAAGACAGCCGTGTCCTATTTGCTCTTCCCATATCCAGGCCTACACGCTACAGCACTGATGAGGCTAGACCAGCATCCCTTTGGAGCTTTGTAGGTAGCCGGTGTGAAATTGGCTACAGACTGGTACAGAACTGGCTGATTTGTCTAGGGGCTGGAGTTCAGGGCTCAGGAATATTCCTTCCTAGTACATCACCCACCCTGAAGCAAGGTCCTGTAGCCACTGCCTGATGAAGTTTTGTTCAGGTGCTTTCGGGAGTGTCTGCCTATAATGAACTTGGGTGTCACAGTCCCGCCACCCAATCTCTGTTTCCTTTCAAACTGGGATGGGTTCCTTGAGGGAACACAACTGCGCATTAAAGGTTCAATGGAAGGCGTGTGAGCGACTAAGACCGGAACCTGCTTCCTTGAAAATAATAGAAGGTTGACTTGTTTAGAGGTTGTTTGACCTTCGGTCGGGTCTTCTTCCGATACCACTCTAGGTTTTCCGAAAAACTTTCTCCTTTGGGTTCTCACTAGACCAAAAGATTGTAGCATCTGCTAGTAGGGCAGGTTGGACGTTCTATAAGAAGGAGAGAAATCTACCTTTAAGACAACAAATGTGTTGAGGTCAGGGCAGAGGTTTACTAAATAAGTTGGCTTTGGCTCAGAGCTCTGTCGTAGCTGTCTAAATAGTAAGCTGTAGAATGTGTACCTGACTGAGAAAGGTGGGTGCCACTCCTCTGTGTGGCTGACCTTTCTGAGCCCACTTGTTTATCTATAAAGTGTGCCCTCCCTCCCTCACAAGGTTTTCTCAGCATCAATAAGATAGTGCATATAAAAGCTCTTTGAAGATTGTGAAGAGCTAACCAAAATGAGAAATGCTATTGTCGTTATTATTCAAGCAAACTGGTGTTTACACATTTGAGTGGACCAAAGTAGTGTATTGGGAATGTTTAGTGTTACAGAATTGTTTGTCGGAGTCAAATAAGATATCTTGTGTAAGGTGGTATTCAATTTATTTATAAACTACATTTAATGCAAATTGGATCACAGTTGTGTGAAGACCACCATCTGAAGAGAGAAATGAAACTGAAGGTTTGAGAGGGGTGTTGCTGAAGCCACATTGGAGAGTTCAGAAAGCACAAGATCAAGAGCCACTCTAGATTTTTTTCTCTGGGAGGACACGTAGGAAAGTTATTCTTGCTGCTTTATTTGGGTCAGTTGTGGTAGAGACTAGAGGTAGAGGGCCAGCTATATAGTAATATGGGTGTGAGATGGGATTGTTTGCTGTAGAACTAGAACAAAAAGACATCTGAAGGATGTCTGGGAGAGAGGAGTTGCAGCAGGCCTTGGCATCATCTGGAGATGGCAAGTGCCTCCTGACTCATTCATTTGGCAGACAGAGACACTCTCTGGAGTAGGGCTCTGGGAGGGTTACAGAGCCAGGGGATGGGTGCTTCCAATGCCCAGGGACCACCTGTCAGTCAGGCAGAGGAGATGAAACTAACCTCACAGTTAGAAATCTGGGAGGTAGAGAATGATAGAGGGTGAAGAGGAGAAGAGGAAGTTGAGCAATGCTGGTGGTTTAGGGAGAGGTTTCAACTCTTGCACACCAGCTGTGTATCTGGTAAGCAAGGACATTGCGAAAGGCCTGCCCAAGGCCTGACTTTCTAGGCAGAGTGACTTCCCCAGATAATAACCCTGATGAGTTATTAGTGCAACACCTGTGAATTTAGCATTGTAGTTCCGGTTCCTAGAGAAGTAATTCTGAGGCTTCTTCTGTGACAAGAGAAACAACTGTAAGGAAGGGGGTGCCATTCCAAAGCCATGGCCCCCTGCAGGTGGGGGAGAAGGGAGAGGGGCCAGCTTTTCCTTTTCCATAAGACCTAGTGTCACAGTATCTAACTCTCATGCCCTATATTCCAAGACCTTCTGAAAGCCTCTGTGGGCACCCTGAGGATTGTCATAGTTCTCTTGTGGGCAGAGGCATGGTGTGTGGCGAAAAGGAGTAGATGTAAGACCCACATAAGAAAACAGGCTGCTCAAGTCAGTGGGTGACACAGGCATGGTTTTTAGGTGCAGACAAAAGTACAGGTGATATGGTGATCTTTGCCTAAGGATGTGACAGGATGGCCTGGCTGAAGGGTATTCTTAGGCAGTTGTAGTGATAAATGACGGCAGTGAGAATGAGCCATGGAGATGGCAGAGGTACTGAGCTTGTTGGCTTCTTCTCCAGGTCAGGAGGCATCAGGATGGGGTCTGCCTTTCTGTAATCAGTTGCCCCCTTGCTGAATGATCTGGTTTGCGCCCTGTAATAAAAGTTCTGGAGAGCTTTGAGGCTACAGAACAGGATGGGGTGGGGGGGCATCTTCCCATGTAGTGGAAGAGAAAACGGGAGTATGAGGGGTGCATGATAGCAAGGGGACAGCTTGACCCGGGAAGGCCTCTCAGAGGTTTGAAAGTGTGCGGAGGTGTGGTTCAGGATGGAGGCTGCTTGCTCAGCTCTCTGACTTTGTCCCCCACATAATAAGAGGAGCCTTGGGACTGGTAATGATGGGGCAATTGGGAGATGGGCCTTGCTGTATAGAAAGGGAGAGTGCTTTTCTGGGGGTTTACAAGCATCCTGGATCATTTTCAGAGAAGGAAAGATAGATATATTTGTCGCTGGCAAAAGAGATAGCCTTTGCAACCCCTCTGCTCCCAGTCTGGAAAGATCCTTTAACTCCTCGTCTCTTTGACCCTGTCGGGGGAAGGAGAACCAGTCATGGAGCTGCCATTCTAACTGAGGACACCGGTGGGGAGCCTGGAGGGAAGGAGAAAGATGAGGAGTTGTTCATGGTCCCTAGAGGCCCTCTGCTGAGCCCCGATCCCTGGGAGGGAGGGGATGTCCATTCTGTCCAGACTGTCTCTCAGTCTTCCCCACTCTCTCTTACCTCTCCCCATGTAGGCTTTTCCCTCCATCATTCAGCTGGAGCAGCTCTTGCCCAGGTTAACAATACATCCTTGTCATACTCGGTGGCTAATTCTCAGTCCTCATCTCCGCTGCCCCTTCAGCAGGATTTGACACAGTTGACAGCTTCCTCTAAACTAAAGCACTTTCTTTACTGAGAGAGATAACCCCCACCCCCTCGATTCCCCTCTTGCCTTGCCACTGCTTCTTCTCAGTCTCCCCCCCCCAGTTCCCCACCTTCCTCCCAGAATCATGAGATCATAGGATTGAGGGGGCCTCAAAAACCATCTGTGTAAACACACTCCTAGGATGGCTGAACACCTCTAGCCCAGGCCGAGCGTCGGTGCCCACCTTCCAAAGTCTCCTTGTTCACCTCTCACTAAACCTGGTTTCTTTATTTTTAAGCCAGGTTTATTGAAATATAATTTATATACAGTAAAATTAACTTTGTTAGTGTACAGTTCTATGAGCTATGACAGTCACATACAATTAGGTAACCTTCATACAGTCAAGAGTTAGGGGAGGTCCATCACCCCCCAGAATTCCCTCGTGCCCCTTTTGTAGTCACCTCTTCCCCCAACATCACCCCTAGCAAGCACCGATCTGTTTTTTTATTGCTAAACCTGTCCAGAATGTCATACAGATGCAATCATGTAGTATGTGGCCTTCTGAGCCTAGCTTCTTTTATCTGACATAATACTTTTAAGAGTCATCACGTTGTCAGCATGAGTCAGCAGTTTGTTCCTTTTTATTGCTGAATAGCTTTCTGTGGTGTGGCTGTACCGCAGTTTATTCATCTGTCCCCGGGCTGAAGGACATTGGAATTGTATCCAGTTTGTGGAGATGATGAATCCAGAACCTGGCTTCTTTTAGCTCTCACTCAAGTGGCCCATTCTAGCCCTAGGACTTTCCATTTCACAGGTGTTGGAAACTGAGATATTTGAAGACAGCTGTGCCCTTTCTTCCCCATCGCTCCTCCCACATCACTTTCCCTGATTTCTGTTCTCTTATCTGACCTTCTGTGGTTCACCGTCCTAGTTGGTTTCCTTTGCACATGCCCATTTTATCCAAATTCCTCTTAGAATGGGGTGCCCAGAGCTGAACACATTATTTGGTGCCCAGCAGAATTTCTGGCACATGGTAGGATGAATCAGTACAGAAGTGTGGCTGAAAAACTAAGAATTGGTTCGTTCTAGATCATGTAATTCTGTTGATGTAGCTCAAAATGAAGTTAGCTTCTTAAATTTTATTATAGCGACCACATCAGACTGTTAATGAACTAACTGAGAACTTACTTGGGGATAAGTTCAGCCCTTTTCACCTATTCTGCTCTGGGCTCAGGTACATTCTGTTCTATTGGTTATCACCCATGATCATACTCTGCCAGTATCATCCAATGCATTTGTTATTGCTCCCATCATCAATTAGATCAATCACTGTGCCTTTTATATACCCTCACTGGTAAACACAGGAAGGAGGTCACAGGCCAGTGGCACCAGCATGTTTTACCCCCAAGGTGATGGTAGCCAGCAATCACCTGTAAGCAAGACATCTACCCTCATGCACCTCCCTGTCTAGCCCAGGGGTTGGCAAACTTTTTCTGCAAAGGCCAGATATTAAATGTTTTTGACTTTGGCCAATTGCTGTTGCTTCCTCCTTCTCTCCCTCCCCCTCCTCCAACTCTTCCTCCTTCTCTTCCTCCTACTCCGTCTCTTCCCTTTAAAAATCTAAAAACCAGTCTTAGCTCACAGGCCATACACAAATAGGCTGCAGGCCAGATTTGGCTGGCAATTAGTAGTTTGCGACTCCTTTTAGCCTATTATTTCTCATCCTTTTCTATCAGATGTTGTAAGAGACTTTTTAAAATGCCTCGATGTTGGAAATTCAGACACACCATGTCTACTTGGTTTTTCTGAAATGTTGGCCTAGAGTCTAACATGGAAACGAGGTCAGTGTCACATGACTTGTTTTTGTGAACAAATGTTGGCTTCTGGTATGTCTTGACATTCAGGAATGTCTTGTCATTAACATGTGGAGTTTTACTTCTCTTCTGGTAAATCATGACTATCCTCATCCACATCTGATCTATCCCCACAATTCCACAGTGATCCCCGGGACTGTCTGAGCATCACCTTCACTCACTCTCTTAATCCCTTGTTTGTTACCCACCCAAATCAGAGGCCTGAGCTCACTCAGCACTACAGATTCTCTTACAATCTCCTAACTCTCCTTGGGTTTTCTCTATCAATGCTCTTTCTTCCTCTTTCAGTTCAAAGATTATTCCAGACAAAAATGACAGCGGGAAAATAGGAGTTTATCATCAACATCTCACCATTGGCTAAAAATAGTGCGCCCATTCCATCCTTGTTCTTTGGCTTTTCATGGAATAATGTAGCCCTTTTGGGTGTCCTATACATTTTCTGGAAGCCTCATCTCATTTGGCTTTAACTTTCTGATAGCCTCATCAGTCTGTGCCACTCAGAGACATAGGCATAAGTAACTTGTGCACCCACACTGGTTTCTTTTTTCGAAAAGTACTTCTGAAATTGCATAGTCAGAGGAGAAGGACGGAAAGAACAGGAAGAGGAAGGAGGATGGTCTTTATCTCCCTATAGACAGTTAACTCTTTGATGACAAGATCCACTTTCTTTCATCTGTGAGCTCTCTAGCAGCACCTAATGCAGTACCCTGTACCTGAGCAGCTGGTCCAGTTATAAGACGGTTCATCACAGTCTGTGAAAAGCCCACCCGGAGTCGTGGAGCACAATCTTACAGCCTAGATGGCGGTCCTCTCCTGCATACAGTAGGTGTTTAATCAAAATCACAATTCCTCAGGGTTTTTCATCTTTTCTTAAAAGTTATTATACACATAACATAAAATTCGCCATCGTAACCGATGTAAAGGGTGTAATTCACTTAGTACATTCACGGTGTTGTGCAACCATCACAACCATGTAGTTTCAGGACATTTTAATCACCCCAAAAGGAAATCTCATGCCCATTTAGCAGTCACTCCCCCTTCCCTCCTCTGCCTGAACCTGGCAACCAGTCAAATCTGTCTCTGGATTTGACTGTTCTGGACATTTTATACAAATGGAATCCTACAAAGTGTGACATTCTGTGCCTAGCTTCTTTCACTTAGCATTGTGTTTCTGAGGTTCATCCATGTTGTTGCACATATCAGTTCCTCACTCTTTTTTGTGTGTGTGGGTGTGTGTTTTTGTTGGGGTAAAATATACATATCATAAAATTTACCATTTTAACCACTTCTGAGTGTTTGGTGGTGTTAAGTATGTTCACATTGTTTGTGTAGCGATCACCACCATCTATCTCCAGAACTTTTTCATTTTCCCAAACTGAAACTCTGTACCTATTAAACAGTGGCTCTCCACTCCCTCCTCCTCTCAGCCCCTGGCACCACCATTCTACCTCTGTCTCTCTGAATTTGACTATTCTAGGTATCTCATATAAATGAAATCAAACAGTATCTGCCCTTTTGTGCCTACCTTATTTCACTTAGCAGAATGTCCTCAAGGTACATCCATGTTACAGCACGTGTCAAAATATCCTTCCTTGTAAGGCTGAATGATATTTCGTTGTGTGGGTATACCATGTTTTGTTTATCCATTCCTCTGCGGACTGACACTTGGTTTGCTTCCGCCAGTGTTTTCCACTTTGAACACTCTTATTTCTTCAGATGTTCCAGGTGCTTCACAGCCCAGGCCACCCTTCTCCCAACACAGGTTTGTACACCTCACTGATTGCAGAAGCGATTGACATTTTTTAATCTTCTCAATTTCTTTACTCCATCTTCCTTTCCACATTATCAGACTGCAGAGTAGTGCCTTTCTGTTTTGCTAAACCCCTTGAAATTTGTGTGACCCAAACAGTTTTGTTACTCATCATGTATCCAGAAGCCAGAGGATGGTTGAGGCTTTAAAGTCAGAAGAATGCGATCCTAATTTCAGCAGGTCCCCACTTTATGAAGCAAATAAGGCACACAAAATACTACTTAGTCTGTTCAGGCTGCCATAATAAAATACCATAGATTGGATGGCTTAAGCAACAGGAATTTATTGCTCACAGTTCTGGAGGGTAGGAAATCAAAGATTAAGGTACTGTCTGATTTGGATCCCCAGTGAGGATTTCTTCATGACTTTTAGACAGCCACCTTCTTGTCATGTCCTCACATCGTGGAGAGAAAGAAAGCGAGGACTTTCTGGTGTCTTTTTTAATAATGGCACTAATTCCATCATGAGGACCCCATCCTCATGACCTCATCTAAACCTAAACCTAACTACCTCCCAAAGGCCCCATCTCCAGATACCATCACTTTGGGGATAGGGCTTCAACATATGTATTTGTTGAACACAATTCAGTCCATAGCAAATACCTTTTATAAAAACATGCAAGTGAGTCCAAGTATTTAACTCTATGGAGCCTACCAAATACAAAAGACATGTGAGAAGTAATAGCAGGATATCAGTTAGGGTTGCTTTATACTTAAATATCAATAAGATTTTCAGTTGGAAAGAGAAAGAAATGTGACTTGGGGAAGGAGAAGATAGAGCATCCTAGACAGGAGAGTGGAGCACAAACGTGTCAAGTGCTGATGAGGATGTCTGCTTGGAGAGGACTGAGCAGAACAGGCCCTTCTTCATCCATCAGCTCATCATGTGCCAGGCATAGTGTGTGTGCATAGGGGGAACAGCAGGGAGCATGGTCTGCACCCTTACAGAGCTCAGTCTAGAGGGAGACTGACAACAAGCAAATGAACAAACAGAGGAATTTCAGGTTGTGATAACGGCCTCTACAGGAAATAACCAGGTGGTTGTGAGTTGTGATAAAGAGAGTGTAGGGCAAGGGATGGAGAGATGCTTTAGATTAGAGAGGATGCCTAGGAGGTGGTATTTGAATAGCCTGAAGGAGAAAAATCCAGCCTTGCAAAGAGTGGAAAGAAGACCATTCTAGGCCTTAGGAGCATCAGAGACATAAAGAATAAAAAATATTGAGAAACAGAGAGGCAGCCGTTGTGGTTGGGCATAACGAATGGGAGAGATAATGGAAGATGATGCCTGTACAGCCCCATGGGAGTGCAGACTTCATTCTACATGTGGTGGAGGGCTCTGAGCAGGGCACTGTGGACTCCTGGTTTACAAAGATCATTGGCTGATGGATGGAGCACAGCCGGGGGAGGGCAAGTCCATTTGAAAGGCTGTTTCAGTGGCCCAGTGGAGACACAATAGTGGTGTAGGCCTGGATGGAGGCAGAGGAGATGGAGAGAAACAGAAGGGTTTGGGGGTGGAAAGAAAGAACGGAATCACTGATTGGTCGGATGGGAGCATCAAGGCAAAGGCAGCAGTCAAGGATGACTTCTGGGGAGAGTGGGAGGGGAATAGTTGGGTAGGTGGGCGTGCTGGCAGAAGTTAAGTGTTTAAAGCTGTGGGCCTTGGTGAGATTACTAAGGAGTGAATATAAGTAGATAGAGATCTGGGGACCAGCATCATGGGGTAGAAAGCAAGGCAGACAGGTGCGCGGCATTGACTAGTGTGTTGGACTGCTGAGAGTTGCTGAAGGCGGCACTGTGTGTGGGGAGAGGAACCGGGTTTGAATCCTGGCTCTACCTACTGCTGCCTGTGCTATTTTGGGCAACTTGACTCAGAGAATAGGGGATCGGATCCCTGCCCTTCAAGGCCTAAGGGAGAACCAGAAGCAAATCCCCGAGTTCAGTGGCTAGTAGGAGGCAGAGGCTCTGCTGCTACCACTAATTTACTGACAACAACCACTGCTCTGTTATTAATTCTGATCAAGAGAAGAATGAAAAAGACTTGGTGTCAGATACCAGCTTCCAAGTAGCATAGCCAAGATCAGAACAGTCTTATTTGGTGCTGAAGGCACCCAGTTCTGTGCCTTGCTTGTCCCTTCCCCCAAGGCTCATGTGATCTCCGCTTGGTTCTGAACTGTCATCATTGTCCAGGTTTGGGATCTCAGCTGTGAACTTAAGCTGTCTCCACCTTTACTGTGAAATGCCGTAACAGACTTTTGTGTTCTTCTCTCCCCGAATCTCACCCCACCGTCCCCCATCATTACCCTCATTCCTTCACAGACAGAGCTGATAGCTCAGAGGATCCTTTTCTGCCTTGTGTCTCAGGATTAGGCACTTGGGAAGGAGACTCTTTCAGCCCCGTGTTGGCTGAGCTTGGCTCCTGGACTCTGGAAACCCTTGCGCGAACACAGGCTGGGGTGGGAGAAGGAGGAGCACCTCGACCACATAGCAGGTGTAAATGGGCCATCTTCCTTACCTGTTTACTAAAGCTTCCAAACATGAGGAGGTGGGGAATGAGGCGAGGGACACTGTAAGGCCTCGCCAGTTCCCAGCCCTCAGCCCCTGAGGTTGGGCAGTTGTCTCCGGAGCCATCGATGATGGCCACCTATGCCTTTGCTGAGCAAAGCCTCCTTCCCCTTTGCTCCTTTTGTTTCTTTCTCTGTCTCCTATCTTTCTTTCTCCTTTCCCTTCTGCCTTGCCTGGTCTCAGATTTTCCTTTGCTTGGTCTGGGTGGTGGGCCTTCCCATCCCTTCAAGACCTGTCACTGCCACCCGGGCACATCATCTGTGCCTGCCCCTGCCACGGAACCTTTGCCCATGGGGCCTTTGCAAGACAGCCCAGCCCTGGCAGCCCAAGTGCTGGGCCCCTGCCAAGAGCTGTGTGCGTGAGCAAACAGTGCCCAGCTGGGCCTAGGCACTGCTCCCCGCAAAAGCAAGGCCCAAGGGTTTTCCATTGGCTGCAGCCTGGCTGAGGGAGCAGAGGATGGAGACGGGGGGTGGGGGGAAGGGGGCGGAGAAGATAGACACCCTTCCTGTGGTGCCTGCTGATAATTGGCTCTCCGGAACCAGCTTGAGACACAAGGGCCAGCTGGGTCAGGAAGTGGTGGACAATGCTGCTCTTTCAGGGGGGACACTGCATGGTCTTAGGTCCTGTGTGACTCCAGGGAAATCTGGAGAACTGCCTGTTCTCAGAGGATGTTCTCTAACCTAGACCGGAGGTGAGAAATTGAACCCCGAACTTCCCACCCTCTGCCCTGGGAGGGCCCCCAGGCATTGCCCAGTTCAGAACTGAATTATTTCCTTCAGAGAGAGTCTGGGGAGGAAAGGGAAAGGAAGCAGATTTTCTCAAGAGACCACAAATCACATATCTGGTACTCTGCAGCGTGGGGAGCACTGGGAAGCAATCCGTTCTTAATGATTTATTAAGACTCTAGGCCCTGCCTTAGCAACTGTGGGCTGCAAGGGAAGAACACAGCATCCTCACCCTCAGAATTTTAACCTGGATGGGGAAGTAAGACAATATAATATACTAAGTATCAAACATATGAAGAGAAATAGCAATTTAAAAAGAAAGAAGGAATGAAGAAATTATGAGCCAGAGTGGCCTGGCAAGTCCAAAGGAAGGTAAAGTTTGGTCTGTACTGAAAAAACGGGGCAGGATTTAGAACGTGTGATGGAGTGGAGGAGCGTGTGATGGGGTGGTATCCCAGACACCAAGTATTACATAAGTATAGCAAACTTGTCGTAGCTGGGAACTGTCCTGGAAACATCCCCATGTCTGACATTGTGAGAGCCCTAGAGGACTCACAGCTTAGTCTTTATGAGCCCAGAATGTTGAGGCTCAGCCATGCCTCTGAGCCCAGAAAGCTTTGCCACAGAACCCGGGCAGTGGGCCTGCAGCCACAGGCTGGACTCTGCCTCTGTGGAACTCTACTTGGGGAAGTGTTAGTTGGAAAACTGGGCATGTTGGCCGCAGTAAGTAGGTGCTCCTGTGAGCCTGCCAGAGCTGCAAGAGCAGGGTCTGGGGCAGTCCTGTCAAGGGTAGGCAGGACTTGTGTATGTCTTGTAGCCGTTGCTTTGGGAAGAAACTTCATTCCATAGCCCAGTGCTAGGCTAGGTAGGCCCTTTGTTGGTGTACTGTACTTGTTCTCTGAACGTCCACACACAAGTTGTTCCACGCTTTCAGAAGGGTGAAGGAACGTTTGTATCAGGGCCGTCCCCAGCTCAATAGCCTTTTGTGGCTCCCTAGTATCCATCGGGTCACAATTTCCTGCCCTGATATCCAAAGCCTTCCATCGTCTGAGTGTAAAAATGAGAATGGACCTAAAAGTCATCTAATCCAGCCTGAACTGATCAGTTTTTTTCACAATAAACCTGAGGAGATACTGCCTCATTTCTGCCTGTATGCTTCTAATAATGGGGAACTCTCTCTTTCATGAGA
Organism: Pteropus vampyrus; assembly: GCF_000151845.1. Taxonomy (NCBI): domain Eukaryota; kingdom Metazoa; phylum Chordata; class Mammalia; order Chiroptera; family Pteropodidae; genus Pteropus; species Pteropus vampyrus. Next base: position 1,541,101 of record NW_011888974.1, on the reverse strand, counting down.
CAACTTTAAGTTTATCCAGAAATGGCCAAACTATAGTTATACCCATTGATCTAGGTTTGAGCCTTTGGACTTTTCCTCCTTCCACATGACTACTCTTCAGAATATTGATATTCCTTTAAATTTTCTTCAGGTCCCAGGTCCAACCCAATCCAGGTCACTCCCTTTTAAAAGGGGTCTAGTCTGTCAGTTTCCCTCTATGAAGCCTAAAATTGAATAGTGTTTTTACGTGTGAATTGATCTGCCCCCTCCCTCATCCCAAACACTATACTCCTTTTAATTCATCAGATCTTAGACTTGCGTTTTGGCCAACCATATAAAAATAGTGCTTATATTAAGCTAGCCCCCAAATAAAATACCTAAATCATTTTTACAAGTGCTGCTTTGAGGCACATCTCCCGTGTGCCAGTGAGTTTAGATCTAAATATAGGAAATTATCTTTCTATCTACTGGATTGCATCTTGTGAAGTTTAACCCATTTTTCCAGTCTGTGGAAATTGTTTGGATTCTGATTCTGTCTTTCTGTGGTGTGGAGGGCCGTGTCTAGTGTGGGGATTGTGATCCAGTGCCAGAGCCATAGAGCCACAGCAAGGGTCTGAGTCCCAGCTCCACTCTGTCTGGTTGAGCGGCCTTGGGCAATTTGCTTAGACTTTCTAAGCCTTCGTTTCCTCATCTGTAAAATGAAAATGACTAGTGCTAATGCTCGCCTACTCATCGGATATAGAGTTACAAGACTTTAATGAGATAATCCATACAAAATGCTTCTTAGCACAGGGTCTGGTCGTAAGCACTCATTAGCTGCCATTACCTTGATGATTATAACCATGCTACTGCTAGTTCACACACCTTCGTTCTTTTAAAAATGGCCATTTCTCCCCCCAAATCCTCCTGGCATCATAGTCCTTTGCTTACAGTGTCCCTTTAGCCTGGTTTTAGGTTCAAAACCTCTACAGCATCTTGGGTTCTTTCCTCTGCTGTGTCTCCTGTAACTGGAAGCTCCTATTGGCTCCTAGTAAAACTCATTTTATAGCCCACCTAATATTGGGTTCTTTCCATTTTTCATTTCCTTCATTTTGGTTGAGGCTTGTATTCTTTCACTTCTCTGCTATTAACAGTTTCCTCCTTCAACTCGCTACCTCCAGGTTCCACCCTCCTCTACTCCAGCTTTCACACTGCCGCTGGCCAGTCTTCTTCCAGCTGCTTCTGCCTTATCCTGCCGGCTCAGAAGCCTTCTGGCCTTCCACACCCAGTACCACCTCCCTTTCTGGTTTCATTCCCCTTCCTCCCTTGTACACACGCTGCCCTCCGGCCAAACCTGCCTGCCTGTTCCAGGCCTTTATGCTCTGTTGCCTTTCCTCATTGTGGTTCCTCTGCCTGGGCGGCCTGTCCTCCGTACAGACCTGGCCCCTGTGAACCCCTCCATGGTTCAGGGCTGTGCTTGCAGGTCCAGCTGACCAGGGTTGGAAGTGAATTGTATGACCTTAGGCAAGTGGCTTAGTCTGTCTTTGCAAGAATAATAAGTGCCCCCGAGTTTGCACGCAGCGCAAATAAGAGAAGTAGGTAAATCGCAGAGGACAGCACCTGACACAAGTTACCCCTCTCTTCCTCTAAGAAGTCTTCCCTGAGCAACATCACCATTTCAAAGGATTTCTCCCTCCTTAAACATTTAGAGCACAGAACATGTCTAAATTTTAGCCATCTCCCCACTCTTCACGCAGTGTTATAGGTATAAACTCATGGTATATTATTTTATGTTGCTTAAAGGAATTTTAAGGACTTTTATTTATTTATTTATTTTGTGATCAGGGTTTGTAATGATCACAAGCTTGAGTACTTGGTCGATCAGTATAAATAAATATTTATGGAATAAATCTAAATCTTACCTATCACAGGTCCTCCCTCAAGGCCCTGATGTGGTTTCTAGCATTTCTGACCAACATGGGTTTCTCTTTTTTTCTAACAGCCTATACCACTTGTCTCTCTCAACTGCCATAGAGCTTGACCACCTTACTGGATATTGGTCTCTTGTTGCCAGTTTACATGTTTATGTCCCTTATAATTCCTTACAGGTTGCAGGCAACCTTTAAGGGCTCAGCAAGTGTGGTAACTTCACTGAGAGCTCTCTCTGCAGCCAGGATCTTGTCATTGTCCTGGAGTCTGGAGAAATGTAGTTTAAACTACTGTAACTCATCTGAGGAAATCTGAAGGAAAGAGAATGGCCCAGGACAAGCCTGGGAACAGAAGTTGAGTAGTAAGGTCCAAGGAAGGATTTGTTAAGAAGAAGCTGGAAGCACTTGGCCTCTATGGGACATAAGTACTGCTTCACTGGGAGATATTTGGGGAATAAACTTTTTACTTCTTTCTTGTAGCATCTCTCATATGAGATTCCATCTTTACTGGTCTCACTGCTGCCTTGACAGCCAACAGCTGTGCTCAGTAGAGCCCCACATCATGTGCTAGAGGGAAGAAGGAAAGGGGCATCTGTACTCTCCTTGTCCTTAGGAGGACCAGTCTGATGGGGAAAAGACCCGGTATTAGTGTTTGGGGCTGCTATAACAAATTAACAAAAATTGGGTGGTTTAAAACAACAGGAATTTCTTCTCTCACAGTTTTGGAGGCTAGACGTCCAAAATCAAGTTGTCAGCAGGGCCATGCTCCTGAAGTTTCCAGGGAAGAATCCTTCCATTCCTCTTCTAGCTTCTGGTGGTCGTGGTCGTCTTGATGTTCCTTGGCTTGTAAACATCACTCTAATCTCTGCCATCATTTTCACATAGCCTTCTTCTCCCTGTGTGTTTCTGTGTCCCTGTGTCTCCACATGTCCTTACAATCCAGCCTGACCTCATCTTAACTAATGCACCTGCAAAGACCCTATTTCCAAATGAGATCACATTCATAGGTACAGTGGATTTGGACCTGAACATATATTTTTTTTGAGGAGGGCACAATTCAATCCACAACAGAGCTTATGTTGTTAAAGAGTTGAGTCTGGTAGGAAGAAAAAAAAACATATGTGGAAAAGTGGACTTAACACATCCAAACATTACATAAACTAGATACAAAGGAACATCTCAGTAAAGCCGTGAATAACCTATTTTATACCATATATATATATATACTACATGTATGTATATATTATGTATGTTTGTGTTTTTTCCAGATAAAGACTCAATGTAAAAAACAAACAATAAAACACTTAGAAAAAAATGTAAGAGCCTACTAGGGGCAGGAGAAAACTTAAGTAAACAGAGAGGCTGTAAAAGACACTATGGACACACTTAACTATATAAGGCAATTGACAATCATAAGAACAGATATGAAGATACTCGGAACTCACTAGCAGTCCAGGAAACACAAATTAAATAATGATGAAAGGTGTCTACGGCTGTGCCACTCTGAACAAGCCCGATCCTGTCTAATCTCGGAAGCTAACCAGGGTTGGGCCTGGTTAGTACTTGGATGGGAGACCACCTAGAAAGACCAGGTGCTGTAGGCATAAAAAATTAAAAAATAAGAGATTGTAAGCTGACAAGGTCCTTGCAATCTGTGGGGTCAACCAAGGGTTGCCTTGCCTAAAATAAATAAATAAATAGAATAAAATAATGATGAAATGTCAGTGCATACATGAGACCCAATAAAATGACAAGCCATAACTCCTGTTGTTGGTGGGGATGCTTTTGTACATTGTCAGCCAAAAGGTGAATTATTGGAGCCTTTTTAGAAAGCGAGATGACAACCTTACTTGGATCCTGATAATAATAACTGCAAGAAAACTTTTTTGTTTTGATACAATAGGGAAATATGAGCATTAACTAGCCATTTGATGATATTAAGGACTTATCTTTAAAATTTTAGGTGTGATCATAGTATTATGGTTAATTTTTAGAGTCCTTTCTTTTTCTTAGAGGTTCATGCTGAATATTTACTGATAAAATTATATAACACCTGGGAATTTACTTTAGATAATCCAGGAAGCAAGGGGATCGATCAGTGGCTGATGGTATGTATAAAGCAAGGCTCAACGCACTGCAGGTACAGCTGAATCCAGACCACCACCTGGTTTTGTAAATAAAGTTTTATTGGAATGTAGCCACACTCATTCAGTTATATATTCATTTAGTATCACTGAGGATGCTTTTGCGCTACAGCAGCAGAGCTGAACAGTTGCAATGGAGATCATATGGCCTGCAAAGCCTAAAATATTTACATATTAACTGCTCTTTATGGAACACCTTTGCCACTCATTGTCCATCAGGAAGCATGTTTGGCTACAAGTTTATAATGGCTGATGCTGGGGACTGACAATGTGAAGGCTTATTAGATTAGTCTTCATACTTATCTGATCTGTGTTTGGACTTTTCTATAATGAAAAGTTAAAAAAAAAATCTTTGGCCCAATAATCTCACTAATAGGAATCTCTTAGAAATAAAAGCATCAGTTAATAAGAATATATGTATAAGGATATTGTCAACATAAGAAACTTCTAAACCTGTAGAGAATTTTAATGAGTTTCTTTGAACCAAACTGATGACAATTGCCAGGAAGCAAAATCACAATGGATTAAGAAAATGCTCCGGAGAATGGCAGTTTTGCAGCTTATTTTATACATTAGAATCAAAGAAGACACAAGGAGGGCTCCTTGGTGGTAGATTAAGGGGGCGGGAGAAAGCAAAGTGGGGAGATCTCTGGGACTGGATAAAAAGTAAACCGGAGGGACACACACTTCTCTTACATTGGTGAGTACAAGAGAGTTAAGAATTAACATTTACAACGCAGAGAGATGGTATATGGAGGACAAGATAACCATGAGGGGTTCTGTGGTCTCAGGCTCTGGTGCAGTGGGTTGGTTATGCCCTGAGGGGCCTGGATAAAAGGGATTACTCTGACATTCCAAGGATCTGTTATCTTAGATGCAAAAAGACAACAACAGGCTTACTTAAGGTAAAGGTTGACCTTTGTCAGGAAAGCTACAGGCCCAGGACGTGACTACCCACCATGACCTGCTTTTACTTAAAAATTTTTATGTTCAGACCATCCTATGTGGTTACTTTCAGTCTCTGAGATTGTAGGGGCCCGCCACATAGGCCTCCGCTGAGCTTGTCAGGTTTAGTATGTGGCCTTTTTTTTTTTCATCCACAATGTTTACTAGAATAGTTTACAGTGGTTAAAAAAACTGGAAATAAATCGCCTCGCAACACGAGAATGCCTGTATAAATCATGTCCACCTGCACGCACCATGGAATATGATGTCGTCTTGTTAAAGAATGAACTAGAATTTTACTGGTCCGCTTGGTGAATTTTTCATATTTTCAAGTGGGAAAACAAAATGTAGAAAAGTCTATATGTGACAGTCATCTTTTTTATAGAACAGTGGCAAAATTAACCCCTTTGGTATATAGGAGTATGTGTGTGTGTCTTCATGCGTGTAGAGGGCGGAACAGGTTGTTAACGTGGCTTGGGGTGGAATGACATCTGTGGAAGGGAAGCAAAGCAAAACAGAAAAGGAAAAACCTGTACTTAAAAAAGTCTACATGATATGATCCCATGTATGTATTTGTATAAGTTAAATTCATATGTATACGTGCTTTGCTAAGTTAAGAAGAGTTATGATTTTAAAACGACTGGGAAGGAGTGAATATTTTTAATGCCCTCGATGTAGTAAGGAAATAAAAGGGAATTTTATTAGGACTTGGCAAGTGCCCAAGAATAGGAAAAGGAGACAGGAGTCACCTGGACCAGCTACGGAAGGCTCCACGGAAGGTTCTAGTAGTGAGAGAGGAGCGGCTGGATGATCTTTGGGCCACAGTCAGTCCCTGATCTCAGCGCCTCTTCCTCCTGCTCCCAGAGAAATAATGTTTCCCTGGGGGATGAAAAAGCATCCCTTTGTGCAGCCTTTAATTGCCATGTTGTTGTGCCAAGTGAATGAGTGGCAGGCGGGCATGGCAGCTGGGCACAGCCAATGCCAGGCAGCAAAGCCCGCTGCCCTAGGACAGCCTGGGCCAGCTGGCCTGGGAGCGCTGCCCACCTCTGCCCCTCATCCCCCAAGGCCTTGCATGGGACTGTGGGGAGGAGGGGTCTGTGGAGAGGGAGAGAGAAGTCATTGGTGTGAGAGAAAAGGGTGGGACATCTGGGAGGCTCTCGGCCACTCTCAGAAGCTTATTCATCTCATCCTCCTTTCCCCGCTCTCCCTCCTTCTTGTTTTTCAGACTGTCAGCATCAATAAGGCTATTAATACACAGGAAGTGGCTGTAAAGGAAAAACACGCCAGAAATATCCTTTTGGATGTTGCTTGGAATACCGATCCTGAGGGGGGTCAAATTGTGGGGTCAGGGTGAGGCGTACTTGCTCAGCTGCAGGAAGGGAACCCCCACACAGGCCAGGCCCCTGCAGGGTTTGAGCATCCTCATCGGCAGCAGCTGGCCTCAGAGACCACAGCCCATCAGGGTGGAAGGCACCAAAATGGCCTCCTAGCCTGGTCCTTCGAAGTTTACTGAAGATCCTGCTCCCCTCCCAGGACTTTAGCTTTCCGGAACTGCCTAGTCTTTGAAGTTACTTTCTTTTGAGATGCTTTCTCAGGGCATAGCAGGGATTTTCACCTATGCCATCAAGGTACTCCATAGGGCCACCCGACCACCCCCTTGGGGACATGATCATCTCAACTTCTGTGAGCATGACAGCAGAACAGAGGTCGGAGTGATTGGCCTTAAGCCAATGCAGGCATTCACCCTAAGCCAGAAGGGGAGAAGAAAGGGACCTCAATCAGGGTGGTTTAGGGAACTGGTAACTTGAAGGTTTTCACCACACCAGGTTGGCAGAAGCGCTGGGTGTCCACCACCATGAGACTGTGGCTTTGGAGGGAAATGTAGGGAGCACTCCAGATGGTGGATCCCTGGGGATCTGCTCCTGAGGTGTGGAGTCCAGGAGCTGGAGGGCTGAATTTCCCAGGGCCAAAGGAGAGGCTGCCAGTGGGGCTGAGCCTTGATCTGTGTGTGTTCCAGGAGTGGAGCAGGGCCTCAGCACAAGCGGAGGTTGGGCTTCTGTCAGAGATGGACAGTTCCTTCTTGCCTGGGCTCATCATGGTGGCTGCACCACAGTCAGGCCAGAACATCTGGTCTTGAAGCCATCCCACCTCAGTCCCTGGAGGAGACCCTCCAGGTTAGATCCCTAGAACTGGCAGGCCCTCAGGAAAGACTGCTAACAGAATGTACTGCTCTTTACTGGAGTGAAAGCAGCTTGTCTTTAGCAGGAGGATGCTTTGGTTGGAATTAGGGCTTTGCTGTGGGATGAAGGCTATAGAACCTTTCCTGCGTACCCCAGAAGCCTGCCCGACTGAGCCTAGCTAGACCTTACCTTTTTATTCCCAGAAAGACGCAGTCCTTTTGCCTTATTAAGTCAAGAAAACCAAACCCAGAAGTCTTCATTATAAGTGGCCCAATTGATTTTTTCAGAGGGAATTGCCCAGTCCTGCTGAGGATTTGTGATCCATCTGATTGGAAATAGGAAGTAAGAGAGAGATGGTTGTCATAGGCTGGTGTGCTCCTCTGGATGGCGAATTGGCACAAAGAGAACCAGGCCTACAGTGGCAGGGTCACGTCACACCCCTCCAGGGAGGCTGCCTGGGTCAAAGAAGGGACACTGGAGGGAGGGTCTAGAATCTCACCTTGAGCTCTCTAGCTCACTCTGGACCTTGAGTGGGCCCCGTGGGGCCTCCAAAAGCTATAGTTGTCTTGTCTGTTAGACGAAAGAGTTGGCCGAAGATTTCAAAGTTCTCACGTTCCAGTTCTAACATTCTGTGCGTCTCTCTGATTCACAATTTTTAAATGGTAGATAAATGTTGAAAAGATCAGCTCCTTGCAGTAGGGTTTTAAAGCCTCGTTAATGATATCACGAAACATTCTTTATTGATTCTTTTAAAGAGCATCAGCCACCCTGATGCTTCTGACTTCAGAAATGCCATGCAGACAACTGTTATCCTGGGCACCTAATTGGTGAAACAGGTTGCCCCCTCCTCTCCATAGTATCCACTTCTGGAGGGCCAGGGACTGAGTCTTATTTTTCTCTCTGTCCCTGCGTGCATTTTACAATGCCTAACACATCATGGGTGCATTAAAATGCTTATAAAAATCAAAGATGGACGGAAAGGTCTTCTTGCCTCTTTCAAAGTTGGGATGCTCAGCTAGTTCCATACCTGCTCTGGCTTCCGTCTCGGCAAACTGCTCTGAGGTAAAATAAGCATGAGGAGTCAGCATGAGGAGTCAGCACATGAGAGAGAAGGCCGCTACCCGTCTCTCCTCTTAGCTTCCTTCTAGACTGAGGACCTGTGTTTTACGTGAAAATGTAAGTTATTTCAGAAATCACTCTAAGACCAAAAGCTAATTTCAGCTTCCAGACCCAAGAGTCCATTTTCAAGCCCATTCTTCTCAAGATGCAAATTTTAGTCTAGGGAAGGAATTTCATGATACCTTGCAGATCAGAAGCAAAACAGCACGTGTTCTAGTTGAATCATATAGTTTGTGACTTGAGAAAAGTCTTTGTCCTAAATGGCACTGTGCTTCTTTCTTGAGCCTTAGTAAAGAACCTAAAGTTCTAAGGAAAAAACTATACTTGGGGTTGATGGTGCCCAGTTACTGGGCATATGAGGTCTGTTTAAGTAGAAAATTACAAAAGAAATGTAAAAAGGCCTCACTAATTACAGAGGTCTGGAGTGGTAACTTAAAGGCGTGTGAGGCCAAGTAGACGTTTATTACACTTAAACTGTGTCAGGCAGTCCCTGGGTGATGGGTATGGTTTGGACTTGGCCTCTCAGGAGGACGTGGCCCCAGGATTCCACATACAGGAGTTCAAGGTGTTGGCAGGTGAAGGCACCCCTGAAATGAGGCCAGGAAGGTTTATAGAAGAGGTGGGGTGTAAGAGTCATTTTAAGTTTGGGGAAAAGACACTTTGAACAAAGACTGCTGCTTTCAGGGCAAGAGCAGAGTGCCTAATGGAGTGGAGTCAGGTGCTGCTGGAAGAGGAGCCGAGGGTGCCAGTTGGCCAGGTTGTGGGGTCCCCAGCAGGGGCCAGGGCCTTTGATGAAGAGCTGAAGCATGTCCTTGCTTTTAAATAATGGATAAGGGAATAGTTTGAGAAACTGTAATGTGTTGTTGAAATGTTAGCTGTAATTACTCCCCCAAAGATCCCATCACAAGCTCAGCATACTTAGAGGAAGGGCAGAGTCCATCTTTCCACAGTGAAGCCCGAATTCCAACCAAATCGTCTTCCTGCTAAAGGCAAACCAGGACCACTAATGGCCCAGAGTGCACTTGTGCAAATTAGAAATAGACACCCCTCCCAAAAGACATTGTCATCTCTGTGGAGATTGTCTAATAAAATGGATTTTATTAGAGTGAGACACTTTATTGCCATTTGCCAAAAAATTGCCTGGATAAATGTATAGATCCGTGGTGTCTTAGTTATAAGTAATGTCCCCTCCTAGGTAGTGCCACTGTGCCCTGAGCACCTACACGACCTCCATAGTGGCCTGTTGCAGGCTTGACCCCAAGGATTGGCTTCCTAAGGCTGGGCCTGTGCCTTTGTTTTCCGTGACTCTCCCTCACCATGTATTCTGGGCACCCACCATGAGAAAGGGGCGCAGACCTTTTGGTCTGTTGTCAACCGGCTGCCCCTTTCCAGCAATGCTGTGCTCTGCTGGAAGTTCTGCCATGTGTTCCACAAACTCCTCCGAGATGGACACCCAAATGTGAGTTACTGGGGCTGCAGGGTATGGGCAGAGGGCCAGGAACCCAAATGGAGAAAGTGTGATTGCCTGGGCCACCAAAGCCACTGTCCATTCCTGCACTGAAGATGGCAACTGCCCCCTTCTCTTGGCCTTTTGTTTACTGATTAGAGGTGGGTTTGTCTCTCTCTGGTTGGCTTCTCTGCCCCGCCTCAAACCCATCTTTTACCATCCTCTGTCTCCTTTCTTTTTCTCTAATAAGCTCTTCTCTTCCCTCCCCAGGTCCTGAAGGACTCTCTGAGATACAAAAATGAGTTGAGTGACATGAGCAGGATGTGGGTGAGTTTGGGGATGCATCCAGAGGCTACCTGTGCCCTTTATCCTTCCTCAGAGGCCACTTGGACTATAGAATGGAACAAATTCGTCTCTTTCAACTTGTTTAGGATTTCTCTCAGGAGCATTAGGGAGGGGTCAAGGGTACCCCCCAAATATTACCATGATACTCACAGTCCTACCTGGGGTCCCTGGAAGCTGTAGAGAAGTTCTAGGGCCTGGGAGCTTCTCCTGCCAATGGACCCTCATGTCACAACACTCTCTAGGCATTAAGATCCCTCAGCAGTGACATTGCCACAGTTCCCACTTCTTTCCGTCCACTAGTCCTATGTGGGCCACAGTATGTTGAGAACTACCATTCCCAATTCATAATGCCAGTGCCTTAGGATAAGGGAGGAGGTAGGTGTCAGTATCAGAAGCAGATTCTGATATCCAAGAAATATGTGTATGGATGAGGGGTAATCTGCATTTTGAAGTTAATTCCAATGTGTCTCTTTGCCCCCACTGGTTGAGAACTATAACTAGTCCTTTTCTTCAAATTGTTACCTATATCTGTCTGTACTCACAAAAATGTTAGCAATTGTGTAGTCCAGTCTACGCATTACAGATGACAAATATAGGCGTAGAGAGGAAAGTGGCTTTTCCTAAGTCACAGGGCTAGTTAACGTGAACAAAGCTAAGAGTAGTCCCCAAAACTCCCAACTGGTGGCTAGAAAGCTTTCGTTATACGCCTAAACTTGTAGAGCTTAGGTCTTTTTCCTTTTTGTTAGAATTTTCCTGGTAAGTCTTTTCCCCTCCTTTTACTTTTGACTTTTCTATATTCTTATGTCTCAGAAATAACACTTGTAAATAGCAATTAGGTCGGTATTGTCAATGATTTATTAAAGATGGCAGTCTTTGTCTTTTAACTATGCATTAGCTCCATTTATATTTATCATAATGTTTAGATTATCATATGTTTATATTTATATTTCTTATCTTATTTTGTGCTATTTGTTCCATCTGGTTCCATTTCTTTTTTTCTCATTCCTCATCTTCTTTTGGATTATTTTTTTCTCATTCTATTTGTCCCTCATTGCTAGTTGGGAGATTAAAAAAACTCTGCTTTTATGTTTTATTTTTTGGTATGTTATCTAATAATTACTAAAGTGTATTTAGTTTATCAAGGTCTAAAATTCATATCTTTATCTGTTTCCTGTATCACACAAAGATCATAGAATATTTTAACTTTGTTCACTCCCTCTCAACTTGTATGTCATTGTCATGTATCTTAATTTTGGTTAAGTGTTTCTTTTTAAATCCTATAAAATATTTTACTTTAATTGTTTTATTTTATGCTCTTTATTTCTTCTTACATCTCAGGCCTTTCACCTGAGATCACTTTCTTTCTACCTGAATTATTTCCTTTAGAACTTTCTTGAGTGAGAGTGTGCTGGTGGCCGATAACCATTTTTACATGTTTGAGAATGTCTTTATTTCACTTTCATTCATGGAAGATATTTTCTCTGGGTTTAGAATTCTGCTATGATAGTTCTTTTCTCTGATCACATGGAAGATATTATTCAAGATAACCTTCCATTGACTTCGGGCTTCTATCATTTTCATAAAGTCTGCTGAAGCCAACCTGTGTTTTTTTCCTGGCCATGTTGAAGACCTTAGCATGTGTCTAGGTGTGAATTTATTTTGGACTCTTTGGACTTCTTAAATCTGTGGGCTAGTATCTTTCATCAGTTATGAAAAATTCTCATTGTTTCTTCAAATATTGCCTTTGCTCCTTCATTTTGTCTTTTCCTCTGAAATTTTGTTAGATGTATGTTAGACTTTCTCACTCTCTCTTCCATACCTTTAAACCACTATTTTTTTTTCTACCTGTTTGTCGCTATACTTCATTCTGGATAATTTCATTAGATCTGGCTTTTAGTTCACTTATTACGTCTTCATCTGGGTCTAATCTGTTATTAAATCTCTAAATAAGGTTTTCAATTTTAGCATAATTTTCACTTCTTGGAGTGCTTTTTTTTTTTTTTTCCAAATCTGATTGGCATTCTTTATATGTCCTGCCTATATTTTAAAAGTCTCTTATTTATTTAGACATATTAGACATAGTGATTTTGAATATCGTTTTTTATACTTCCATTATCTAAAGTCGTTAGAGATCCGTTTCTGTCATTTATTGTTTTTGATGAATTTTGCTTATGCTATGTAGCTTTATTTCTGTGCGTAGTTATTTCTTACTGTGAGCTGCTCGTTTTCCTTGGAATTTTATTTGTGGGAATTCTTTGGTGTCTGTAATGAAGGCAAGTTACTCCAGAGAGAATTGTCATTTGCTTATATTGAGATCGTTCTAAATTCTCAGCTTAAGGTTTTGTGAATTCTGGGCAGAATCCCTTAAGGACTGGCTCATGGGTCCAGTTATCAGGAACAGTTTTCCCTCTCTCTGATCACAACAGTGGTTTGAGGTGGTAGATATATGTGTCTGTATTTTCTTTTTCTTTCTTTTTTTTTTTTTGCAGTCCTCAGGGAGGACTCTTTCAGTGCAGGAGTGTGAATGTGTGTTATTTTCAATCTATTCTTTCTTCCCCTGTACCTAGGAAGCAGTCTCTTGGCTCTTCTGCTAGACTCAACTTGGGCAGGCCAGAGCCCTGCCTCCTGTTCATGGCTTGGCCCTTGAGGCCCAGAAAATCAAAGTTTAGGTTCACCTGTTTTGGCAAAATCTCCCCTTCCTCTCAACTTTATCACCCTGGCATTCCATTTACTTTCCCAGTATCTGTGTATACTCAGTCCCCTGCCTGAAGATTCCTTATTCTCTTGTTAGTTCATTCACGCCTTCAAAAAATTTTAATATTTTGCCCAATATTGCTAATAGTTTTTAGTGGGAAGGTCAACCCAGGTACCTAACCTGCCTTATTCAAAATATAATTCCTTTAGGTCTTTTTTTCCCCTGTGTAGTCTGTCTCTTCATTCGCCCAAGAGTTTCTGAAGTTAGAAACCTCTTTTACCTTATTATTTTTTAAATTAAGACCTTACCTTTTAAAGCAGTTTTAGGTTAACAGCAAAATTGAGTAGAAAGTACAAAGATTTCCCACAGACTCCCTGCCCCTACCCCATGCACACCCTCCCCTATTATCAACATTCCCCACTAGAGTGGTATATTTGTTACAACTGGTGAACCTACATTGACACATCATAATCACCTAAAGTTCATAGTTTACATTACAATTTATTCATGATGTTGTATATTTTATGGGCTTAGACAAATGTACAATGACGTGTATCAATCATTATGGTATCATACAGAATATTTTCACTGACTTAAAAATCCTCTTCATTCTACTTATTCATCCCTACCCCATCCTCCCACATGTGACCCCTGGCAACCACCAATCTTTTTACTGTCTCATAGTTTTGCCTTTTCTAGACTGTCATATAGTTGGAATCATATAGAATGTAGCATTTTTAGACTGGTTTCTTTCATTTAATATGTATTTAAGCTTCCTCCATGTCTTTTAATGGCTTGATAGCGCATTTCTTTTTAGCACTCAGTAATAGTCCATTGTCTGGACATACCACAGTTGATTTATCCATTCACCTACTGAAGGACATCTTGGTTGCTTCCAAGTCTGGGCAATTATGAAAAAAGCTGCTGTAAACATCCATGTATATGTTTTTGTTTAGACGTAACTTTTCAACTCCTTTGTGTAAAAACCAAGGAGTACCATTGCTGAATCGTGTGGTAAGAGTATGCTTAGTGTTGTAGAAACTACCAAAATCTTCCAAAGTGGCTGTACCATTTTGTATTCTCACCACTATGAATGAGAGTTTCTATTGCTCCATATCCTCAACAGCATTTGGCGTTGCAACTGTTCTGGATTATAGCCATTCTAATAGGCGTGTAGTGCTACCTTGCTTCAATTTATATTTTTCTGGTGACATAGGATATAGAGCATCTTTTCATATGTTTATTTGATTATATATATCTTCTTTGATGAGATGTCTGTTAAGGTATTTTGGCCCATTTTTTAATTAGATATTTTTCTTATTGTTGAGTTTCAAGAGTTCTTTGTGTATTTTGGATAACAGTCTTTTATCAGATGTGTCTTTCACAAATATTCCCTCCTTCCCATCTGTGGTTTATCTCCTTATTCTCTTGACATTGTCTTCTGCAGAGCAAAAGTTTTTACTATTAATGAAGTTCAGCTTATCAATTGTTTCTTTATGGATGGTGTCTTTGTGTTATATCTAAGGAGTCATAATCATACTCAAGGTCACCTGGGTTTTCTCATGTGTTATCTTCTACGAGTTTTATAGTTTTGCATTTTACATTTAATTCTGCAGTCCATTCATCTTTTACTTTTTGATCCTTATGCTTTTTCATATGAAGTATAGTTATCTTTGATGGTGAGAATATTTTTGCTTCTTTTTCTGCTTTTTTGTACTTTCTGATTTTTCTCCCGATAAATAAGTATAATGTAAAAATTAATAAAATATGGATTTTCACAGACAATATATTATGAAATACTGTCATCTCTGGCACTGGTGTTTTTAACCTCTGATTACTCAACTCCCTTTGAGGCATGTTTCAGTGCAGTTCTTTATTCTAGAGGATATAGATGCATTTAAAAGAAAACAGAGAAGTCAAAACTCATGGGGGAGCCATAGCTATTCAGTTTTAAGGGTTCTTTGTACCCCCGCATCCCTCCCTCTTATGTACATAACTGGGAGTTGCCAGAATTGTTCTGCTAATCATAGCTTCTTCCTAAATACTCAGGACATGACTACATGGGCAGACTCCATGGGAAGGCTTATGCTTCACCTGCTAGGACTAGTCCTATTTCAAATCCTCACCCATTCATAATATCGTAGATGCTTGTAGTCCTTTGGAGTCCATCTGGAAGAGGGGTTCACTCTCCTGTGCTTAGAGAAACAGAAGGAAGGAAATAGCCCATAGCCAGACTGTGATTACTAAGAGTAGGAGACTTAAAAATCTTTAAAAAGTAGCCTTGTCCGGAATTTATACAAAGGAAGTCCTCATGTTTATACACAAGATTATACTGTTAGAATGTTCATTGAAACATAGTTTATAATAAAAAAGAAAAAAAAAACTTGCTTACAATTAAAATGTACAGCAATAAAGAGTTGGTTTAATAAATTATAGTACGTACTTATAATGTACTAGGTAGGCACTAAAAATAATGATACAGAAGAAAATTTAAGAAGATAGAAAAAAATTGCAGCATGTTAAGTAAAAAAAGAGAAGTTGATTTCAGTTTATACTTGAAAATAAAGGTGGAGTCTACAGCCATGCCACCCTGAACAAGCCCAATCCCATCTGATCTCGGAAGCAAAGCAAGGTCGGGCCTGGTTAGTACTTGCATGGGAGACCGCCTAGGAAAACCAGGTGCTGTAGGTGTAAAAAAATAAAAAAATTAGAGATCGTAAGCTGACAAGGTCCTTGCAATCTGTGAGGTCAACCAAGGGTTGCCTCACATAAAAATGTTTTTTTTTAATTTAAAATATTTTAAAAAATATTTTAAAAGGTGGAGCACAGAGGATTTTTAGGGCAATGAAACTACTCTGTATGATATTGTAATGGTAATCCATGTCATTATATATTTGTAAAATATATTTGTACATAAGGATGTACAATACAAAGAGCGAACCCTAATGTAAAATTTACTTTGGATGATAATGATACGTCAGTGTAAGATCATCAGTTGTAACAAATGTCTCACTCTGATGCGGGATGTTGACAGTAGGGAAGGTTGTGTATGTGTAAGGAGTATACAGGAAACCTCTATACTTTCTGTTTCATTTCATGAAAACTATTCTAAAAAATAGTCCATTTAAATTGAAGAAAGAAAATAACACCTTGTACCCCGAAATGTTAGGCATGATTATATCTGGTATTTAGATTAAGTGTGATTCGTTGTACTTCTCTATATTTTCCAATTCTTTAACAATGGACATTTATTTTTATAATCAGAAAAAAATACATTTTTAAAAAATGAAGTCCTGGCTGTAGGTCTTTCAACTTGAATGTTCCTAGTGTTGACATCTTACTTTATTTCCTCTTCCTGGAAGGGCCACCTGAGTGAGGGTTATGGACAGCTTTGCAGCATCTACCTCAAACTGCTGAGAACGAAGATGGAATACCACACCAAAGTGAGTCTTTGACAATTCTGCTCCCCCTGCAGTCTCCTCAGCACCTCAGTGACCTTAATTGTCAGGTCTTTCAGGTAATAAGAGGAAACATTTGATAGGGTGACCGTGGTCAGGCCCCGGGATGTGGCCCACGTCATCTGCACCTTTTGTTCCTCATTGTGCAATTAGAAAGAGGAATCCTATCCAGCAGTTTGCCTTATGAAAATGTTTTAAAGGCACTGACTTTACTGTTAATAAAAACAATTCTTTCATTTATATAGTGAGTTTCTACACAGAACCTTCTTTTATTCAATATATGACTTTAGTCACTATTTCTTATGCACTTAATGATGTAAAACTGTATGCTCGGTACCAAGTGGCATATAAGAATAAGTAAAAGTGTCAGCTCTCTAGGAGTTTACAGATTCGTTGGAAAGAGAAAGCTTACGTATTTGCAATAGCTGTGTATAGTGCAAAGCAGCTGTGTATAGTGCAAAGCAGCTGTGTGTGCCTGTGGAAAAATGCTTGAGATGTTCTGAAATGACAGAGGGTTATAGTGTCTGAAAGGATGAGATGAAGGAAGTGGGGCTTGAGATGGACCTTGAAGGATGGGTGTGTTGTTAACATGGTGGGGAAGAATGGCATGCCATGTGGGAGAAAAACCGCCCAAATTAGGGAGCTGGCAGTGGAAATGGAGAAGAGAGGCGATTTAAAAGGAAGTAACATAATTTAGTGGCTTTTATCTCCATTATCTTTTATGAGCTTGAGAGGTAGCTTTGATTCTTTGAAAACATCCTAGTCTGTTAAACCTTTTCTGTACATCGCTTAATTGTCACAATAACCCTATAAAGTAGGTATTAATTATATCCTAGGAATTCGAGACTCAGGAAGTGGTTGAATCCCTTGCCTGAGTCACATAGCTCCTCAGTGGTAAGGTGGAGATTTGACCTGTGTGACACTACAGCCCATGCCGCTTTGTGGCCTCCCTTCCCTCCCCTCACGTCTCACTGAGTGCCTGCCCAGGGCCAGGACTAGGTAGCTCTGAAGAGAGAAAGGTGAATAGACTTTGTTCCTGCCTTCAGGAATTGTAATTTGGTTGGAAGAGAAGTGGTAGAGGGAGACGAGATAGTACAGTAAGGACGAGAATTGAAAGAAGCAGAAGGTGGTACAAAAGCACGTAAGGGGGTGTCTAGCCCAGACTCAGACAACCAGGTAGGCTTCTCAGAGGCAGTGACACCTGAGTTCAGTCATAGGGTATTACAGTTATCTGTGCTACAAAACACATCACCCCAAAACTTAATGGCTTGCAACAACAACAATCCTTTGTTATCTATCACACTTTTGGTTTTTCAAGAGTTCTGGAAGGGCTTGGCTGGGCAGTTCTGGCTGGAGGTCTCAGGCAGTTGAAGTCAGATACTGGTTGGAGCTGCAACAGTGTGGGGCTGGCCTGGCATCACTCTCTTCATGAAGACTCAGGGCTAATCAGGGCTTCCTCACAGCCTAGTGATTTTCCCAAGGAAACAAGGTAATAGGGCATGGCATTTTTGAAACCTAGCTCAGTAGTCACAAAGCATCCTCCCCACTGTCCTATATTGGCTGAGGCAGTCACAGAGGTCCCTAGATTCAAAGAGAAGGGACAGAGACCACATCACTCAAGGGAGAAATGTCAGAGTTACATTATAAAGAGAGCATATTTAATAGGATACATTATGGCAGCAATATTTGGAAAATAGCCTGCCCTCTGACCCCACAGTTCCCCACCATCTGTGGAATACACTCGCCCCTCCCCCAGACCTATCTGCCACATAGTGGGTAGAGGGGAGAGGGCTGACAAAAAAGGGTGGGGTAGGCATTCCAGGCAGAGGAATCAGCTGTCAACAGTAGGATGAGGCCCAGGACACTTTGGTGTTCTGTGCATGTGGAACTTGCAGTAGATCTACATTAGTGTGTGAAACAGGCAAGGTGGAGAGCAGCAGGCGACTGGGTGGGTGCTCGAGACCATCCCAGTTGCAGAGTGGAGGGAGGACTTGGGGAGAGCCAGGCTGTCAGCATAGAAGGTGGTGAGAGCCAATTAGGACACTTATCCATGAGACAGACAAAAGATGGAACTTCCTAAAGTCTAGCAGGAAAGGAAGAGAGAAGGGGCAATAGCTAGAAGGAGATGGGGGACCATGGGAAGACTTGGGCAACAGGAAGAGGGACCGGAGTGTAGGGAGATGGAGTAGGACTTGGGGAGCTCTGGATTTTAGGCTCCGAGAAAACAGGACAGGTATGCCTGTCTCCTTGTGTCCTGTGCCTGGCCAGCATCTAGCCTAGAACAGGTGCTCAATCAGGATTTGTTGGATGAGTAAGAAAATGAACCAGAACCCAGATCGGATCCAATATACACAGGAGGGGCAGATCCAGAGTTAGGGAAGAAGCAGCTCTTCTCTGTTGAAGTTAAAGGAATGGAAAGACAGCTAGGTATGGAGGGGTAAAGCAGGGAAGGGAGTGGGACGCAGGAGCTGAGGGGGTGGGGTTACCAATGACATACCAGTGATGTGCCGTCACACCAGGACGATGGCTTCTGCTGGGCACCAGGTTTGAGAGCCAGTTATTGATGGGAAGGGGAACCATCAGGCAGTGGCGAGGACACTAAGGCTAGAGAACTTGACTTAATAGTGACTCCAGCTGTGAGTCCTCCAGGGACATTTGGTAGCTGATCCTAGGCACAGAGTATTGACAAAAATCCAGGCCCGCCAGGTTTAACAAGTGGAAGGACAGGCAGCAAGAAAGGTGAGGGCTTGGGGGAAGGGGCCCAGATCCCCATGATTTCCAGATTGAGAGAGAAAATAAATACAGCCAGAAGGGATAGTAAGGGAACTGACTGTCTCTGAGACAGAGGAGCCAGTGGTGGGCCCGAGGGCAGGTGAGGACTGCAAAGGCAGAAGGCAGGGTGTTGTAGCCAGAGTGAGGTGCCAAAGTGGAGGGTTTCTGTCTTCAGAGCCTAAAGTATTCACACTGGAATTCAGGACCCCCCTTGCTGGACTGGTCATCTTCCTCCCTATGCCAACCTGCACTTCAGACAGACCACACTGAGGAGGAGATAATGGTACAGATACTCAAATGATCGATGATATCAAATAATTTCTCCTGACTTTGTGGGTGCATTATGTACTCTTTTTCTATCTTCAAGTGTATTTTATTAACTATATTTTGCTGAAGCTAATACGAGAATGGCTTTGCCTTCCCTGAAACCACAACAGCAGTTTCGGGAAATGGCCCCAGGACAGTGGGATGCCTGGGTAGGATTCAGAATGTACTGGGAATAACAAATGCTGCGCCACCTGTGTCTCGTGGCTGAGTTAGGGCTGACTGCTCTTAGACCCTGGGTCTCACTGCCCCACAGGAGGACGTCTTTAGGAGAATATCCCAGGACACAGATTGTTAGGGGGGACCCTCTCCCGGCACCCAGGAATGGGTGGGGGCTTATCTCTGATGACGGGTAGTGGATGTTCTTTGGTGTGAGCTTTTCGAGGGGTCTGTGTGTATGTGAGGTTGTGTGCCCCGACACCATTGCCCGGGGAGAGGGTAGGCACGAACTGTACATGTACACGCCATACAAGCAGAATCAAGCCTGCTGCTGCCCGGGCTCAGTGTAGATGGCTTACCCGATGTCGGCTTAGTTGAGCTGTATAGCAAGCTCTTGAGGTGCCCTATTCTGACTTCCTTTTCTTTCTTCCCTTCCAGAATCCCAGGTTCCCAGGCAACCTTCAGATGAGTGACCGGCAGCTGGACGAGGCTGGAGAGAGTGACGTTAACAACTTGTAAGTGGCTGTCCTCTTGCTTTGGACCTGCTGGAGAAGAAAGCTTTTGTAGAATCAATCACTTTCCATTAGGGTCACAGAGGGCCTGATGGTAGGGGTGGGGGCTAGGGTAGGGACTAAAGCCCCTGGGTGACTTGGCTTTGGGGCCACTTACTGATGGTGCCTCATCCAGAACCCTTCCAGGCTCTATCCTCTGTTCCCCTTCACTCTCCAAGCCCAGTGTGGTACCTGTCCTCTCCTTTTGCCACTGTCACTGGTGAGTTCCCCAGCTTGATCTTCAAATGTCCTTAATACGCACTTATGTGAGAGCTAAGAATTAGAGTGGGCGCGTTAGTGTGTGTGCGCACACGCATTAGGGGTGGAAGCGGCAGCACAGAGCACAGGGGAAGGGACAGATGAAGCGCTGACCTTGGGCTGTGAAGTCTAAGTGCCCTTTCTCCCTGGGTCCAGCTTCCAGCTAACAGTGGAGATGTTCGACTACCTGGAGTGTGAACTTAACCTCTTCCAAACTGGTGAGTCTCTCCCTCCCATTTGGCCCAGGCTTTCATGGGAACTGCCTAATTCCCAGCCTTGACTCCCGCTTAGACTAGCCGTCCTGGCCCTGCTCCCCATAGGGCCACGAAAATAGAGACTGAGGGCCACACCCTGTTTCTGCTGTCTCTGTCCCTTGTTCAGGGAGGGGCTGAAGCTCTTGGACATTTTCAGAGTCAGTGATTTCATATCTGAACAGAAAGACCACACTCCCTATGCTGTTGGCTTCTCTCCTGAAGGCCAGGCCTCCAACAGCCCAAAGACAGGCCCAACCTCTGTGACTGTGGCCCCAACACTGACTGGTCCTTTGGCCCAGCCCTGTCTGCTACTCAGCTGGGCCAGCACTCAGGCTGAATTTCTGCTCTGGAAGAAGGGCTGCTGCTTGCTGTTTCGTTGATAGCCAGGGAGAAAGCTGGTCAAGTTGAGTTGAGTTTTTACCCAAGTCCACATAAGAAGCCCACTAAGTCCTAATTCCCTAGTGGGGGAGCACTTCCAGGCTCCCTCCTGCTGAGAGTTCTGGTGCCTCCAGGCCGCCAGCCCCTAACACTTCACTGAAGAGCCAATTCTCTCAGATTCAAGATATACCATCACAAGTGTCCAACTCTATAAAAGTGCATTCTAAACTGCAAGTATTTGTGCACAAGCTTGGAGACCTTCTTGGCATTTGGACACGCAGAGCCTACTCTTGGGGCTTTGCTTCTCCCATGAAAGACAGAAACTCTCTCACCCTAAAACGCACTTTGCTCAGCATGTTCATCTGTGCAGCAAATATAACTGGCTGATTACGTTCCAGCTCTGTACAAGGCCTGTGACAAAGCAGCAAATTCTTTACTATTTTGACCAATCGGTTCAGTGCAAGACATGATCAGAGGAACACCAGAAACAGCTGGAAACTGGTTTGTAGGAGAAATAAGGTACTTGGCCTACTAGCAACCTGTTTGAGCAAGGCCTTCCACAAAAGTCAGTAGAGAAGTAAAAATGAAACAAAATACAGCCCCTGCTCTAAGGCATTCCGAGCAAGGTAGGAGAATTGGTATAGAAGCATTTTTGGCTTAGTTTTTAATGCATTGGAAATGTTTTCATAAAAGTATACAAACAACTACATATCGTTACAGCTAACTTTCAGTTATTTAGCTTTGGGCAGGAAAGGCCTATGTGGATAATTCAGAATTCATTGACATTCAGCTTTGGAATGTGCTTAATCTGAATGCAGATATAAGTGATATTCTTGGAATTGCCATCCTTGGGAGAGTACAGTCTAGAAGTCACCCCTCAGCCTACCTCCTTCTCAGAGTCTACCTGGCACTGCAGCAGTGGTTGGGGAAAATAAGGCAAATGTTTCAGGCTTTTCAGTTGTCCCTTCCAGCCCCTGACACTGTTGGAGTAAGCGGAGGTGTGAGAACACCCACCAGGATGTGGGGAGGCTGGGAGAATGAGTATGTGGCGAAGGCAAATGCCCCACCGCACATGGCCAGCTCACTCCCACCTCCTGATACCTGGCTCTGTTTTTATCCGCATTTTTCACTTATATTATTAACACTAGATGCTGAGCCCCTCCTCAGAATCAGGAACCATACCCTATCTATCTATGTTCTAGCCCAGTACCCGGTCTGTAGCAAGCAGTCAATGACAAAGTTCAAGAACACCTGCCTTAGATGAGCACCAGTGAAGAAACAGCAGGTGAACAGGGTTCATAAAATGGTGTCAGCATCCAGCTGAATGCTCTGGGATTATCTAGGGGAATTAGCTACTTAGAGTTTTCTAGAAGAGTGCTACCCGAGTCTTGGCCCAAAGACCGATTTAGAATCAAGAGCCCTTTTCTACATGTCTCTTTCGCCACCCTCCTCATCCCCAGTCACCTACAGTGTGACACAGAAATCACGAGGGCTGGTGTCAGAAGAAGTCTCTCTAGCTTCCGAGTTGAAGTGTGCGACCCTGTAAGTTTCGACCCATATCCTCGATGGGTGTCACCGGTTTTCAGCTATGGGAAACTTGGGCCAATTACATTTTAACTTTTATTGTGATCACTTGAGGTGGTTCTCGAAGTGTGGTCTCTAGACCAGCAGCATCAGCATTACCTGAGAACTTGTTAGAAAAGCAAATGCTCGGGTCCCACCCCAGACACAATGAATCTGGGGATGGAAAATCAGTGTTTTAATAAAACCCCTAGGTCTGCACTGTCCAATATGGCAGCCACTAGCCACGTGTGACTATTTAAATTGATTACAGTTAATAACATTAAAAAGTCAGATCCTCAGTTGCACTAGCCATTTTTTAGGTACTCAGTAGCCACATGTGGCTAACATTGGACAGCACCTATGGAACACTTCTATTATCACAGAATTCAACAGTGCTACCCAGTGATTCTGATGCATGCTACAGTTTAAGGACCACTGAGCTAGGAAATACAGCTTTCAACCCTGGCTGCATAGTAAAATCACCTGTGGGACTTTTGAAACCTACTGATCCTCCAGTCTCACTCCAGACTAATTAAAGTAGAAAGGGGTTGTGGGGGAGTTGCAGGCAGACATTAGTAGTTTTTAAATTTGCCGGGATGATTCTAATCAATCTCCAAGCCAAAGTTGAGAACCACTGCACAAAGCTACACACTTTATACAACATTCTCATTTAATTTTACCAGACCCTTATGCAGTATGTGCTATTAGATCCATCTGCATTTTACAGAAAAGCATCTGGAGACACAGAGAGCTTGAGTAACTCGTCCATGGTCACACTGCTCTAGATGTTCCTGGATGCCAAGTGACGTTCCTGGAAAGGAGCAGCAGGCCGGGAGATGGAGCAGTTTGTGATTCCTTGCCAGAGTGGAGGCTAAGGAAGCCAGTAGGCTTGGGGATAGCCACCTTGCAGTGACAGCTGCTTTTAATTTGTGTCAAGAGGAAAGGCTGCCTTTTAATTAGAACCGTTTGGGATTTTTAAATTTTTTTTTTCAGCTGCCAGACTGAGCCAGTTAATGGGTTAGTGCAGTCAGGGAATGCTGAGCACGGCAGCTCTGGGCCTTCCTCTGGGGCAGTCCCACTCACTGAGGGCCTGCAGGAGAAGTCTCTCACTGCCAGCCACGTGTGGAATCTCCGGAGGTGGTAGACAGCTGCTGCAGGCAGGAAATCGGCCCTGGCCAATGGTGTGCTCTGAGGGTCCACAGCCAGGCATCCAGTTGCTTTGTTTAGGAGCAAGAGGCAGGGGGTTTCATGTGGAGGGGTCTCTGAAGCAAGACACCGGGGAGCAATGTGCTCTCTGGAGCTTGGGAGAATGGAGGGAAGTACTTTTGTTGACCTGCTCCCCCACGAACCTCCATCAGCTTTTTGATCCTGATGGTCATCCTCCTCCCAGCCCCCGGCCTTGGTCCTCATAGGCTCTCTAGTCATCCACCCAGGGCTCTTGTACATCCCCCCCTTTACTGTCCTAACAACCCTGTGACAAACCATCATAAAGCCAAGGCTGACTTATTCTCTTCCTCGTGTTCTGATTAATGTTTGTCTTTCCCCATATGTTAACCATTGCCACCACCAGATGGGGTGCTTCTCAGGGTCACGGTTACCGTCAGACTGAGTTCATGCGTGAGAGGAAGGGCTAGATTGGCTATCTCAGCACCCTCTTTCAATCTTGAAATTCTAATCACCCATAAAACTGAAGCCTTCCCTTCAATAAGCGCTCATCTCCCCATTAAGTCAGAAACTCTAAAAAAATGGTTTCAGTCTTTCTGATCAGCCTGGGGGCAGAGGCCACAAGACTCCTCAAAGACAAGAGGGAAGATATTCTCCTCATCCAGGCGCTCCCTCAGGCTGTGGGTAAATCTCCTCTTTCCTGGGCTTCCACAGGGCTGTGCAGAGAGAATAGCAGAGTCCACTTGTAACTGATCCGTGGAGCATCTTGGCCGACAGGAGCTCAGGCTCCTAGTCTAGCCATGGCTGGCCACATGGCCATTTTAACTCGCCACCTCTCAGCAAAACCACTTAACTTTGTGACCACCTTCGAGTCACTTACCTTCAGCTTCCTCAACTATGGAACGGGTGTACCTTTAACCTATCATGTAGGAGTGGTTAAGGGTAAAATGCATTAAACGAGATAGTGCATGCACGGAGTAGGTGATCGGTATATGTGAGGCCCCAGCTTTCTGCCCCTCTGAGAAGGTCACCTGTAGGTTCCTAGCTCCAGCGCCTCTTTCCCTTTTACTCCCTAGTGTTCAACTCTCTGGACATGTCCCGGTCCGTGTCAGTGACAACAGCTGGGCAGTGCCGCCTTGCTCCACTGATCCAGGTCATATTGGACTGCAGTCACCTGTATGATTACACTGTCAAGCTTCTCTTCAAACTCCATTCCTGTGAGTACACTGGCCAGATCCTCTCTGAGCTTGTGGCCAGGAGGATCTCAGCCTGAGCCTGTCCTTGGAGAAACAAGGCTCCTTGGAGAAACAGGGTTCCTCGGAGTCTTGGGCTTTCGGCCTTTGTTCCAAAAGGCCCCAGAGGCTCCAGCTGTCTCAAGAAGCACAGGGCACAAGCTTTGATGCCCAGGGAAGCACCTGGCTTGCCATGGTGGTGTCCCAGGATGAAGTCTCCCTCTGCCTCTAACTTCACTTCGTCTCCATCCATACATGGCCAGTATCCTAGGAACCACACAAATGATGGCAGACCTAGCTTAGACCCACGGCAGCAAAGGCGATGGTTTCCAAAGTGTTCAGTCTTTTCATACAAATGGAAATTTGTGGAGAAATATAAACTATAAAGCAGCTGTTCAGGGAGGGCCATCCCTGACCTAGCCAGCCACAGATCTCTGGGATGCTTTGCAGAATCTATTTTGGAAATTACTGGTCCTGCAGAAGTTCTTATACTTTTATGTGCTTCTTGTTTAACACCACATGTGTGAGTCTTGCTCCCAAAAGGTCTGCATTTGTTGGTCTGGTGGGTTCAGGGTCTGCATTGTTAAACCATATCCCAGACAAATTTGATGTGAGTGGTTCCTTGGCCACACTCCAAGATGACCACCATGAAGGATGTACACATGCAGAGGGTGTGATGATGGAAAAGTAAGAAAAATTTTTATTTCAGAATTCTCAGACAAGTGACACTCTGGAACTGCGGTCACTGACAAGGAGTGGTTCTGGTTACTTAGGACAAGGGAGGCAGCATCACTTTGATGAATCCAGGAGGGTTTTGCGGAAGGTTAGAATTCAATGTTCGAGGCTTAGAAGGGCTTTGGAGCAGGTGCGCATCCCTGAAGGGAGCTGAGATTGGGCTAAATTCCAAGAGAAGAGGCAGTTGGTTACTTAGGAGCTCTGAATACAGATGAGCTTGTAATTGTTTCTAAAATGCTGTGGAACTCAATTCCTCACGAGTATATCCCCACTTCCTTCTTACAAAGTGGTGAGTTATGAGAAGAGATAGGTAATTACTTGGGCTTAATGGCCTTCTTTAAAGGCAAAGCAATACACGAGACCCTCACTGATTCCTGTGGGAAAGAGAACTCTGTGGCTTAGGAAAAGGGTAGAAGGGACGCTCCATACAGTATACACTTTTCTAAAAATCGATGTTTTATTTTAGAACCATTTAGATCTACAGAAAAGTTGTAGGTAGTTGAGAGTTTCCACATACCCCAAACTTAGTTTCCCCTATTGTTAACATCTTAAATTAATATATTTGTCACAACTAATGAACCAGTACTG
This sequence comes from Pteropus vampyrus, assembly GCF_000151845.1. Lineage (NCBI taxonomy): Eukaryota > Metazoa > Chordata > Mammalia > Chiroptera > Pteropodidae > Pteropus > Pteropus vampyrus. Next base: position 1,514,904 of record NW_011888974.1, on the reverse strand, counting down.
ATACATTATTATTAACTAAAGTCCGTGCTTCATTCAAGTTTCCATAGTTTTTACCTAACGTCCTTTTCCTGGGGCCCCATCCAGAGTACCAGGTTATATTCGGTCATGTCTCCTTAGGCTACTCTTCTAACAGTTATTAGATTTCTTTTGTTTTTGATGACCTGGGCAGTTTTGAGGCATCCTGGCCAGATATCTTGTAGAATGTCCCTCAGTTTGAGTCTGTCCAATGCTTTTCTCATGACTGGACTGGGGTTAAGTGTTCTTGGGAGAAATATCACTGAGGTAAAGTACCATTGTCACCCACCGTTCACTTTTGCCATTTAGAATTATCATACCTTATATGTGTGCTCCCTCTATATACCAAATGGATATATCACCTATTCAAAAATTATTAAGATTTAAATTTCAAAAATTAAAAAAAAAAGGATCTCTGAGTTTTGCTCAATAGCTGAAATATATAGAACCACATAATCTATGAGGTGAAAGGACTTTAGAAAACCTGCTCAGGAGGAGGCTGGACCTAGCAGGCTGCTGCTCATCTTGCATCATAGAGTTAACAGTGACCAACTGGGCACTGGGCCTAGACTCCCCAAGTCCCATGGTTTAACGTGGTAGGCATTCTCCTGGGCAGGTTCTGTGGATTTCTTCCAGACTAATGTCTGCACTGTACCTCACCCAGTGTACCCAGTGTTTACACCTCTGGGAGAGAACCGCCCCTCCCTCTGGAGCCTACTGTGGTCATCGTGCCGCTTGTCCAGGTCACCATCGCTGTTCCTATGGTGAGGGGCACAACTTCCAGTCCACTGCGACTAGCATGGTTCGCACTCCAGGAACAAACAGAAAGAAAGATTTGGAGGATAAGCACCCCTAGACTCCCTGCTCATGCTGTTGGACCATCTCGATTACCAGTCCTGGGCTGCTCTGGGCCAGGAATGCACACTGGCAGGGCGGGCCACAAGCCCAGCATGGATGGTCCCCTCCCTCCAGAGCCCTGCTGCGGCTTGCCTGCACTCTGGTCCTTCTATCTCACTCTTTTCCAATTTCTCTCAGGTCTCCCAGCTGACACCCTTCAAGGTCACCGGGACCGTTTCATGGAGCAATTCACAAAGTAAGTGGCTTAAGTGACAGAAATGAAGGCAAATCGAAAAGCACCATAAAATTAATCCATACAGAAGCACTTGCTTACAAATAATTGAAGAATAAGGGTATCTGCATTTTAAAGCAATAAAGGAAAATAACTAGGAGGCTGGCGAACTTACCCGGGGCTGGAGAAGCTGTTGGTTCTCTAATAAATCCCTTAGAAGCACACCGAAGAAGGTGATTTCATTGATTCACCACCTGCCTCATCCCCAGGGCTTCATCCTCTTCTCCCTAAATTCTCATGTCTTATGCCATGTACATGCTGACGGCTCTCAAATATGTATCTCTAGCGGAATCTTAACTCTGAATTCCAGGATCATGTACCCAATTGTCTGTTCGATATCTCTATACTGAACTTAAACCTCAAACTGAACTCTAGGTTTTCCTCCGAGAACCTTTTGCTCCCTGGTCTTTTCTATCAATAAATAATGCCGACATCCATTTAGCCCAGAGATCTGGAGCTTGCCATTTTCCTCATCCCCGTCGTCCAGTCCACCTGTGGTTTCGGTCAATACTCTACAAATAATATCTTGGCTCTGGTCATATCTCTTCCCATCTCTTCAGCTACCATTGTTGTATTCCAGCTACTCATTAATTTTTTGATTATCTACACTTCCGATATTGATATTCATGGATGCCCTGGACTTCCACTTTGCCCCCTGCAATCCTGTCCTCACCCAGAATTTAGAACAACCTTATAAAAATGTAAATCCCTTGCTCAAAACCTTTCAGCGTCTTCTGACAACACTGAGATTAAAAGCTAAGCTCTTCTCCATGGTCCACAAGATCCTGCATAATCTGACCCCTGCCTGCCATCAACGACCTGGTTTCCAGAGCTCATAGTTTTTCAGCCTCATGGGGTCCTCTAGTTCCTGGAACAGACCCACACGTTCCTCCCTCGGGACCTTCGTGCTTTCTGTTCCCTCTCCTGAGGACAGTCTTTTCCCAGCCTGGCCAGCCTCAGGTCATCTTTGGTCATCACCTCACAAAGACAGCCACCTTGTTTGAGTCAGGTTCTTTCCCATTTCCTGATCCTCCACAACTCTACCCAGCCCCCATATCCTGTCTCACAGCACCCTATTTATTTCCTTCATAGTTCTCAGCACAACTTCATTTCTGCTTAACTGTCTTGTCTGTTATATTCCTAGGACCTGATAACATAGCAGTCCATTAAACGTATTGTGTTCCATAAATATTTGAATGAATTCATGAGCTAATAAGCCAGCTCTCTAGTCTAGAGAGGAAGAGCTTGTCTGACTGAGGGGAAAATTATTCTGGTGCATTAGGGAAAGAAAACTGGTGGCTAAATGAAAAGTACAGTTCGTCTTTCAATTAAGTGTGCCCAAGAGGGGGAAGAATGGAGTGCAACATAGAACTGAAGGAGCCAAGAAGGGAATTATAGCTTAGCAGGGTTTATTTTGACCCTCTTGTTTTTCCTCATAATTTCTTCATCCTTGCCAACAGAGAAAGCATGATCTGGCCCCCGCTTAAGCCAAATCCCAAGCTTAGGCTTCTGCTGGTTCCCAAGCAGCCATCAGAGGACAAGTTCAAGGTTGTACTTACCTCCCGGTTTCCTTGTTCCAATTGAAAAGCCTTGTATGTTTATTCTATAATAAATGATTTATTAAATCTTAGGAGACAGACCCTGGGGCCGATTTCCTGGAATGTTAAATTCCAGTAGCTTTCGAAAGCAGTGGTCTATTACTGTTGGCTCCAGCCCAGAAAGAGGGGGACGTGTGGTTGGGTAATTTTATTTCCTTTCATTTTTTCAGCTTATGAAAATATCTCCTGTGAGTAGCCACCTCACTTTCTCTTCCAACAGGCACATCACTATCCTCTTATTCTGGGAAGGCAACATTGATATCACAGGGACAGTCCTAACCCTGGGGTCCGAGGGGCTATCACGAGACCCCAGGGGTTTAGTTTATTGGGCTAAGCTGAAGAAAATTCTGTGTTAACAGAGAGAGAGTGTTGAGATCCACGACCCTTCGTCTCAGAAAATATGTCTGTTGAGCTCAGCTTTCTTGGCCTTCAACGTTTAGATTTAAAATGGAGACTTGAGGATGAGAAAAAAAAAATTGGTTTCTTCATTTCCACATTCATCCAAGACTTAGGACACAGTAAAAATAGTTTTCTCCAATGAATACTTGTTGAATAATTCCTCTTTGCTTGGTACTGTGGTAAACGTAGATCACCAGGGCCCCGTCTCTGTCCTCTAAAAGCTTGTAGTCTAATTGAGGAGATAATAGCTCTGACACAAGGTAAATTAATTAAAAAGAGGTCTACCTTAATAATTAATTCCCTTCCCTTTTTCTGTGGTCGGTTGATTTATCCTCAAAGTAAATGTATATTAATGTTACTCTATTGCAACATTTCTAGGAAGATACCTCTGCCAAACAATAGCATATATTCTACAGTGATGTAGAAATTAATTTTTTGATTATCTACACTTCCAAAAGATTTCGTAGTTTGAATTACTCTGCCTACCACCAGATAAGTAAGGACTGGCTATAAATACTTTCTCTATAGCATCATAATTGAATCCTAATGCCATGGAGGCCATCTCCTTGACAGCCTGTGCCTTTGGGCTGGGCGGGCAGAAGGAAAGCTGGGTGGTTGCTCTGTCCCCTCCCCAGAGCTGGGAAGGCCCCCCAGCCCCTTCAGGCGCTTCTCCATCCCCAGGTTGAAAGATCTGTTTTACCGCTCCAGCAACCTTCAGTACTTCAAGCGGCTCATTCAGATCCCCCAGCTGCCTGAGGTAAGCGTGCCTGGCCATACCCTGGGAGCTGCTGAGTCCAGGGTACGCCCTTAGAGGCTGGCAGGTCCGGTGTGTGACATAATTTGAGGACGTCTTTTCTCTTCAGAACCCACCCAACTTCCTACGAGCCTCTGCCCTGTCAGAACACATCAGCCCTGTGGTGGTAATTCCAGCTGAGGCCTCATCCCCTGACAGCGAGCCAATCTTGGAGAAGGATGACCTCATGGACATGGATGCTTCTCAGCAGGTGAAGACCACTTGGGAGAGAATCTTGGCCCTTCCCGTTGCCCCCATGTGCAGGGGAGAGGACAGGAGAGGCCCTGGCCAAGCCTCGTTGGTTCTAACCAGATTCAACCGCCTTCCAACCCAACCTCTAACCTAGACTGAGCACCCTGTCCTGTCGTCTCTAGGAGGGACCATAAGTGGATTTGAACCAAATTAACAAAGGGTCCATTCTTACATGTCACTCATTTCACCCCCACCTGGAATTCTCTGAATCTCTGACTTTGTTCTAATCCTTTTTGGTCACTGCAGAATCTATTTGACAACAAGTTTGATGACATCTTTGGCAGCTCATTCAGCAGTGATCCCTTCAATTTCAACAGTCAAAACGGTGTGAACAAGGATGAGAAGTGAGTCCAAGCTGGATTAATGCAGATGGAGCAGAAACCAAGATCTGACTCAACCACACCTAACACAAAAGGAATTCTTAATGATGCTTGGCTTCTTAGAGAAATGTCTTGATCCTCATAGATTGGCCCCTTTAATCCCAAAGGAAAACCAAGTGATGCTGAAATAACTGGACCTGTGGGTATTGGATTAGTGTCTGGTAACACTGACAGTCTTAGAGTATAATTTCTGGAATTTCAAAGAATTGTCCCCAGATTAACACCAGCTTTTAACTTCCTCCCCTGATCTCCTAGCTTGCATTTAAGACAAGGGTAGAATCACAGTGGAAGCAAACTTGTTCTCTTTCCCTTCCCAGGGATCACTTAATTGATCAATTATACCAAGAGATCAGTGGGCTGAAGGCACAGCTGGACAACATGAAGACTGAGGTATGAGCGGGCTCTGATCGGCTTTTCTGGGCTTTACCATAACAGGACGGATTATAATATTAAATTTGCTTCACAGAGATACTTATTGGACAACATATTAAGGGGAGTTAATTAGTAGAAATGCCAAAGCCAGAGGGACCTGGTCTTCCCGTGGTCTCGACTGTAGTGCATTTCCATTGTAATTGCTTTGAGAATAGCACTGAGGCCAAGCTCCTGTGTCCCTGTGCTAATGTCCCTCGGAGATAACCACGATCACCAATTGGCTTGAAGCTGTGATGAGAAAGACCCATTCTCACATGGCAGTAAGGAGGTTTGATTTGTAGTTCTGATGGCTGTTTGCAGCGTATGGTGCTATAAATGTTCCTGCCCCTCAAACGCAGGCCTGGTCAGAAGCTTTACTCATTGGGACAGGCGAACATCCTCCTTTTTCAGATTCCAGCTAGATTCATCGCTGTTCCCAGGTCATTCTGACAGGACTAGAACATTCCTGCCATCATCCCCTATTGTTGCTGGCTGGGTGTTATAATGACCAGAAGGCTTAACTCTCATGAGGCTGCAGGAGTGGCCTTGTTAGGAAAACTTAAGTGTTTATTTGGTCTGTGCTGGAAACATATTAGTTCCTGCTTCTCCGCCCAGCACCCCTGACCCTGGCAGTATGGTCATCAGCTGCTTTACCTAAATCTCTCCTGCAGAGCCAGCCAGCCGTGCTGCAGCTGAAGGGCCACATCAGTGAGCTGGAGGCCGAGCTGGCTGAGCAGCGGCACCTGCAGCAGCAGGCAGCCGATGACAGTGAGTTCCTTCGGGCAGAATTGGATGAGCTGAAGAAGAAGCGAGAGGACATGGAGAAGGCACAGCGGAGCCTGACAGAGATAGAAAGTGAGAGGTTGTGGGGAGTGTGAGGGTGGGGGTCAGGGAGATCAGGAGGAAGGAGGAGGCTGGGTGGCAGAGCCTCAACCTCGCATCTGTCTAGAGGAGCTCTCAGGAATGCCAGCTCTTGTCACCAGCCTGTGGGCAGCTGGGAGTCCAGCAGGCAGAGCACTCGTGTGAGGCGCTGCTGAGAACACGGTGATGGGCCTCAGAGGTGATGAGGGTCGCCTGCTCTGGGGGAGTGGATCACCGAAAGAGAGAGAGCCCAAGAAATAATTTGACTAAATGCTGTGTGTGTAAAAATGCTCAGGAGGCACGAATCACTTCAGTGATTTAAGTCAAGTAAATTCTTTTTAAAGAAACTTCCCCAAGGAGTTTAAGTAGGATTTTTGAGGAAGAAAGGAGGGTTTTCTAGGGGCTCTGGCTTATGGGTTGGGGGGCAGCAGGTCCCAGCCAGGTAGACTCCTCACCTTGGTCCTTGATCATACAGGGAAAGCGCAGGCCAATGAGCAGCGGTACAGCAAGCTGAAGGAGAAGTACAGTGAGCTGGTACAGAACCATGCTGACCTGCTGCGGAAGGTAGGTCCCTCGACCTCTCTCTCGTCATGCTCAGGCCCCACACCACACGGGGGAGAGCAGCTCAGGCCTCGTGGCTTCTCCAGGTCCATTGCCTCCTCCAGTTTCTAGTGGGTCGGTTCCATTTCTTGGGAACCTCAGCTTTTCAGGCTCTCTTGCTTCCTATATTTTGAGCTCCACCTTCAACGCCAGCTCCACTTGCATTATCTCCCATCTTTATTATTTTTGTAAATGCTTGAGAGTCACGTGTCTACAGATGACAGCCTTCTTCTGGTTTCCCTCTGGGTAGGAAAATGATTTCTGTGTCCGACTCTAGGGCACTCACGGTCTGAATGCTGTCATTTATTCTAGAAGGAAGATGTCCTTTAAGCCTGAGATAAGCCACTTCAAGACACTTTTCTTCTCTTACAGAATGCAGAGATAACCAAACAAGTATCTGTGGCCAGACAAGCCCAGGTGGATTTGGAACAAGAGAAAAGAGAGCTAGAGGATTCCTTCCAGCGCATAAGTGAGCAGGCCCAGCGGAAGGTGAGCGGAAGGGAGCCATATGGGGGAAAAAGACTGAGCGATCTCTCCAAGTTGGAGGCGGGCCTTGATTGAAAGACCTTGTCTTCTGCTTCACAGGCAGCTCTGTGTGTTGGAGCCCTGTGAGGGTGCTATGAGAGGCCATATAGAACAGGACACGGTTACCAATGCATAAAGGGTTAAAAGTGATGCAGAGACCCAGGCCGAGTGAGGTTCATCAGCAAAGGCTTTCCTGGGGCGAGTCTTGAGAGTATGAAAAAGTGAAAGCACATGGATATGAGAGAGAGGACCAGTTGTTTATAAGGATTTGCAGCCAGGGGAACACCCATGACTTGGGGTGGCGTTAGCAAGCAGGTCAGGTTGGAGTAAGAGATGTCGATGGATAAAACTGAATGCCTTTACACTTGGAGTAGCAGCTTTCACACTTTCTGTGACCCAGAGAAAAAAATACATCTGTCTAATGGAAATAAGTTTCACAGAGCAGTACTTACCCTTACCATGTGAAGACATTTGGTTATTCTTTTGCTTGTGAGTTTGTACTAATGGGTCACAGCCCACCCTTTGAAAAACCATTTAGAAAAGAAATCAAAGAAGAGGAGTTGTTTCTAGATGGCGAGACGCAGCAGTGTACCAGGTGTTGGGATGCCTGAATTAAAGATCCAGTTCTACTTTAATGAGTATTGAGCTTAAGTGTAACATTCAGGAAATGTTCCTAAAATTTCCCCCTTGACATTCCACTTACCCAGAAGAAAAATTTCTGGTACTCTCTGAGTTCTTAACCTCCTCCTCTGGCCACCTTTTGGCTGAGGTAAAACTTGCATACAAAAGAGTACACATCGCATTGATAGCTTGGGGATTTTTTTACATGTTTATCCCTTGTAACCATCAGCCAGATCAGGGTGCACCTGTTTTTCTTTTTCAGACTCAAGAACAGACAGAAGTACTAGAGAACTTGAAGCAAGAACTTGCCACCAGCAAACAGGAACTCCAGATTGTCCAAGGCAGCCTAGAAACTTCTGCCTTGGTGAGCACCATCTCCTTTCTTTCCCTTCCTTATTCTTCTCTCCTCTGGCTTTCATATTGCTGTCACCGAGCCTCTGTCATCATCCAGCATATAGCCAACCTGGTCCCATCTGTAATCAGTATGTACTCAGGAATGAAAATGGGAAGTTAAAGAAGTTATCACCTTCTTTCTGTTCCTTGTGGTGGGTTTGGACCTCTGGGAAGGGGACAGTTTAATTCCTCCCAGCAACTCCCTGTTTTCAACGGTCGTCATTGCAGGCAGAAGTAAAATGGGCAACCCAGATTGCCAACCTGGAGAAAGAACGGGGCAGCTTAGTGAATGCCATGGCTCGGCGGGAGGAAGAATTCTCTGCTCTTCAGGGACAGCTGGAATCCACCCAGCTCAAACTGTCTAGCACACAGGCAAGTAACAGACACCCACTTGGGCTGACCAAGTCTCTCTGACCTCCTACCCCTGGGCCTCAGTGGTGTATTCATGGAGGCCAGGGCCTATGAAAGGGGTTTGGGGCCTCCAGTCTGATTGTGAAGGCATTCTGTAGCACAGCTCCTAATGCCAGCATGTCTTGAGTCACACACACAGCAGATAAGGGAAAGCAAAGCTTTCTCTTTTTCATATGAAAAAGGGCTGCACTTAACTTTCTCTCCCTAAGGTTGGAGAATGAGTTGTAGTGGTTCATCCCCACAGCCTCCTGTGCTCAGTGGCACACATCTGTGAACAAAACAACTTGAGCTAAGATGCCAGGAATGCCAGCTGTGTCACAGGTGGATTCTGCTTAAAGGCTGCTGTGGAGTCTGTGGCAGACTCTCATCTCCCTGGACCATTTCTAGGAATCTGTGTGCCAGCTCGCAAAGAACCAACGAAAAATGCTTCTGGTAGAGTCGAGGAAGGCTGCGGAGCAGGTGATACTAGAGGCCCTGAGGCAGTTTGAGGAGCCCACTCTCATCAGCTGTGCTGGATCTGCAGGTACTCTTCTTCCCGGCTTGCAGGTGCCAAATCCATATAGCTTGATGCTACCTGTTGGCATTAAACCCCATGGGACACTGAGCTCAGGGGTTCTCAGCCCAGCTGCATGTCAGAATCACCTGGGACGCCTGGGCCCCACCGAGAGATCAGTTCAATTGGAAGTTCAATTGCAAGTTCTTTGGCATAGGACCTGGGCAGTAATATTTTCTAAAGCCCCCAGGTGTGATAACTACTGCTTTAGTCATGGATCACACTGATGAAGTGCCCACTGGGAGCAGAGCCTTGATACCAATTCTAAAGGCCAGTAAGAAGAGGAACAGACAGTCTTGTGTCTCTCTAAGGAGAAAAATGTGGTCTGAATCAAGGGATAGTTAGTTGCTCATGAGCTTCAAGTCTAGATGGGAAGGCGGCGGCATATAGCATGGAGGGGCAGAAACAATAAAAATCCCCGCATAGTCACAGGTATGAACAGGGACCAACTTGGCACATACCAGAATCCCAAGGGCATGTGAGTAGAGCAGTGATCCAAGTCAGAGCAGCTCTCTAGATGAGAGGAGGGAGCTTTTGTGCACGGTACGCGGGAGATCATCCAGGCCTAGGATTTGTGAAGTCACAGATGTAGCAATGATCAGATCTCATTACAGTTCATTCTCAAGCAGAGGAGACACGTTGGCAAAGTAACGAGGCTCAATTGAAGGACAAGGCAGACAGGAAGAAACAGCTGACAGTTAATTTTTATTATCAGATAGAAAAGTCTCAGTGTGGCGATGTATGTAGTAAAAACTATATCTTTTTCAGCGGGGAACCTGTAAGGAATCTGTAAGGGAACCTGTTGTGTTTTTGTAAGGGAATACAACAGTTACAAATGAACGAGCACACTGGGTACCTGATGTACTAAGGAATGCCAGAAAATGGGGCCGCTGTGGGTGGCTTCTGAGAAGGACCAGATAGACTCAGAAGCGCTGCTTTGAAGCTACAAAAAGAGAATCACATATCTGGGTAACCAATGCTCTTTCCTCCCTTCCCCCATCTTAAGGCAGCTCTTGCAGGGCTGGGGCCACTCACTAGGTAGGCTCATCCATCAAGTGGCTTAACTAACAGGGATGAAGCGAGCTCTGACAACTCTGGCTTTGACTTTGCTCTGTCTTTCCTCTCACAGATCACCTTCTCTCCACGGTCAAGTCTGTTTCCAACTGCATTGAGCAACTAGAAAAATGCTGGAGCCGGTATCTGGCCTGCCCAGAAGGTAAGAAAAGCAAAGGATAGGGTGTGTCGCCAGTGACGGCTAGGAGGGTTCAGAAGTGCTTGAATGTGGAAATGACAGATTCCTGTGCACCAAGAAAGGAATTTGTACCACTCGTAATGCCTGGAGGGAGGAGGTATGAAAGTGATACTCCCTCAAGCAGGACCAAAAAACTTTCCTTTAAACTCTTGGCAGATATCAGTGGGCTTCTGCGCTCAGTAACCCTCCTTGCACACTTGACCAGTGACACTATTGTTCAAGGTAGCACCACCTGCCTTAGAGCCCCACCGGAGCCTGCTGATGGTGAGTAACGGGGTGGGGGTGGGGGGACCCTTCAGGAAAGCAGAGGGAGCGGAGGGCCTTTAAAAGTCTCTCTTGCCTTGCAACCCCAGCACTGACCGAGGCCTGTAAGCAGTTTGGCAAGGAAGCCCTCATGTATCTGACTTTGCTGGAGGAGGAAGGAACTCTTGAGAATGTCAACAGCACAGCCATGAGGAGCTGCCTCAGCAAGATCACAGCCATTAGCGAGGTATTATCAGTGTTATCACTGAGGAAAGTTATTACTGTTCTTGGTTGCGAGTGCTAGTGGTTGCCAGGGAATCAATGATGTTCTAAGCCAGTTCTTTCTGCACTCTAAACTTGATTCTAGAAAGTGGGAGAACTGAAAAATCTGACCCCCACTCCCCTGAACAACTTTCCAGTTACATTTAATTCATTGGCTATTGGCTATTGAGAATCTACTGTGTGGTTGTCATTCTGCTAGGCAATATCAAAGAATAAACACAGTTTCCCTGTTTTCAAGGATTTTTATGTGGTTGGGCAGGTAACACCTAAAATGGAGAATAATATATTTATTCGTTCAATAAAGATATAGTGAATATGTCCTATATACCAGAAATTGTGCTAGGTGTAGTTATATAGGGACAGATAAGAAATGGTCTCTAAAGGAAAGAAAAATAAAGCAACCATTTCTATACAGTGTGATGAGCACTGTAATAGAGATCTATTTTAAGAATACAGTACAAGGCAGCATTTAATTAATTCCTAAAATGTGTGGTAATAGGTTCAGGGAAGAAGGAGATACGGGCCAGAGGTCAGATCCTCAACATCTCTCATTTGAACTCTTAAAACAACCTTCTCATTAATTTCTCTGCCTCTGGCCTCTTTTTCCTCTGTTTTCTTCCGAAAACAGATCTGATTATGATCCCTCTTGTTTGATAACAAAAATCCTATTATGTAACATGACTTGCAAAGACCTTCACAATCTGCTCTTATTCACTTTTCTAGGCCTCTCTCACCCACTCGCTTTACCATATGTTTGGTGGCCAGCACTGTAATGTGCCTGCTTACTTGTCCATTTCCCCCACAATGAGTCTTCAAAGGTAGAGCTTATACCTTCTTCATTGTATCCTTGGTCCCGGTTGTAATATCTGGCAAGTGATTAACACCCAGCAAATGTTTAATTAATTGAATATGCACACTGAGAGAGCAAAACAGATAAAAAGATGGATTGGATGGGGGAGGAAGGCTCATACTGGGGAGAGATGGGCAATGAGGTGGAGAACCTTGAATGTGGATAAAGGAAGATTATGGATAATGGTGAATTGTCAACCTCTCATTCAATGGATCATAATCACGGTGATGTTTTGGTATTAAATTGGTTCTGGTAGCCTAGGCAGCATTACTACAGTCTGCCTTCTATTGGAGATGGAGCATCTTCCCCAGCATAGTTCAGAATTGAGAACTCAGTATGTACATGCAAAGCATGTAGGACACCATGAGGAGATAAAAAATTAAAGCAAAGCAACATGTTATAGAAAGATCATGGACAGGTTTTCTTCCTGGCAATAGGGCTGACCAAATGTTTAGAGATTCCTTCCAGAACAAGACATGGAAAATGCTGAATAAAATCTGAAAAAAAGAAATTTTAATTGAATCTGAACTAAGGAGATTCTCAGACTCAGAAACCAAAAGAACACCAGAGTGAGTGTTTGTCTATTTCTGGTGGTCTAGAGCTTGGATTTTAATAGGCCACACATACAGAGGAGAATAAGAAACAAAACCTAGGTCCAAGTAAGATAAAAGATTGGAAAAAGGAAGTCCAAAGGGTCACCCCTGAGTCAATGGGGAAAAGGCCTGCCCTTCAAGGGAGATCTTATATCAGCCTTGAAAAGTTGAGACAGGAAACACAGCTGCCTTAAGAATTTCTAACCACAAGCCACCTATCCATGAGTTAGGTTTTAAATCTCATACTACCTGTGTGGCCTAAAAAGCCCCAAACAGAAAATTAAGCTTAAAGCATTCAGGTGGTTAGAGGCCTAGGTACCTGGCAGAAGCAGATCCCAATTTTCTCTGAAGGAATATACTTTGAATCTTAACCTCAAAGAAGTTTTATAGGTAAAGTCCCAAGGAATATAAGTTCACAATAAACATGTTTGACATGTTTAAGAACTTTTAAAAGGTATTAAAAGTGTGACAAAGGAACAAGATATTTTCAAAAGTAACCAGATATATTTGAAAAAGAACCACAGAACTTCTAGAAGTGAAAAATATAATCGTTGAAAGTAATAACTTTATCTCGGAAGCCAAGCAAGGTCGGGCCTGTTTAGTACTTGGATGGGAGACCACCTAGGAAGACCAGATGCTGTAGATGTAAAAAATAAAAAATAAGGGATTGTAAGATGACAAGGTCCTTGCAATCTGTGAGATCAACCAAGGGTTGTGTCACCTAAAAAAAAAAGAAAAGGAAGTAATAACATTAAAACATACAGATTCAACTGCAGGTTAAAACAAAGCAGAACCAAGAATTAGTGAATTGGATGATAAAACTAAAGGAATTACCCACAGTATGGCACAGATTTTGTAAGTTGCAATATAGATGTTACATATCAAATGTTTAATCAGAGTTCCAGAGTAAGATAATAGAAGGACTGTGTTCTCCGCTCACACCCCCATGTAAAATATTGTTAGTTCTCTGTGTTAAAGACTTTTCTGTGACTCACTTTTTCCAACATTGAGCGTGAGGTTTATTCATGTGGATATATTTACTTTCACTGCTCTATTGTGTAAATATTGCTTAATTTATATATGTATTCTCTTGTCGATGGACATTTGGGTCATTTCAGTTTGGGGCTATTATAAATGTGCCACTGCAATCATCTCCTGATGTATATGTGCAATAATTTCTCTAATGTATATACCTAGGATTTGAATTACTAGATTATAGGATTAATCTCACACACAGAATGCAAAGTGAAAAAGCAAGTCATCAAAAAATATATACAGTATGATTCTTTTCAATAAAGACCAAAACATGCAAATTTAACATAGTATTGTTTAAGGATGCATTCATAAGGAATGTAAAAAAAAGAAAGAAAGAAAGACACTGTAAGCATTCTCCTGAATCCTGTAAAGACATTGTAAGCATTCTCCTGAATCCTGTAAAGACATTGTAAGCATTCCCCTGAATTTTGTGTTTATCTTGGTGTGGGAAGTAAGAAAGATGGGAGATGGAATCAGGGAAGGATACAAAAGAGATTGCAAAGATTTCAAATGTACTGCTAATGTTTAAGCTACTAAGTTGGGTGGTAAATAACATGGGTCATTGTTTTTATTCTTTAAACCATTCGCATCTATTTTATATGCTTGTATGTACAACATGTAACATTTTTAAAAATCATGGGCTGTCAGACCTGAGTCCAAGCCTTGCTCCACCATTTCTTAGCAGTGTAACTGTTGCCAAGACATTTGACTTCTCTGAGCCCTGGCTTCCCATCTGTACAGCAGGAGTAATAACTGTCTCATGTGATTGCTGTGGGATGGGAGCAAAGTTAAATAAAGGGAAGACTGATTGGTTTGAAAACATTATCTACATTTGAAGAGGTTTTTAAAAGATATCCCGAGCACAGATAGAGTCAACACTGCAGCTGTAGGGTTAGGGTTCAAGCAGCTGCAACTAAATGGCCTTGTGGGCTCAAGCAGAGATGGCCTTCTTGGAAGAAGGTGGGTTCTGAGTGAGGGTAGAGTGGGTGGAGCGTGAGGTTCCAGAGTTCACATCGCAGAGAGTTCCAGACAAGGCCTATGAGGGACATCCCTCCATGGCTTGCAGAAGTGTGTTACATGGCGGGGCCCTCCTACCTTCTGCCATTGTGTGAGGGTTACCGATCTGCCACAGGAGTACAGAGAGGAGGTCAAAGGGTCATTTCAGCCTTTGTGATGCTGTTCACAGGAGCTCCTGCCCAGAGGCCTAGACATCAAACAGGAGGAGTTAGGGGATCTGGTGGACAAGGAGATGGCTGCCACTTCAGCTGCCATTGAAACAGCTACGGCCAGAATAGAGGTATGGAAGTGTCTGAAGATCTAAAGTGATGCTCTATCAGCTACCCTTTGGCAACATTTCCTATTAGTTGTGTCTTTGTTGTTCATTAAGGCTTCAGAGGCCCCTTATAAAAATAAACCAAAATCCGCACTCACCAGGGTCTCTGAGGGATAGAAAATGAGAAAGTACTCACCAAGAAGAGGTGAGCAGTTTCCTCAAGGATCACATACTTTGGCGTCAGGCTATCCTGCATTCTAGTTCCAGATTGATTGACCACTTACTAATTGTACGACTTCTGATAAGTTACATTAACCTCACTAACATTCAGATTCTATTTCTATTTAATGGTGATAATAAAAGTACTTACCTCGGAGGGATGTTGACAAAACTTAAATGAAATAATACACATGTCTCTTAGTGCCAGGTACTCAGTAGATCAATGATAACTCTTGTCTCAGGGGAAAGCTGGGAGGGCACCATTGGAAAGGTAACATATTGCTCCTTTGGTGGAAGACTCAGGCCTCCTTGGTGTGAGTACCATCCTCTAGAACCTGGTAGGAGCTTCTCCTATTGGCATGGTGCCATACCTCTCAAGAGTTCTGTGCACATCAGCCTGGGTGCCAGAATATCAAGATACTCATGGACAGTAGTGCCAGCCTGCTGTAGCTGCCTCCCACTGAATAGATCAGAAGACTGGATTCTTTTCCTAATTTTCACAAGGACATGGATGGGCTCTTCTATTGGACCCAAAGTATAGTAGGGCACCAGTAGTTCATGGCATTTTTAGAAACCCTGCTTCTTTTTAACAGGAGATGCTCAGCAAATCCCGAGCAGGAGACACGGGAGTCAAACTGGAAGTGAATGAAAGGTCAGTCTGAGCAGCCTGGTACCACCGAGGCAATCAGGATCAGTCTTTCCTGCATTGCATTATACTAATTAGAATAGAACATTATAGCCATAAGGAAAGGTTGAGTCTATGTAATTATCAATAACAGTATTAATGATGATAATAGTATTGCTGTTGTATTATAGGGGAAACGAAACTCCCAAGAATCCTCACTTAGCCATTCCTTATGAATAAGATCCACAATCAAGTCTTCGCATTTACCTCTCTTTCCTTTGGGGCTTCACCCCCAGAGCATTCCTTGCCTTCTTTCCCATTTCGAGTTTGCCTGTGTTTAGGAATGAAAAAGAGAACCGTCTTCTTCAGTGGTGTTGGTCTCCTCTAGTCTGTGTCCATCACATTTTTTTAAATTTTATTTACGTATGTATGTATGTATCTATTTATTTATTTTTTTAGGATTCTTGGTTCATGTACCAGCCTAATGCAAGCTATTCAGGTCCTGATTGTGGCTTCAAAGGACCTTCAGAGAGAGATAGTAGAGAGTGGCCGGGTAAGTGTGGGCGAGGGCCCATGGAAAGGGAGAACAGACATCAGTTACAGATTCCTAGCTCACTGAGAGACGAAGCCTACCGATATGCTCAACCACCTTCAGTGAAATCTATGTATGCTGCCATCTCACCCTGTGTGTCCATCTGAGGGTGCAGCTGCCACCCTTGTGGATGTCAGCAGATGCCATGGGAGAAAGATGGAATGCCGCCAGTTCCTCAGAGAGTGTCAAGCCAGAGCTTTTAGCTCCAGGCTTATTAACCCTGGGCAGACATTGTTGGAACCTGCTGTGGAAACCCAGTGTGCGTTGCAAGTCTGGGCCTTTGGAGGAAGAAGTGAGAGCTTTTGAAAACTGAGCCACTCAGAAGAGCAAACCTAGTGCTGACTTTTCACAGTGGGCTCTGCCATGTCTCTTTCCAAAAGCGGTCAACTCACAGTGATTCAGAGACAGACTCTGCCTCAGTCTTATGTTGACATATCACTTTGATTTTCTCACTGCTTTGCTAGTGTTATTGCCATCTTGTTTTTTCTCACATCCCTGATGCAGCTGCAGCTCAAGAGACAAAGGTCCAGGGAGGGTTTATGAGCCTGGAAACAATCATATAAAGAACAAAGCCATATCTGCTTTGGTGCTTTTTGTCAGTCTGAGAGGTGATGTTTTTTGGTTCCCAAAACAGAGGGACTGAGCACAGAGTTTCTGCAGATTCTCAGACTGTCAGACACTTCCAAAGCATAAATGCGTTTTTTTTAAATGCAAGTAAAAATAATTTTTAAAAATTAACTGTCTACTCTTTTGGCAAATCACAAAGAACAGCTAGACTCCCCTGAAATCATGTTATTCATAAATACATATAAAATATATGTATATATACGATATAGAAATATAATAGTAATGCTATGAGTTTTAGAGTCAGAAAAGCCTAAATAAACTTTCATTTCTTTCCTGCATGACCTTGGGAAAGTGTTTTTGCCTCTCAGAATCTTAGTTTTCTTATCTGTAAAATGGGAGTAATAATGCTTGCCTCTCAAGAATTACTGTGAAAACTATGTATATAAAACTAATATATATAAAAGTACCTGGCACATAATAGTCACTAAATAAAAGGTAGCTATTATTATTTCTCACTTCCCTAGGGCACAACATCCCCTAAAGAGTTTTATGCTAAGAATTCTCGATGGACAGAAGGACTCATCTCAGCCTCCAAAGCTGTGGGCTGGGGAGCCACGGTCATGGTGTAAGTATCTGTCGATCCCAAGGCTCCTCACCCCTCCCCAATTCCGTTGATCACCCCAGAGAATAACGAAGGCAAAAAAAAAAAAAAAAAAATCTTCCCCCTGGAAATGCACGGTTGATAAGGAAGTCAATAAGACGAAAAATTTTAAAAGGAGCCCGAGTCTCTCGGGGCAGCTCAGGGGCGGGGCAGGCAGGCTGTGCTCCCTGGCTGCCAGGGTGATGGGGGTGGTCTAGAGGTGGGATCATAAGGGGTTGCAGCTGTGACTGCAACAGTGCAACAGTGACATAATCCATCTTGCCCTTTCTTGACTGTCAGTGATGCAGCCGATCTGGTGGTACAAGGCAGAGGGAAGTTTGAAGAGCTAATGGTGTGTTCCCATGAAATTGCTGCTAGCACAGCCCAGCTTGTAGCTGCATCCAAGGTAGGACCCATGTTGGATTCCCTGTGACACTATAAGGCCTGGCTAGTTTAGAGATACTTAGTCGATAAAGCTGACCCCAAGAACAGATGATTTATCCAGGGTCCAGGTGAGTCAGGTTCCAAATTAAAATTGTGCCTCTCAGGGGTCCCATAC
>NW_011888974.1:1494679-1497183 GCF_000151845.1 Pteropus vampyrus | reverse complement strand
TTTTTTTTAAATGCAAGTAAAAATAATTTTTAAAAATTAACTGTCTACTCTTTTGGCAAATCACAAAGAACAGCTAGACTCCCCTGAAATCATGTTATTCATAAATACATATAAAATATATGTATATATACGATATAGAAATATAATAGTAATGCTATGAGTTTTAGAGTCAGAAAAGCCTAAATAAACTTTCATTTCTTTCCTGCATGACCTTGGGAAAGTGTTTTTGCCTCTCAGAATCTTAGTTTTCTTATCTGTAAAATGGGAGTAATAATGCTTGCCTCTCAAGAATTACTGTGAAAACTATGTATATAAAACTAATATATATAAAAGTACCTGGCACATAATAGTCACTAAATAAAAGGTAGCTATTATTATTTCTCACTTCCCTAGGGCACAACATCCCCTAAAGAGTTTTATGCTAAGAATTCTCGATGGACAGAAGGACTCATCTCAGCCTCCAAAGCTGTGGGCTGGGGAGCCACGGTCATGGTGTAAGTATCTGTCGATCCCAAGGCTCCTCACCCCTCCCCAATTCCGTTGATCACCCCAGAGAATAACGAAGGCAAAAAAAAAAAAAAAAAAATCTTCCCCCTGGAAATGCACGGTTGATAAGGAAGTCAATAAGACGAAAAATTTTAAAAGGAGCCCGAGTCTCTCGGGGCAGCTCAGGGGCGGGGCAGGCAGGCTGTGCTCCCTGGCTGCCAGGGTGATGGGGGTGGTCTAGAGGTGGGATCATAAGGGGTTGCAGCTGTGACTGCAACAGTGCAACAGTGACATAATCCATCTTGCCCTTTCTTGACTGTCAGTGATGCAGCCGATCTGGTGGTACAAGGCAGAGGGAAGTTTGAAGAGCTAATGGTGTGTTCCCATGAAATTGCTGCTAGCACAGCCCAGCTTGTAGCTGCATCCAAGGTAGGACCCATGTTGGATTCCCTGTGACACTATAAGGCCTGGCTAGTTTAGAGATACTTAGTCGATAAAGCTGACCCCAAGAACAGATGATTTATCCAGGGTCCAGGTGAGTCAGGTTCCAAATTAAAATTGTGCCTCTCAGGGGTCCCATACTACCCTCCTCTCGGAGCCTTTCTTCTGTCAGCAAGGAAGCCCTCTATTCAGCTTGCCATATGCACCCCTCTTGGCTCTCCTCACTTTTGTTACAAGTGGCCTTTGAGGGCCAAGCTGTGCCGACCTCTGATTAGCAATCACGGCATTCCAGAACTCAAATGAGGATACAGCCAGTGTCTGCCTTTCTTCAAGAGTCTGCAACTTTGAACCATTGACCTTATGATACCCCGAGGAGTGTTCTCTTATCATCCTTATTTATTGTTGTCCCAAATTGGTTTTTATAACTGGAGCACGTCATCAAAATAACTGATAAAGCTAGAGTTTGACCACCAAGCAAATAAGCCAGGAATAATTTTCTATATCACAGATATGCTAGGAGTTGACCGCACAGGCAACGATTTTTGAGAAGTTCTTTGGTGACTACAGGAGATCACATATATTTGTCAAGAACTACCAGACCGACTCTTTGACTCAGTCTTTGACCCCTCTCTATGTTGTATGAACCTAAATCTGCTTGGTCTTGGCAGGTGAAAGCTAATAAGGACAGCCCGAACCTGGCCCAGCTGCAGCAGGCCTCTCGCGGGGTGAACCAGGCCACTGCCGCGGTTGTGGCCTCAACCATTTCTGGAAAATCACAGATTGAGGAGACAGGTAGCCTTTCAGAAGCAATATTTTTCTTATCCAACCTATTGAGCTGTTCTTTACATTCTTCTCTGTGATCCCAATTTCCCACTGTTCTGTCTCCAAAATTCTTTCTTATTTTTCATCTTTTTATGTTCGTACTCATTCTTTCATAGAAAGGGACACCACATAAACGTGCTATTTATATATCACTATAGTGACATACCTTTAGGCATATATTTCATTTAGCTATTTCTCTGAATCCAAAGAAATGCCTCTGCAGGCCCAGTTGTCCATGGGGTGGAGGGGTGGAAGTTCTGATCCTAGTTACCTTGTCACTGAATCTTCCTTTGTCTCCGCCCCTCATTTATGTGTACGCATGTGTTGATAAGTAGCAAACCAAGCATTTCAGCAGAGCGGTGGCATCAGCCACCTCTCACATGAGAGTCTTCTAGGGATATTATCTGACAAGACTTCTTTTCTCTCTTTGCAGACACCATGGACTTCTCAAGCATGACGCTGACCCAGATCAAACGCCAGGAGATGGATTCCCAGGTAGGAACTCCATTTCTAAGTCTAGCCAGTCTCTAATGCTTATGACGTTAATCCCAAATATTATTCTCATGGCGAGAAGCCAGTGAAAGAGAGACTTGGGGGGAAATGAACTCAGATATACCTTTTGGGCCAAGAATGAATGCAAATGATGCTGGAAGAAATAGTGGAGGTAGAGAGAGGTGAGTAGTAAAGCTCAGAATCTTAACTCTTGCCCACTAGTCTTGGATTGGTGTCCCTCTAAATGTTATGAAAGATCCCCT
>NW_011888974.1:1489666-1494629 GCF_000151845.1 Pteropus vampyrus | reverse complement strand
AAAGGGACACCACATAAACGTGCTATTTATATATCACTATAGTGACATACCTTTAGGCATATATTTCATTTAGCTATTTCTCTGAATCCAAAGAAATGCCTCTGCAGGCCCAGTTGTCCATGGGGTGGAGGGGTGGAAGTTCTGATCCTAGTTACCTTGTCACTGAATCTTCCTTTGTCTCCGCCCCTCATTTATGTGTACGCATGTGTTGATAAGTAGCAAACCAAGCATTTCAGCAGAGCGGTGGCATCAGCCACCTCTCACATGAGAGTCTTCTAGGGATATTATCTGACAAGACTTCTTTTCTCTCTTTGCAGACACCATGGACTTCTCAAGCATGACGCTGACCCAGATCAAACGCCAGGAGATGGATTCCCAGGTAGGAACTCCATTTCTAAGTCTAGCCAGTCTCTAATGCTTATGACGTTAATCCCAAATATTATTCTCATGGCGAGAAGCCAGTGAAAGAGAGACTTGGGGGGAAATGAACTCAGATATACCTTTTGGGCCAAGAATGAATGCAAATGATGCTGGAAGAAATAGTGGAGGTAGAGAGAGGTGAGTAGTAAAGCTCAGAATCTTAACTCTTGCCCACTAGTCTTGGATTGGTGTCCCTCTAAATGTTATGAAAGATCCCCTCCCTAGCCAACAATAAACTTGTTTTTAACGATCTTACTATAGATAATTTTTCAAACTTCTGATATGAATTATTTGTGTTTAACCTTTATTTTTTAAAAAATCAATTCACTGTTAACCTATCAAAGGCAATGCCATTTCTCTCAGTTGTTCAATAAAGGAATGCCATGCAAAATAGAAATCAGTGGGGTCCTGAAAAAACCTGGCATTCTTCTTCTAGAATTACTGGTCATCAGTATTAGGGTAAAATCAGATGGAGTCTCTGGATGGGTCACTCAGTATCTTTAGAAAAAATCACATGGCCAGAATTCTGTGTAAACACTAAAAGAATTAAGCTCGGGCTTGAGTCTCCTTTATATACAGTCTCTTGCTTAGTGGTCTCATCTAGTCCCTTGTTGACTTTAAATACCATCTATATGCTGATAAATACCAAACTCTTCTCTCCGGCCTAGATCTTCTCCTTGAGCTCTATACTTGTCCAGCTGCCTACTTGATATCTCCATTTGATGTTCAATAGGGATCTCAAACTTAATATGTCTAAAACAGGTCTTTTGATTTCCCTTTTACTCAAATTTATCCTTCCCTTGGTTTTCTGCATTTCCGTAAATGGCACCACCACCACCCACCTGAGTGCTGAGCCCCAAACCTAGAGTCATCATTGGTTCCTTTTTTTCCCTCACCCTCTATATCCAATCCATGAACAAGTCTTATCAACTCGAAATCTCCAAGTCACAGCCTTAATTAATCTTCTCACTTTTTTCCATCTCCCTAACCTAATCTAAGCAACCATTGTTTCTCCTGAGCTACTGCAAAAGAAACTTAGGTATAATGTATGTGTGTGTTCAAAAATAATCCCATGGTGGGTCTGGGATGGTGGTGGTGGTAGGCAGAACAGGCAAGAGTATTGCTGAGACAAGTCTGACCATGAGTTGATAGATGGTGAAACTAGATGAAAGGCACAAGATGGGGTTCACTGTATCAGTCTCCTTCCTTCTGTATATGTTTTACATTTTACATAATAAGTTTAAAAACAAAAAAAGGAATCACCTAACTAGGTATCATTATCTCTGCTCTTGCCCTCTACAATTTGTTCATTCTCTACATATTTTTAAAACAACATGTCACTTCCTTGCTTAAAATCTTCCAGTGGCTACTCTTTGTACGTCGAGTAATAGCCAAACTCTAAACTCTGGCCTATAGGCAGGCCGTAGGTGAAACAATTCTTACCTGTTTCTCCAACTTCATCTCATGACCCTCTCCCAATCTCACTTGTTAGTCACACAGGATTCTCTCTGTTCTCCCAACACTCAAGCTCATTCCTGCCTCAGGGTTTATTTCCTCTGCCTGGAATATTGTTCCCCAGCTCTCTGAATAAGCTGATCTCTTACAGCCATTTAGGTTTCAGTTCCAAAGTTACTTCCTGGGAGTAGCCTTTTCTGACCACACATAGTCTTTATTCCACCCCTTTGTGTCATTTCATGATCTGATCTTTTCTTGTTCACCAGTTTGTCTCTTCCCCCTACAAAGACCTTGTCTGTCTGTGTACCACATATCTCCAGCACCAACAACAGAGCCTAGGGTACATGATGGGTGCTCAGCAAATATTTTTGAATTAATAAAATTAATAAGGAGTACAGATAGCCGAGAACCAGTCTTTCCTTTAGTGAGATTGTGCCTGTAGGATAATAACCCTAAGTTGCACCAATGCCTCGGAGATGCCGGAACCGACATATTTGGTTCCTTCCTGGACTTCCAAGGAAAAGGGTTTGAAAGGTTACAGCTGGATTGGAACACACCACACAGATACACCAAACATTAGCTAGTGATTTACCAGAAGAACATAAGATAAGCCCTACTCTCATTCAGGCATTTGGGCTCTAAAGCATCATTCACTTCCAGTAGAGGGTCCCGGTGAGAAAATATAGATGGGATAGGTGGATGAATGAAAGGATGGAGAAATTAGAGCAGAGATGAGGTTGTAATTGAGAACTGGCTAAGCTATGGAAACAGGATGAATAATATGGAAGATGAGAACTGGAACACGGAGAAGAGGGATTAAGTCAAAATAAGACAGTTGTCGGATCACTACTCAAAAGAGAATTCCACTTTCCCCACAGGTTAGGGTGCTGGAGCTAGAAAATGAACTGCAGAAAGAACGTCAAAAACTAGGAGAGCTTCGAAAAAAGCACTATGAGCTTGCTGGTGTTGCTGAGGGTTGGGAAGAAGGTAAGCCTCTCTGAGGACCCACAGTGAAGGGACTGCTGGGTGATGAGGGCCTTCCCCTGGAATATAACAGGAGGAGGAACCCATCCATCAGTGACTTCTTCCTTCTCCTCTCTACTCACAGAGCATATTTTTAGTTCTAAATAATCTATAACCCAAAACTGGGAAAATTGTGGTGATTGAAAGATTTTTATATCACCTTTCAAGATCTTTACATTGACCAGTGGACTGGTCACTCATTAGCCATTCCCTTCCAGCCCAGTTAGCCCCCCAGGGGTTTAGTCTCTGGCCAGCCTAGAGTTGAATAGTGAATGGATGAATAGCAGTCAGTTGAGATCCAGCAAACGGGCAAGTGAATTACAAGGTTCTGACTGTCCAGAGCGAGCTATGGCCAGCAATGGCCAAAAGATAGGAAGGGTCAGGAGCTAGAAATGGTGTGGAGTAATGTTCTGCCCATCAGCCCAGAGACTCTTCATTACTCAGACTCTGTGAGTGCTGCTTTTTCACACGTCCAACGTGGCCAACTTGATCACAACCAAGATTGCTGATTCTCGTTGGACTTGGCTAGCTCTGGAAGCCAATGACAGATGTATTCCAGTCAGTCCCAGACACTTAGGGACAAGGTGGTTATGATTATAATGTACGTTAGACCTCAACGTGGTCTGAATGTGTACATGCATGATGGGCTATAAAGCATAAATGGTTATTGTTTTTTAGGAACAGAAACATCTTCACCTGCACTGCAAGAAGCGGTAACCGAAAAAGAATAGAGGCCCACCGGCACCCCACACATCAGAGTGTAAATCTTTGCTGCCTGTCTGTGTGTGTGTTATTCCTCAGCCACAAACTAAACCCTTGGAGTCGCAGTGGCAGCCACACCACTCCCACTGTCCAGGGCTGAGGACCTGCATGGCATTCCAAAGACTCCCTCTACGGTGACACCCTTTGTGTTGGAACCTGTGATGTCCAGAGAGGATGGGGAACAGGGCCACCCCACAGAGAGGACTTCCCTCTCAGTGTCCTTGTCCAAGGGGTTATAGTTGCTGTGGCTGAGAGCCTGGAGAGGGAAGATCTTATGCATTTTCTTTTCTGTTTTCTTCTCAGTCTTTTCAGTTTCATCATTTGCACAAACTTGTGAGCATCAGAGGGCTGGTGGATTCCAAACAAGGACATTACCCTGAGTCTGTGCGCAGAGTCAGAAGAACCGCGAGAGCGTCCGGGCTAACAGTGCCAGGGCAATGCTCTCCCTCTTTTGGCAGTTCCATGGATTCCCACTGCTTCTTATGGTGGTTGGTTGGGTTTTTTGGTTTTCTTTTTTCAAGTTTCACTCACATAGCCAACTGTCCCAAAGGGAACACCTCTGAAGCTCCAAGCTCTCAGGGGCCCCAGACCACAGCAGTTAACAGCAATGGTGCTGCTCAGGCTTCACCTTGGTGCTCCCAGTCAGCCTCCATGCCAAGTGTCCTGCTGAGCGAGTGCAGGGCAGCCAAGGCCACTCCCCAGGGTTGGGCGGAGCTGCTGAGCCACAGCTTTCCTCCAAAGGCAGAAGCGGAGCGAGTGCCTTTCCTTCCTAAAAGCTGGAGCCCAGCTGAAAGCTTCTGCCCACCTTCACAAGCAAGAGGGCCACAGAAAGAGAGAAAGGAGGGTGGACACAGCCCATGTTTTCAGAAGACATCTTTCTTGGGAACTCCTTGTGACCAGGCTGAAAAAAACCTTATCACATGCTTGAGTGGAGCTGGTGAGAGTAGCCACACCTCTTCCCCCAAGGCAGGGCCCTGAGAAGGGAGCGTGTGAGGGATTTCCAATTCCTTTCTCCAAATGTCTGCCTGCCTTGGTGTCCTCTTGAATCTGAAGAAGATAGTTCCATGTTCTACCTAATAGACAGACCCAGAAAAATCAGGCAAACTTCCTCCCAGTAGGAAAGGACCCTGTACTTGGTTTGGTACCCTTAATATTTATTACTAACCTCCATTAAGCAGCAGCAGCAGCAGCAGCAGCCTACAAAAAGATGCTTGGAGCAATTAGGATTTCAGGTATGACTATAAGACTTGAATTGCTGCCCTATACAGCAGTCTTCAAGAATCAGAAACAAGGCTAAGATGCC
>NW_011888974.1:1480380-1488276 GCF_000151845.1 Pteropus vampyrus | reverse complement strand
TATTTGATATTTGAGCAAGGAGTTTAAGTTAGACTGTAATTGCGATTGATCCCTAGGATCCCACCTAAATATGAGTCCCCAGCCCTGTGGCTGAAAGAATCGAACATTGTCCAGAGCATCCTTTCTCAAAAGTGTTTGAGCTGCGGAGTCAGACACAGGTGCCATGGGGGTCACAAGTACATGTCATTTGGTCAGGTTGGCATGCTTTGGCCTCTCACCAAGGAAGAGCTGGTTCTGAGCTTGCACTCGGGAAGTGCTCACTTCTTGTCAGCTCCTTAGTCTAGAGAGGTCCGCTGGCTCCACTTACCCTGGTCTTTAATAACTGGTAAAGTTCTTGCTACCTGCTACCACCTTTCCAAGTCTCTGGAAATCCCTCTTGCCAATGAAAGCCTTCAGTCTTGGCCCTGGCTTTCCAATCAGACCAGCTTCATCCTCTTTCTCTACCACCTTTGGTCCTCCAGAGAAAGCACTGCCTGTAGCATAGAAAACTACCACCATAGGCCTGCCGGCCATCAACACAGGAAACTGACCAGCTGGCTGCTGCTCAAGTCCTTTGTCTCCCAGGTCCAGACCAAATACAGGATCAGCAACCCACAGCGGTGGCCCAGCCTTTTACCCCAGGAGCCAAAGCAACGTGAAAATTGGTTAGATGCTGTTGGGTCCGATTCTGAGAGTAGTTAATCTCCAGACATGTCTTTCGGGTGACCCTCAACTACCTCAGGTTTGAAGGTCCTGAATTAAGCTGATGCTATTCATAGGGACAAACTGAGGGGTTTCAGATAAATTTGGTGATAACACAATTGTCTCAAACTTATAACTCTTTCACACTTAGGTTTGCAGGGATGGGGTTGGGTTTTTCTTTTCTGTTTTTAGCCTTTCCCCCCATATTCCATTAGAATAGTTCCTATAAATGAATTTCATTTTTCACTGAGCGCCTACCTTCCCAGGGCAGGTAGGCACGGGCTTTTGTTCCCTCTCAATGATACTTTTATTATGGTATTAAGACCTTTCTTTGTATAATACATTGCATCTGTGTTTTCAATTTTTCAAATAAATATTTCAACCTGGCAATGGAGAGGAGTACTGACCAAAGTAGTTTTTTAGTCTGGGGTTCTAGTGAAACACCTACGTTTATATTCTGGAGTTCATTGAATCCGCTAAAGCTCTGCACCTCTGGGAATATGTCTTCAAAACAGGACATTTTCTGAAGAAACTGCCGTTGTATTTCCTTTGCAGCGAGAGTCAAACTCTAGCTTGCATACCTAAAACATGTTCCATTCTCTTTATACTCTCCTGTCCCTGGGAATGATCAAACAGAAAGTGCCAAAGTGGTTGATACTGTTATTTATCTAGAAGGCCAAGTCTTTGAATAAAATCTGGGGTCTTAGGCTATGAATATACGCCCTTTTTCACCTTTAAGATTCGAAAGTAAGCTGCTGCCTTAACATTGGATGGGACTAATTCTGCTCAGGGAAAGAAGCTGCCAATCATAAGAGGATTCAGAGCCAGCCACAGCTACCAGAGAATTTGTAGAGGGAGCTGACCAAATGGAGCTGATTGCACAGCAAATTTTCTCTAAGAGGACTGTCTGCAAACTTTCCCTAGGAGGACTGTCTGCACACTGCTACCAGTGTGTTCAGGAAACTTACGGGAAAGATGGGGAAAGCCTGGATTGGTAAGCAGGATAATTGCCAAAATGACACATCAAATAAGGAGAGAATGAAGCAAGTAATCAGAAGCTATAGAGTCTATAAGGAGGTCAAAGAACCTAGAAAACGAGGAAAATAGTGTTCAAACCATGTAGTGGGGAAGATGATCTAGATAAATATAGAAGATGCAGAACATTTGCCTATGGTTGGGCTTTTCTCCCTATAGTAGATACATAGGTGAGCCTTCTCCTTTTGAAGCACTGCTGATAGAGTGGACACTTCTTAGTCACAGCTCTTGCAGATCACTCTTGGAGTTCAAGTTGGAAGCTAAGAGTCCAGAAAGCCAGGCAGAGAGGAATGCCTTGAGCACACAGAGACCCCATTATTTGAAGTGCCTGGGGTGTGGGTCTGGCCTGGGTCAGCAGTGCCATCCAGGCAGAGCCTTTCTTCCCTTCCAGATGCACTCCAGCCCTCGATGCCCTCCTACATCTGCACATGGCCTTGACCAGATGCCTCAGAGGCTCTGGAACTCAAGCCTGAGGGGTCTTCCCAGCCCCTAGTTCTAGGAAGGCAGCCTGGCTAGCTAGTTACTCTGGCCAGCAGAGTATTACAAGGAATCCTGAAATCAGGCCAGCAGAATGATACTAACATGCCATTTAAAAAAGGGTTGGGGAGTGATAGTTAGGGTTTATACAGATCGGGGCCAAAGTTGGGGCCTAGGGGTGGCCCTGCCAACATAAAAAGGAAAAACGCATTGAAATGGGCAAGCTGAAGTATGCTATGTACCATTGTGATTTAAAACCAGTGAGTTTTAATCCTGCTCACCCTGGTTGTCCTCAGTCTCTTAACACCTTATCCAACATACAGTGAGTAGGCCTTTAAACATTTTGGAGTGAATGGATGAATTCTTTTTACACTGTGTTCTTAGTTACATACACATTTTATGCATGCATTCACCGTTCAGGCACTGAAATTTTCAAAGATGAAGGCTTTCTATTCCCTGTCTTCAAAGGTTATACCCACGTATTCACTATTTGTTATTGTCTATCGGGCACTGAGAATGCAGTGGAGAGCAAAAATCCAGGTGGTTCCACACTTCTAGAGCTTACAGGGAACAAATAGGATAATCAAATAATCACAAAACAAGTGTAAAACTACAACTGGAGTAAGTGCAAGAAAAGAACGCAATACAGAGCTCTGAGAAGAAATGAGAACAAGAAAAACTTCCTTGATGAAGTGATAGCCGAACTAAGATACAGTATGAAGAGGTGCTAACTAGGCAGCAAGGGAGGGAAAGCTCACTCATTCCCAGAAGAAACTGCATGTAAAAAGGCTTTGTGTTGGGACACTAAAGGGAACTGAAAGACCAGTATCGTCGGAGCCCAGGCAGAGTGGTACAAGACGAGGCTGGACAGAGGCGGGAGCAGATCATGCAGACATGGAAAGCGGTTGCTGAGCTTTAGGCAGAGGGGTTTCAAAATCTTATTTGCATTTTGAAAAGACCATTCTAGCTGCAGTGTGGAGAACAGATGATAGTGGAGCAGACAGAGGTCAATGGGAAATCCAGTGAGGCTGCGTTTCATTTTGTTCCATAAAGAATAGTGAACCACTGATGGGTCTTAGGTAGGAGAACAGATCACCTTATCCTCACTTCCTGTGCTTTACTAGTCAGACTGGCCAACTGAAAATGCTTTCTGTAGGCTGACACGTTTTTGTCACTCCAAAAGATCTTCTACACTGCCCCTCTCAGTTCCCCCTTTAACTTGGCCTTTTGCTTCACAATTCAGTATGCCTGCATCAGGCCATCTCATGGGGCACACAGTTTCTGTAACCCTTCCTCCTCATTCCATGTGCACCATGGTCCCTTTCTGAGCTCAAACTGAGCCTAAATGTGACTGATAGCACAGCAGTACTGTTTCTAGAGAAAGTGTAAGTTTCTAAGTTAAATACCAAAGTCCTGAATACTGAATATCTTAAGCCGAAGGAATTTGAGAAACAACTTGTACTGGAAGGACTTTCTGACCTTCCCCTGAAGCAGGTCATAAAATCCTCATGTGAGAAGTACCCTCCCTGTCCTGGAGATTGGAACATCTTTGTTTCCTAATCACAGGGATGCCAAGAGGAATCTGAACAAATGAGACTTCCTTGATTTCTCCCAGTTTACTACACTCAGTTCACTCCCTTTTTCGTCCCATCATTTTTTTCCATGACTCTCCACTCTTCAAAAACCTCTGCTGAAATCTCCATGTCTCCTCTAATTAAATGCAATATACAGATGACATATTATAAAATTATATACTTGAAACCTATATAATTTTATTCACCAATGTCACCCCAATAAATTTAATAAAATTTTTAAAAATAAAACAATTATAATCACTTTAAATATTGGTTCCACAGAACCAATATTCAAAATCAATTTTGAAAACTAAATTTTATTCAATTTCTAAATTGTTTAAAATGACTAATCACGAATCACGCCAACTCAGCAAACACTGTTGAGTTCTTATTGTACATAAGAGACTAGGAAAAAAAAATAAGCAAGATATGGTCCCATCTTTAAGGATCTTCCAAACTTGAAAGGAAGACAGACACGTACATTAGAATCTGAAGTATATACACAAAAAGGATGAAACACTATTTCAAGAAATCTAGCAATATTCAAAGGAAAGAGAAATGAGGCAATAACTTTAGAAAGCAATGGCATCAAGGGAAGGGTTTTTAAGGAGAAAGACATAAGCATGCTCAAGGCTAAAAAGAAATCAAAGGAGGTAAGGATTGAAGTATGAAAGAAATGGGAGGAATGGTGAAGCAAATTCCTTGAGCTGTGAATTTATTCATTCCCACTCCCCTCCAAATTCTTAATGTCTACTGTGTTTAAGGCACAAAGGATACAGTGCCACCCTTCTAGAGCTTGCAGTCCAGTGGCGCAGCTGACACTGAACAAGTACAATGAATGAAAAGGAAAACACAGCAAGGGAACTAGTACATTCAAGGATGTCAGGGGAAGCTTCCATGAGGAAATGACATTCAGGTTGACACCTGAAGAATAAGTAAAAGTTGGCAGGAGAAAGAGTGAGATGAAGAACATACTCCAGGCAAAGCTAACTGCAGTGAAAGAGAGTTCGGCACGTTGAAGAATGACAGAAGCCTGTGTCAGCTATGAGCAACCAATAAAAGAGCAATAGTAGAAGGCCTTGAATGCCAGTTGAAGGATTCAGGGTTTTAAGTTCAGGATTTAAAGCTGGGATGTGATATGACACCAGCTATCACCTCTCATCTGAATAGCCTTAATGGCCTCCTAAATCTTATACCTCCCCCAGCTCTGCCCTCTGCCAAGCCATTCTCATTCTACAGCTAGAGTAATCACTCCAAAAGTTATATCTGATCTTGTCACCCTCCCTCCCTTCCTTAAAACTTTTCAATGGCTTTCCATTGCTTTTTTAAAACTAAGATGAACAGAAATGGGGATGAATAGAGAGGAAGATTGTTTCAGTGGAAAACTATAGCACAACCTTGTAGATATTAAATTCTGGTCCTGTTTATTGTCTTTAAGTTTTTATTATCCACCTGTAACATGGACTGTTTCCTGAAATCTTCTAGTTTCTGCCAATATCTGGCTACAACTCTCCAACTTTTCTCCCACCCTTCTGACTTGGAATTACTAAAAACTAAAACTGTCCTTTCTCCAAAGCGCTTCAAACTGACACTGGACAACTTGATAGAAACTTCAGAAAAATCACCATGATAGCTCATGTATGGACAAACTTTGTGCCTGAGTGAGCCTCCCAGAAAGTTTACCAGAATACCTGATGACATCGTCAGAGACATTCACACTGAAAACCAGGAAAATCTGTCAAATTGCCGCTGCCCGTCCTCACTCCATTTGTAGAGACTTCACGTCTAACATCTAGAAATCTTCTTGACTGCCCTCTGCGTTCAAAAACTGAATTTATACTTTGTTCTAACCATTAGCCTTTGTTTCCATAGAAATGCCTTTTATTAAATACCTGATTACTCACACCATATAGAAGCCCAACTTTGGTGGGGGCCCACATGCAACACCGCCTCCTGAAATGAAATCTATCTGTTTTACTGGACTGACCTATTACCAGGCCTGAAAGACTGGGTCATTGGGTTATGGAACAATCTACCAACCCAGTTTCTGAACTATAAAATTTCTTAGGAAAGTTTCAGACAGGAGATGACAGGATTCAGGACATGCTACCATAATATATGGTATTGTGGTATACTGAATATTGTAAGGTGAAGGAATTTGGGAAACAACTTGTACTGGAAGGACTTTCTGACCTTCCCCTGAAGCAGGTCATAAAACTCACATGTGAGAAGTACCCTTCCTTTACAGGAGGAAAGGAATATCTTTGTCTCCTAGTCAGAGGGATGCAAGAAGAATCTGAACAAATGGGACTTCCTTGGTTTCCTCCAGTTTACTATACTCACTTCACATCCTTTTTCGTCCTACCATTTTTCCCATGACTCTCCACTCTTCATTGAACCTGGCATAAAAACACTCAGGCTTAACTGCTTCTTTGGGTCTTCGTTTCCTTATGAAGGCTCTCATGTCATATAAATTTACATTAAATTTGTATGCTTTTCTCTTGTTAATCCGTTTGTTTGTTTGATACAAGGTCCCCAGCTGAGAACTTAGAAGGGTAGGGGGAAAACATTTTTTTCCTCCTCTACACTTTTTTTTGTTTAAAAATATTTGGAAAAAAAGGTTTGAAAGATATGATAATATCTGTTTATTCTGGTGGCGTATTATTTGATACCTGTGTTATTTTCATACCTTTCTATGTTTCACATTTTTATTTAAAAGATATTTACAAAAAAAATACAGATGCAAAGAATATGTGGGAGTGTGGCAGATAATAGGAAGTTTGGGGATCATGTTGTAGTTAGTATGATAGCAAGGTCACAAGAATGGATAAAAGAACTTCCAATCTGCAATAGGAACACAATGCCTTTAGAAAGCAGGCATTTGTGGAGGAATGATAACAGGGTTCTTTGCTTTTCACCAGCAATGTTTGGAATGTCTGTAGCGGACTGTAAAAAACTCACAGCCTGTTTAGCAAGGGTTAGAGACTGGGAAAAAGGGCAAAATTAAAAATCACCGAGGTGAGGATTGAAATGATTGGTCATAATAGCCACTCTATTTGGGGATAGAAGCAAAGCCCAGAGAGCTGCTGGGCCCCACAGGCTGGAATGAGGATGAAAAGTGTATTCCAAGTAGAACTGGAGCGATGTAAACTATTCTCAATAAAATGAAGGAGCAGGAGAGGTGACAGAAGAGTTTTTCTTTAACGCTCAAACTAGTAGAACAGGTGTTAGCTGTTCGGTTTGAGCTAGACCTTGTGACAGAATGATTGTGGGGCGGGGGGAACCTTCACTTACCGTGTTTAAAAAAAAAAAAGTGCCCGTTGGGTTTGGCTTCAGTCTGAATGTGACATCTTCCAGAAAGTCTCTACAACGATCCGAGTAATTGACAAAGAACGAAACAAAAACCAACCAACTCTGAGAAATCTCCAGCTCTGTGGGGTGCTCTGTCGCGGTGGGCGGGGTGTCCCAGAAAAAAACCTTGCCCTTCCTAGGGACAGAGCTGGGGGCGTGGAGCTCTCAAAGAATCACAGCTCACTACTCTAGGGAACATAGGTGCTAGGACTCCGCAGACACTGCACCCTGTAGAGAATAATCATCAAATTGGATCTTCGGGGGTCTGAGAGGTGAAGAAGGAGGGCGGGAGCCTCACCACGCGCTCCACACGCCCAACTCTAGGGGCCCACAGCCAGCAGAGAGCGGCCTAGCCTCGTTGCCCGGCAACCGGCTCCCTCCCTCCCCTCTCGCGGGAGTTGCGAGCAGTGCTGTGAGATGCTGGCGGTGGACGTCGGAACCACGTGGTTTCCGCCTGCTCCGGGCGCGCTGCCAAGGGGACGTCGGGCCCTTGCGGGCCACAGCTTCCTGGGCTGGCAGGTTCCTGGGGCTGTGACGAGGCCACGGTATGGAGGTGCGCAGTCGGGTAAGCCCGTTTCACGCCCTCAGGCCGCTTAGGCTTTGCGCGTCCCCCAGGCTCATCTCTTGGGCTGGGCACCAGCGGCTTCCCACTCGTGAGATGGTAGACGCAGAGTGTTGTGTGCCTGAGTTTAAGCATGTCATAATTAAAAAGCAGATCAGCGCATAGTAGGTACGCAATGTTTGTTGCTTAGCAATAGCTCCAGCAGTCCACCTTGCC
>NW_011888974.1:1475597-1478275 GCF_000151845.1 Pteropus vampyrus | reverse complement strand
ATTCATGAAATCCTCTTTAAGTCCAAGGTCCTTGAGTTTAGTTCCTATGTTTTATTCTGTGCATTTTATTGTTTCAGGTGTTATATTCAGGTCCTTAATCTATTTTGAGTTAATTTTGGTGTGTGGTGATAGACAACAGTCTAGTTTCATTCTTTTGCAGGTGGCTTTCCAGTTTTCCCAGCACCATTTGTTGAAGACGCTTTTCTTTGGGGCCCATATTGCCCCATGTAGTTCCATGTGAATTTAAGGATTGACTTTTCCATGTGAGTTGATCTTATACTCTATAACTCTGTTGACTTTCTAAGCTCTAGTGGCTTTCTTATGAATTTGGGAGATTTTTTATATATAGGATCGTGTCTTCAACAAATAGATGCCTTCAATTTCTTTTTCTTGTCTAATATCTCTGGCTAGAACTTCTAGTGCAGTGTTGAATAGCAGTGGTTAAAGTGTGCATTTTTGCCTTGTTCTTGATCTTATAGGTACAGCTTTCAGTCTTTCACTATTGAGTATGCTGTGGAATTTTCATGATACCTTTTATCATGTTGAGGAATTTTCTATTTCTAGTTTCCTGAGAGCTTTACTCATGAAAAGATATTGGATTTTGTCAAATACCTTTTCTGCATCAATGGAGATTGCATTTTTTCTTCCACCCTATTAATGCGATGTATTATATTGATTTTCATATGTTGAACCACCCTTGCATGATGTGTAATCCTTTTTATATGCTGCTGGATTTTGTTCACTGGTATTTTGTTAAGGATTTCGCATCTATTTTCATAAAGGATATTGGTCTATAATTTTTTCTTGTGATGTCCTTATCTGGTTTTGGTATCTGCTGTCATAGAATGACTTAGGAAGTATTCCCTCCTCTTCTGTTTTTGGTAGAATTCGAGAATGGTTGG
This sequence comes from Pteropus vampyrus, assembly GCF_000151845.1. NCBI lineage: Eukaryota > Metazoa > Chordata > Mammalia > Chiroptera > Pteropodidae > Pteropus > Pteropus vampyrus. Next base: position 1,477,373 of record NW_011888974.1, on the reverse strand, counting down.
TGACTTAAAGTGCTTGGTACAACTCACAAGAGAAGCCATCTGGTTGTTTATTTGTTAGGAGGTCTCGGATTACTGATTCAGTCTTTTTATTTCTTATAGGTCTATTGAGATTTCATCTTCAGTCAGTTTAGGTAATATGCATATCACAGGGAATTTGTCCATTTGTCTAGGTTACCTAATTTGTGGGTATACAATTGTTCATAGTATTCTCTTATAAATCTTTTTATTTCTGTAAGGTTGGTAGTAATGTGCCACTTTCATTTTCGATTTTAATTATTTGTGTCTTCTTTTTGTCAGTCTCTATAGGTTTGTCTATTTTTAAAGAACCAACTTTTTGGTTTTATCGATCCTCTATTGTTTTCTATTCCGTTTATTATTTCTCTCCACTCTAATCATTATTTCCTATCTTCTACTATTGTGTATAGTTTGTTCTTTTTTCCTAGTTCTCCATGGTGTAAAATTAGGTTATTGCTTTGAGATCTTTCCTCATTTTATTTATTTAATTTTATTATTAGTTTCAAGTATACAGTATATTGGTTAGACCATTGTCTAGTTTATAAAACAATCTCCCTAATTGCTCTTTCTCTTCTCTGGCTCTCCACCTAGCCATTACATTAATGCTAACTGTATTCCCTATGCTGTGCTCCCCATCCCCATGACCATCTATCAACTACTAATTTGAATTTCTTTAACCCTTCACCCCATTCTCCCAGCCCTCCAACCCCTCATCCCCTCCAGCCATCACCAGATTGTCCTCTATATTTGTGTCTGTTTTTGATCAGTTTGTTTTTTGTTCCTTAGATTCCGCATATAAAATCATACGGTATTTATTTTTCTCTGACTGATTTCACTCGGCATAATAACATCTAGGTCTATTCATGTCATTGCAAGTGGTAGGATTTCATTTTTATAATGGCTGAGTAATATTCTATTGTATATATGAACCATAACTTCTTTATCCAGTCATCTGTTGATGGGCGTTAAGGTTGCTTCCACATCTTGGCTATTGTTAATTGTGCTGCCATGAACATGGGGGTGCATAGATCTTTACGAATTATTGTTTTGCTTTTCTTTGGATAAATACCCAGGAGTGCCATTGCTGGGTCAAAAGGTATATCCATTTTTAGTTTTTTGAGAAACTTCCAGACTGGTTTCCATAGTGGCTGTACCAATTCACAGTCCCACCAAAAGTGTATGAGGGTTCCCTTTTCGCCATATCCTCACCAACACTTGTTGTTCTTTGATTTATTGATGATAGCAATTCTGACAGGTGTGAGGTGATATCTCATTGTGGTTTTAATTTGCATTTCTCTGATGATTAGTGACCGTGAGCATCTTTTCATATGTCTATTGGCAATCTGTATTTAATCTTTGGAGAAATATCTGTCCAGGTCTTCTGCCCATTTTTTAATTGGATTGTTTGTGTTTTGTTGGTGAGTTGTATGAGTTCTTTATATATTTTGGATATTAATTCATTTTAAATGTAGGTTTTACATCTATACATTTCTTTCTGAGCACTGCCCTCATAGCATCCCATAAGTTTAGTTGTCTTTTCATTTGAATTTGTAAGTATACTTGACCTAATACATCACACAGTTTAAATTTGTATATAACTTTTATTCGCCCTCTACATACACAGATTCTCAACTGCAAATTGAAAATACAATTGACTCTTAAAAGACACAGATTTGAACTGTGTGGGTCCACTTATATACGGATTTTAAAATTTAATTTCTACTGCTCTTTAAGTTCACTGACTTTATTTTGCTGTCTCCA
>NW_011888974.1:1415303-1474597 GCF_000151845.1 Pteropus vampyrus | reverse complement strand
AAATTGGCTCATGCACTTGTGGAGGCTGAGAAGTCCCAAGATCTGTAGTCAGGAAGCTGGAGACCTAGGAGAGCCAATAGTGTAATTCCAGTCCAAGGCCGAAGGCTTAAAAAGCAGAAGAGCCAGTAGTGTGAGTATCAGTCCAAATCTGAAAGCAATAGAAGACCAATGTCCTAGCTCAAAGACAACCAGGCAGAAAGAATTCTTACTCAGCCTTTTTGTTCTATTCAGGCCTTCAACAGATTAGTTGAGGCCTACCCACTGTGGAAAGGGCAGTCTTCTTTACTGAGTCTACCAATACCAATGTTAATCTCATCCAGAAACACTCTCATAGACATACTCCAAAATAATGTTTAACTAAATATCTGGGCACCCCATGGCCCAGTCAAGTTGAGGCATAAAATGAACCATCATACCATCCTTCAGCTACAGATCTGTGGGGTACTCACACATAGACTTTTGGAACACCCTGTCTGCATGACACCCCTCGTTTCCCTTGATCTGCCCAATGATTTCCAGCCATTTCAGCTGTCTTGAAGTCTGATCTCTGCCTCCTCAGCCTAATGTGATCACCCTACTCTACTCAGACTCTAGGTCTCTGCCCTAATTGAGAACTTGTCCTCAGGTAGAGGGTCTAGGTGATTTGGGGGCTCACCTCATGAGTTACCTTTCAGGGATCAGTCTTGTGCTTCCTGTTTTCCTCTGCCTAAAAGTAGTTCAAAAATTCATAAATTTTGTCCATTTTTATAGTTGTTTGTGGTAGAAGGACTAGTCTGGTATCACTTAATCATGGCTAGAAAGGTTAGTTTTCATCCGCTTTTAGAGTATTTTATTATATGAATTATAACAGTATTCATCCATTCTTGTGTTGGTAGACATTATTTAGGTGTGTTTAAATTATCAGTCATACAAATGATGCTGTAAGGACTAACTCTGTACCCAGACATGGAATTGCAGTGTTATACATATTTATTCAGACTTATTAGATACTGCCAAATTACTCTCCAGATTATACTGTTCCAGCAACAGCATATGAGTTCCATTTGTTCCATGTCCTTGCCAAAATTTGATATGTTGAACTATTAAATTTTTCTGCTTGTGCAAGTGAATGCAAAATGATATCTTGTTAATGCAGTAAACCTTTCCCAGATTACTAGTGAGGTTAAACATACATATGTATGTGTATGTGCATATATATACACATATATATGTATATATTTACACATGTACATATTTACTATTGGCTATTTGAGTTTCCTAGTCAGTAAAATGCATTTTTATATCACTTGTCCTTTTTTTACAGTTGGGTCAGCTTTTTGTTATTGATTCTTAGGAATTCCTTATAAATTCTAGTTACTATTCTTTTTCGGTTATGTGAGTTAGAATTGTTCTTTTCCAATCTTGGCTTGTATTTTAGCTGCCTATGTTGTTTTTCCATATAGAAATATTAAATTTTAATGTAGTCATTTATCTATATTTTACTGAATGATTTATGCTTTTTTGTGTCCATTTCTTTGACCTCTAAACACAGGGGTGCCCCAGGGCTCAGGCCTAGGAAGTCTCTACATTAATTCCCAAGTAATCGTACGTAAGTCTCATGGCATCTGTACACTGATGGCTTTTACATCTAGCTCCTCTGAACTCCAGTAATACATGATAATTCAAAGGATCTTAACTGAGTTAGAGCTTTATTCCTCCTTTATTATCCAAGTTTCTTGAATGGGATGTCTGCAGTCACTGCCTCCATTTCCTCATCTTCCATTCACTGTTTAACCTATTGCAGCTTTGGCTTTTGTCTCACTGATACTGATGATTTTTTTCTTCAGCAACACAGCCCATCCCCCTTTCTTTTCAAATGAAGACATGTGAAATGTCACAATACATTAAACAGATAGATGGCGGAATTGCCCTGGCAATGAGTAGGAGAAGAGAATTGCTTGCTTTTTTTATCTTTCCATGTTGCTCCAGAGACATCTTTACTGAGCTCTGCCTATCTTTCCAATCTCCCTATTTCCCCAAACATCCTAATCTACAGACATATTGGACTATTTGGAGACTCTTGTATCATACTCTTTCCCATTTCTTTGCAGCTGCTGCACAATGCTCCTTCATCTGCCTGAGTCAGCTTTCACCACTTCTCCTCAGCTCAAGTACGACCTCTCAGCCCATCTTTCCCTTTATCATTTCTTCTCATTTTGTGCCTCTACTATCACACTTACTACACTGAATTGTAAGTTTCCATTAATATATTTCTTCCCTATTAAACTGTGGCCTTCTAGAAATCAGAGAACCTGCCTTTCCTTCATTAGTGTCTTTAATGTTTATCAATAATGGAATGACTAATTCAACGAATGAATGGCCAAGGAAGCTAAGCTAGGACAAGGTCTGAATTGGCAGACCAACTTTGTTTTTTTAAAAGTTTTATTAACATACAGTTCACAGGGTTGTGAAGCAATCAGCATAATCTAATTCTAAAACATTTTTGTTCCCCAATAGGAAACTACCCTTAAGCTGTTGCTCTCCATTTCCCAATCCCCAACACACTCCCCAGCCCTACACAACTATTAATCTTCTTTCTCAGACCAGCAAATTTAACACAGGAAAATTGGTCACAAATCATCAGTCGATTCTGGACCAAGATGTAGAATTTGGTAGATAATTGTCCCACTTTATCAACTGGTACTGCAGAAACTCAAACTTACATTGCAGCCCCAGGTTTCATCTGCAATTTATTAGACTGAGTGGGAATTTATTAGAACTAGATCCACATTTAACAAGTGGGGTTGGTTTGGGTTGGTTTTGCCTTCATTGTTGTTGTTTAAGTAAACCTCCTTTATCAGTCTGTACTTGGGCAGAAAACAGGGTAACTGGAAAAACCTCATAACTTCTGGTAGCAACTGTGAAAAGTGCCTGATAATCTCTTCGGGAGAGTTTAGTCCCCTAGAAGATAAGCATCACGCGAGTAGTCGCTTTATGGAGCTTTTATTTTTAACCAGATTCTTCACAGGCTCACCTCTGGATGGGTGCTGTGCAGGTGGACACGTAGGCGGCCTCAAGAATCAGAATTCGGTTTCCAGGGAGGTCGCATTTTCCGAATTGGGTAGAGTCTATCGCGTTGCCAGGCAGTAGCGATTCCCCTCGCAGTTGCGCGTCCAAGTCGCGTGCGCAGTGACGCAGCCGGCGCCCGGTGACGCAGGGCGCGGTGCACGCTGGGATATTTAAGTCTTCTCCGCGGCGCGGAGCCGCGATGTCTCCGGCGGCTGCGGCGCCCGGAGGAGGCGAGCGGCGGCGGCCGATAGCGAGCGTCAGGGACGGCCGGGGCTGGAGCGGCGGCGGGGTGACACTCCTCGGCCTGTCGCTGCTCGGCCTCGTGCTGTACCTGGTGCCGGCAGCGGCTGCGTTGGCCTGGCTGGCCGTGGGGGCTACCGCGGCCTGGTGGGGACTGAGCCGCGAGCCCCGAGGTTCTCGTGCTGTTTCCACGCTCGTTCGGAACGCGCGGCGTCAGCGAACACTGCTCGCCTCGCCTCCGGCCAAGTCGGCAGTAAACGGAAACCTTCTAGAGCCGCGGACCCTGCTCGAAGGACCCGACCCGGCTGAACTGCTCCTCATGGGCAGTTACCTGGGCAAACCCGGCCCCCCGCAGCCTGCACCGGCTCTGGAGGCCAGAGACCCGCGGGAGAGGCCTGGCCGCCGCCCGCCCCCCCGCACCGCGCCGCCGGCTCACTCGGCTCATCGCTTTCACCACGTTCACCCCTCTCTCCCCACTTCTCTTCTCCGACCCTCCAGGAGGCCTTCCCACAGGTAAGATATGCAGATATTTACCAGACCGTCCTCTCTCTATTGACTAGCTTTGAATTGAGGACTTGACTTTTAAATTCCATTTACTTTTTCATTAAGTCCAAAGTGGATTCTGTGTTGTTTTGTCCTCTTCAGACACGTTGGTGCATGTCAGACGTCTCCTCTGCCCCCTTTAATCGTTAGAATAAGATGTGGCCACAGCCATTCCCTACCTTTCAATTCTTAAAGCTATTTGAGTTTTAGTACAGCATAGATTTAGCAGAATGCTTGTTAACACTATCTTTCTGATGAAAATATCACTTATTTTTCGAGTGCAGTTACATAGCATGTTTTATTTTTTTCTTTGGACTTGTAAGAGATTTCATCAGCTGAGTTCAAAGAGGTGTTCCCAGGAAACACTTCTTTCCTTTGGTGGAACTTGATTAGTAAAGATGATCAGATTAAAGAGACATTTTCATTTAGTCCCAATAGCAGACAAAATACAAAAATTTGGTGAAAATATAGGTTCTTGATAAGTACATTTAGTTGGGAAAATGAACATTTAAGTGTTAAAAATGTTTGACTTTTGGTGTATATCACTGATGACTTAGCGTAAGAGATCGAAGGGTTCTTGAAAAGTTCCTCCCTGCGTGTCCTAATGCACACTTTTCCACCATTGTAGTTTTTCTTGTGTGGGCAAGGTTTTCAGTTTCCCTTTCAAATTTTTGAAGTCCACTGTAGGGACAGCTGTTATGCAGCTGCCACTTTCTGCCCTTAAATGGAGTGGATATAAGTTGCCATAAAAATATTGTGTTCTGTGTTTCCTAGAGATTTAAGCTCTCTGGGAAATGGCTGAACCCACATGATTCTTTAGTCAGTTAAATTTTCAGACGTTCTTTTAAGCTTTTTTGGTTCCATAACATGCTTCTCATTCTCCACAGGGATTGTGGGACTGTATCAGATCGGTTTCTAATAACACCTCGAAGACGATATCCAATCCAGCAGGCCCAGTATTCCTTTCTGGGGGTACTTCCCACAGTGTGCTGGAATGGTTATCACAAGAAGACGGTGCTATCTCCTCGTAATTCCAAAATGGTGTGCAGCCCAGTAACAGTGAGGATTGCTCCTCCCGATAGCAAATTGACTCGTTTTCCAGCGTGAGTACTATTGGAAGAATAGACTCTTTTTTGTTTCCACTTTATTTTTCTATGATCGTTCCTTTGACAAGACAACTATAAAACAAACAAAAAGAAAGTACTTGCTTATTTAAATGAGAATTCCCAAATGTAGTCATTGAGCCGTGGTTTTGTTTTTTGTTTGTTTTGCCTTAAACTGTAGCTTTTATTGCTAAGGACATTTTCTGTGAATGCAAAAATTACACTTTTGCTCGTTGGTTAGCTTCTGATTTTCAGTGACTGAAGTCTGTGTTGTGTAATATGGTAATTAAAATATCTTAATGCCAGACTCTTGTCTTTCATTGCAGACCAGAGCAGTTAATCAGCTCAGCACTGTCCTCACCATCAAGTAATGCTCCGGACCCATGTGCAAAGGAGACTGTACTGAGTGCCCTCAAAGAGAGGAAGAAAAGAACAGCGGAGGAAGAAGAACAAATATTTACTGATGGCCAGGAAAATAAAAGAAGGTAACAGGCCCAGCAGAGTACTAAAAAAGCTTCCCACATGGACTCTTGTGACTTATTGAAATACAGATTACTCCCAAAAAGATGAAAAGGCCAGCTCTAGTTTGCGAGCTTTAGTAGGTCCCCTTTTTTAGCTTTCATGGAAGAGTTTGGTAACAAGGGCTTTAATGCTATTCATCTCAGGTTAAGGCACAGGTTAGATAAATGTTATAATTTACCTTTTTTCATGAGTACTAGAGCTAAGCCAACGACCATTAGTCATGTTAGCCTCATACCTTTGATACAAGTGTCTTAGATTCTGTTTTTGAGAGAGAATACTCAGCTTTCCCTCACAATCTAGTGGTACTCAATTATTTTGGTAACAACTAGTTTAAATATCACAATTGTGCTGAAGGGATGCTTGGTTAAGAAGAATGAAGACTAGAATATGGTAGGTTTATCAGTAATGAGAATAAAGCCAATTTCATTAATTGGTTTTCAATAACTTAATGAAAATGAAGTAAGAAGCATGAAAAGAGAGCAGGTTGAAGTCACTAATTAGAGTGCAGAATTGTGTGTGGCTTTCTAAGGAATCAGTTAAGGATTCCATTCATTTTTAATACAGCAAATTGAGCAGCCACAATATGCCAGAGCCTATTCTAGGTTCTGTGGATAGAGCATTGAGTAAATCAAAGTCCGCATGGGATTTGTTTGAGGGAAAGAGACAAAAAGGGGGTAGGGGATAGCTAAACAAGGTAATTATAGATTATAGATTGTAAGCATATAAAGACATAAACAGGGTGTTATAACAGAGGGTATTGAGAAGGAGACTTCTTTATATAAGGTAGTCAAGGAAGCACTCTATGAGGAGACAGTGAACCCCACATTTGAAAAATATAATCGTCCCAATTGCTTAGAGCAGATTGTTCATATCCCACAGTTTCACGGTTGGCCATCTTTCATACTGTAGATAACAAAATTAAGTGGGAAAATATTAATCAGTGTGAGTATATTTATGTAACAGGAGAATCACGTAATGATTACTAGAGACATGATTTACAAGGGAGCAGTTTGAGCTAACATCAGCTAGTTAAGTAGGAGTGGTAGGAAGCCGGGAGTGTGGAAGTGAGAGAGAACTATTCTTATGGTCCAGATAGGTTTTTCATGTTCTCCAGGGTGGTAATGTTTACTTGACCCTAGTGAGCCTATAACTGAAGATTCTGTATTTTAACAATAATTGGAATAAGCAGTGATTAATAATCACACATAGGCCCTTCTTACATGTGAGATGTGTAGAGTTTTTCCTAACAGACCTGCCATATAAACCACTAGATCACTGTGGGATGTATGGATTGGTCCCTAAATTATTTTTTTGTTTTTAGCTTGTGGATGGTAGGGTGTTAAATTTGTGATTGTAATAATTAATACTCCTGAATCATTTGAAAAGTCTTAAAGTAGAATAAACCTTAACTTAACCTCTTCTATAGGTTCTTGGAAACTGCAATGACATAAAATGAAACTAAGTTTCTGATAAGCTAATTGATATAAACAGGAGTTAAGGTCCTATGGCATCTCATCAATGTTATAATGAAACGACACTGAACAAAATGATATTCGAAGATCCATATTTTCATATTTTCCTTATTGCCAGGACAATCTTAGAATAATTTTTTCTTTTGGAATCTTTGGGGTTTGAAGCAATCTTTTTCTTGTCCAACGTAGAACCTATGTTCCATAGAAATAGTATATAGTTCTAGGAATATGAGAATACATTTTAAGAAAAAAAGTCATTTCATTTAATTGAGAGTTTTTTGATTTATCACAGGCGCCATGATAGCAGTGGGAGTGGACATTCAGCCTTTGAGCCCCTGGTGGCCAATGGAGTCCCTGCTTCTTTTGTGCCTAAGTAAGTGAGCTATAGCTGGTTGAGATATACGCTATTTAGAAAAAGTATTGTCAGTTTCTGTTCTATAGATTTTCCTCTTTGCTTTTTACATAGCTTTATTTGTTCAGGTTTAAACATTTGAAATCTGAGAGGAACATTTTGAGTAACTTACCACAATAACTCTCTTTTATCTAATTCCTTTTAATATTTTTTATTAATATGGGTAAAATATATTAAGGCTAAGAGGGTATGTAAATATATTCAATAACCATGTATGTAAACAGAAGGATGTTAAGGTTTATGCAATGGGTAAAATGCAACAACGTGAAATTTAAGGTAAGTGTTAAATTTCTACATTTGAATTAAAACACGTTTGAGGAAGAAAAGGACGGGAGGTAAATTGGCTCAGAAATATATGCTAAAAGACTTGGGGTAACTTATATGCTTGATTTGAGGGAGCAGTATAATTTGTCTGCCAAAAAAGCTAATGTACTCCTAGTCTGTGCTGATAGAAAAACAAAGACTAGAATGAGGTGGTTTAGTGGTATTCCTGCTCTCCTTAATTCTGTTCAGATTGTCCATGGCGTGTTGTGTTTGGTGCATTACACTATAAGAGAGGATATACATAAACTGAAATTCGTTATGAGTGAAGCAGCTAAGATGTTTAAGGGGTGGTGGTGGTGGTGGTAGTGGCTGACTGAGTTTTATAAATATATAAATACTAGCCTAGAGAAGAGAAATCTCAAGAGGAATAAAGAAAGGAGGGAGGGAAAGGTAATGGTCTCCAAAAAACCGAAGGACTATCACATGAAGAAAGAAAAACAACTTGCTCAATACAGCTCCAAATAGGATCCATGAGTGAAAGTTAGAGAAAATGTGTTTTCATCCAATATAAAAATAAACTGGTCCAGGTATTTCACTCCAAGGAGAGAGTGAGTTGTCCACATTGCAACAGGTTGGACAACTATTCTCCAGGAAAGATATTTAGGGAATTTGTTTTATTTGGAAGCTTAGGAAAAATGGTTCCTCTTAACTGATTTTTTTTAACAGCTTTATTGAGGGTTAACTGACATGTAAACTGTCTGAAGTGTACAGTTTGATAAGTTTTGACACATATACACCTGTGAAACCATCACCACAGTCAAAATAATGACGACAACCATCACCTCCAAAAATTTTCCTCTGCCCCTTAGTAATATCTCCCTCTAATCTTGCCCCTATGTCCAGGCATTCACTAATCTGCTTTCTGTCACTGTAAATTAGTGTGCATTTTCTATAATATGATATAAGTTGAATCATACATTCAATTTTCAAAATGTTGGACTTTCCCATTATTTATACCAGGCAAAATAGACTTTTATTTAAAATAAAGGCTATAACAAGAGACAAAGAAGGACCCAGTATTCACATTTCTGGGTATTTATCTGGATAAGACCCAAACACTACTTCAAAGGGATACGTGACTATATGTTCATTGCAGCACTATTTACAATAGCCGTGATATAGAAGCAACCTGTGTGTCCATCAATAGATGAGTGGATAAAGAAGAAGTGGTACATATATACAATGGAATATTACTCAGCCATAAAAAAGAATGAAATCTTGCCATCTGCAACAACATGGATGGACCTAGAGGGTATTATGCTGAGTGGAGTAAGTCAGTCAGAGAGAGACAAATGCTGTGTAATTTCACTTGTGGAATCTAAAGAACAAGGCAGAAACAAACTCATAGATAGAACATTCTGATGGTTGCCATATGAGGGGGGAGTGGGTAAAAATGAAAAGGGATTAAGAACAAATTGATAATTACAAAATAGTCATGGGGATAGGTTGTAAAGTATAGCATAAAGGGTATAGTCATCAATGTAATTGTATAGTGTCAGATGGGTACTGTGTTTATCAAGGTAGCCACTCTAAGATTTATAAATGTCTAATCACCACGTATACCTGAAACTAACGTAATATTGTACGCCAACTTTAATTGAAAAATTTAAAAGGTATTTTAAAAATTTGGCTTTCCCCTTCTTGATTTTGTCAGGTGTATTTAGCCAAATTGTTAACAGTAAAATTAAGAGCATTGTCTTTTCTATTACGTTTATTTGAGAAAGCTTTTGAGACCATGGATGAAGCCTTAAAAGAATGTTGACTTCAATAGCACATCTAACTGTTTTTTTCTCTTTTATTAGACCTGGGTCTCTGAAAAGAGGTCTCAATTCCCAGAGTTCAGATGACCACTTGAATAAGAGATCCCGCACCTCTTCTATGAGCTCCATGACGAGCACATACACAGGTGGCATTCCTAGTTCCAGCCGCAATGCCATTACCAGTTCTTACAGTTCTTCTCGAGGTTTCTCTCAGGTACGTTCTTATGGCATAGGTAGAATGGGTTCCTAGCATTAATTAATTGATTAGCCAGTGTTTACTAACCACTTTCTGTCAGATATTGGGATTACCTCTATCAGAAGATACAAATCCCTTGAATGATAACTGTAGACCAATGAGACAGAATAGAAAGCCCAGAAAGTAAACCAGCTTATATCTGATACAAGACAGAGCCATAATTACAGATAAATGGACAAAGGATGAATAATTCAATAAATGGTATTAGTTGGATTGAGAAGGTAGATTGAGTCTGGATTACATTGGGTCATAAAATTATAGGCATTGTGAATTTAGTGAAAGTCTTAAAAATAAGTGTAATTCTTTTTTAGAAAGAGGACATCATATAGCTTAGGGCAGGGGTCCCCAACCCCCAGCCCTTACTGGTACTGGTCCATAGCCTGTTAGAAAATGAGCTGCACAGTGAGCAAGGGAAGCTTCATCTGTATTTGCAGCTGCTCCCCAGTGCTAGCATCACCGCCTCGCCTCCACCTCAGATCATTAGGCATTAGATTCTCATAGGAGCACCAGTCCCTGGTGCCAAAAAGGTTGGAGATGGCTGACCTAGAGCCAGCTTTGCTGCCAGACTTGATTCAGATTTGGCTCTGACACTTAGTAAGCTATATGGCCTTGGGCAGGTAAATCACTTAACTCTTTCTCATCTTTGAAGGATTGTTGTAGAGAGTGAAGGTAAGTTTGGAAAAGTACCCATTAGTGCCTGTCAGTAAGTGGGTGCCCAGTTACATAGTACTATAAAAAAAAAATAAAGCGTGTGGAGGAAGATTTTTGAGGGGAGAAAATTCTTGAGATATGTTAATCAATCCAGAAGGTTCTTATAGTAATATAAATCTAAGAGGGAGGTCTAAGTCAGAGCAGTTGCGGGAATGCAAAGAAGATAATAAAATCTTTACGTTGAGCACTTATTCTGTGCTAGGCACTTTACGTTCATTTCCTCATTTAATTATCACAACAGGCCTATTAAGTACACCTATTATCCCAATTTTAAAAATCTTTTTATTATGTCAGATTTCAAATGTACATGCAAGGAAAGGAAATGCAAAAATGAGCTTCCATCTAGCTTCAGTAGTTAAAAGCATTTGTCAGTCCTGTTCCATCAATACCCCCATACTTTTCGGTTTTGCTTTTGTGTTTTAAAGTAAATATCAAATGTTATTTCACCTATAGAAGTACTTCAGTGCGTTTTTATGCTTTTAACATTAATAAATCACAATACTGTTATTCCTCTTAAACAAGAATAATTATTTAATATTAGTTAATATCACTCCATGTTCAAATTGCCCTCACTACCCCAAACTGTCTTCATTACAGTTACTTTGTATCTGGGGTGAAAAATCAATTCATTGCATTTGGTTCATATGTCTGTTAGGCTTTTACTCTATAATGCTACTATTTTTTCTGTGCTTTTGAAAAAACTGGATTATTTTGTTCTGTAGAATTTTCCACATTCTGGATTTAGTTCACATTGTCCTGGTGTCATTTTAACATGTACTCTGTCCTATTTTCCCTGTAAATAGGTGGTTAGATCCTGAGTCTGGATTAGATTAAAGTTTAATTATTTTGGCAGAATATTGAATAGGTAGTGCTTTGTACTTCCGGTAGCATCACTTTAGGAGCACAAGATGTCCGATTGTCTCCCTTTTGTGTTGTTAATATTGATCACTGGGTTCAGATGTTGTCTGTTACTGTCTGTTTTCATGAGTTTTTCATCTGAAGGTTTTAGTAGCCATTTATCTTTGCCTAGGTCCATTGTTTTATTAGGTTGCAAAATGATGATATTCTGTCTTTTCCTCTACATTTATTAACTGAAATTCTTTGTCAAAATATGCCCTAACTATAGGAATGACAATGTGTAAAAAGACATTGATGCCATTGCTAATTCCAAAGGTGACGAATGAGGTTTTTGCTGCTGTTGATTATATTTAAGAAATTCTGAATTTTAATAAGCATTTTATGACCCTCGATGCATTCTAGTTATTCTTTTTGATGCACAAAATTTCCAACTTTGACCAGTGGAAGCCCTTTCACATTAGCTCTTGTATCTTTTTGTTTTGACTCCAGTTGTCTTTTGATAATAGTTTCATTGTTTTTCGTTCAGAAACTATTCCATCTTGTACATTTCCAATCCAAATTGAAGTTGGCTATTTTTTAAGTAGCCTTGGTTTTTTTCAGGCAGAAACGACATTTAGATACTATAATCTGGATTCTAGGAGAGTTAAGATAGACATATTCTTTTGAGAAAGGACTCTAAATCATTAGTTTATTTTAATATTTCAAATTCAGATTTAGGATTACAGGAATTTTTACATAATTTCTTTGGCTATATATTTTTATATATTTTTACATAAAAGTTGCTTCATAATTACTTATGATTCATCCTAGTACACACAATTTCAAAATAACAATGTCATTATTAACATTAAGACTTATGAAATCAGCTTAAGAATTATTTGTGATTCATGTTGTCATTAGTGTATATTCCTCTATGGATACTGGGGACATAAAATCAAAATATGTGTTTTGAAGTAATGTGAATTAATTATTCTCAGTTGGTTACACCACCAACTTTGATATAAACAGTTGACTCTTGAACAACACGGGGTAGGGATGTAGAACCCCCTAGTGTCGAAAATCCCACGTAACTTTAGTTAGCCCACCACATCCACATATTCTCTATGGAAATTATAGAACAGTTGAAACTATAATAAGGCTGTTCAAGAATCAATTGTAAGGTTCCTTTGTTATGTTTTCATGTTTTAGGGTTTCTGTGTTTTTATGTTATATAGTTTTCTTTTATAAAGTTTGTTTTTAATTATGTACAATACTTAAATTGTTCCAAAAAACATATGCTAAAACAAGATACACTCAGAGAAGTTTCCCTCTTTCCAATCTACATTATTCCCTTTCTCTCCATTTTTGTTTCTTTTTGATTATCCTGCCATTGTTTTTTTTTAAAACTATATGCAAATCTGTAAACCCCCACTTTCTGACATTGAGGGTAGTAATATATATAAATTTGAGCCTTGCTTATTTTCACTTACTGTACACTAGAGGTCAATCCAGAGTAGTATATAGAAATTCATCTTTTTTTTTTTTTTTTTTGCAACTGCATAATTACTCTTGTCCTCTATTGATAAACATTGAATTCTTTCAGTCTTCTGCTTTTACAGGTAGTGCTGCAAATAATATTTTTAATTCATAAGTTATACTTCTGCAATTATACTTCTGAGATAGATTCCTAGAAGATAGATTCCCAGGTCAAGGGTTAAATGTGTGTGTAATTTTGCTAGATTTTGTTCATTTCCCTTCTTTAGAGTATGTACCATTTAACATTATCATTAGCTTTGTATGACAGTGACCCTTTCTCCACAGTCTCAACAGATTAAGTTTTTTACCAGTTTGACAGATAGTATTTACTGTCTCTTATGAGTAAGTTTGAGCAGCTTTTCATATATTAGAGAACTATATTCCAAATGAACTAAAGGTTTAAATGTAAAATAGAAACTATAGAGAAGTATTTGTGAAAACAAAGTTCTCACACATTGGTGGGTGTCATTTGGTACAGTTCTCTAGGGCACAGTGTGGTGGTAGTTACCAGCATTAGAAATGCACATGTCCTTTGATCCAGCCAGTTTACTTTGAGGAATTAATCTTACTCAAAGATATATACAAGGATGTTGATTTCAGCATTATTTTAATACCAGAAGCTTGGAAACAATGTATATGTACCTTTTCAGGGGACAGGTTGAATAACTAACTTACAGTATTTCTAATATGTTCCATTATATGAATATACCACAATTAAATACTGTGTAACTATTAAAAAGAATAAGGCATCTTACTAGGCATTGACCTGAATGATGTGAAAATATATATATAAAAAAACAAGGTGCAGAACTCTGTGCAGTGTCCTCTATAATTTGCGCTGCTGGTTTCTTTCATCTTTTAATGTGCATAGAATAATTCTGACAAGATATATTAGAAATCGATAACTTATTGGGAAACTTTTTACTGTGTATTTGTTGGAATTTGTAACATGCTACCAGTATTACCTTTCCTGGTTTCAAAAATTTTTAAATAGAGTAAAATGCCCCTGTCCTGGCTATCCCAGTCTCCATCCCATCTCCATGCCTGTTATTAACATCCCTACTATGTATACAAACACAGATAATACACAGAATTTTTGGACTGTTTTACACAAATGAGATCATAGCTTGTGTGCTTTTTTGCATCTTTTTACATCATTATATGTTGCATAACATTCTATGTCATGTAAGAGTATAATATGCAGAAAAATAAATATTGTAAGCGTACAGCTCCATGTAACCATCACCCATGTCAAGTAGTAAATCATTTTCAACACCCAGAAAGCCCCTCTCATACCCACTCCCGATCACTACTCTTTTTCTCTTTCTTTCCTGAATATTAGCACTATTTATATTTTTTTCTGTTTTCAAACTTTATATAAATGGAAACATAGAATGTGCTTTTTTTTGTGTTTGGCTTCTTTCACTCAATATTTTACTTGTAAGATTTATCCATGTTGTATGTTGTAGTAGGTCTTTTATTTTCATTTCTTTCTACTGTTCCATTATATGAACATACTACAATTAATTTATCTCTTCTATCATTGAATGTTCGGGTTTCCAGTTTGGAGCTATAATAATGCTGTAATGAACATTCTTGTGTAAGTCTTTTGGTGCACATATATAAAGTATGTATATGTTCAGTTTTAGTAGATGTTGACCAGGTTTTTTTAAGTGATATTTCAATTTATATTCCTACCAGTGCAGTATGAGATTTTTTTTTTTTTGTAGTTACACATCCTCACTAATACTTGGTGTTGCCTATCTCTTTAGTTACTCATTCCAGTGGATGTGAAGTAATATTTCATTGTGGTTTTAATTTTGTTTACCTGGTTACTAATGAAAAAGAAATATGAACTATTCATTGGCCATTTGTCCATCCTTTTTTTATGAAGTGTGTATTCAAGTTTCTTGGTTCTTTTCCATTAGATTTTTTCCCCCTTATTTATATAATATATAAGTTCTTTATATTTTTTAGATACAAGTTCAGAAATACTTGTGTTGCAACAAATAAGTGTCCTACTCTGGTTCACCTTTTCGATCTTTTATAGTCTTTTCACTTATGGTTTGTATATTTTGTGTACTATTTAGGAAATTTTTGCTTAAGGTCATGATGATATTCTCTTATGCTACTTTCTAGAAGCTTTATTATTTTTCCTTTCACATTTATATTTATAATCCTCCTGAAATTGACTTTTCTGTATGCGGTGAGCTGGGAGTCAAATTAATGGTTTTCCATATAAATATCCATTTGACTTGGCAACATTTATTGAAAGGACCATCCTTTCTCTATTGCTCTGCAGCATCACCTTTGTCATAATTTAAGTGTCCATATATAAGTGGGTCCATTTCTAGATTCTGTTCTGTTCCACTGTTGTGTTTTTCTACTCTTGTGCCTGTTTTTCTACCCTGTGCTATGGTCTCTTTAAGTTTTGATACCTGGTAGAATAAGTCGTCCACTTTTCTCATTTCTCTCATTCCTCCTCAGAATTATCTTGGATCTTGGTCCTTTGCATTTCTATATTGTTTTAGAATCAACTTGTCGATTTCCAACCTCCCCCCCCCACAAAAAAAATTGCTGAGATGTTGAATGGGACGCCTTTACCTACCAATTACTTTGCAGAGAAATGACATTTTTACAATATTGAATCTTTGAATACATGAACTTGATATACCCTTCATTTATTTACATCATCTTTAATGTCTTTGTGTAGTAGTTTTACATATCTTTATTAAATTTATTCCTAGGTATATGTTTTTGATGCTGTTATAAATAGTATATTAAAATTTTTGTTGCTAATGTATTGAAATACAGATTTTTTTTTAATTCAGAAAACTTGATTAATTCTGAATATTCGTTTATAAAATCTTTAGGATTTTCGTATGTATATTATGTCTACAATAATAACAGTTTTGATCCTTTTTTCTCCCCAGTCCTTACATTGTTTATGTCTTACTGAACTTGACTAAGAACTCTAGTAGTGTTGAATAGAAGTGATAGTAAACATCCTGATCTTGTTTTTCCTAATTTCAGAGAATGTTCTTTTCACTTTTCATGTAATATATGATGTTTGATACAAGTTTTTTATAGATATCCTTTATTGGATTAAGGAAATTCCTTTTCCAAGGTTATATTATCAAAGAACCAATTTCATATGTTTTTCTGTTTCTTTAATTTCTGCCTTTATAGATATTATATCCTCTTGTTTGATTTGCTAGGATTTCTTTCTCACTTTTTAATATGGATTCTTATATCACTGGGGTTTTTTTCCCTCAGCTTTTCTCTTTTCTAATATATGCTTTTAAAGTTATTCATTTCTTGTACACTCAATTTTAGCTGCACCCTTCAGGTTTTGAAATAGAAGTATTTTTCAATTTCATTCAGTTCAAAATATTTTCTAATTTCCATTTCTTCTTTGATTCATGGGTTATTTAGAAAGATACGGCTGAATTTCCAAACAGTTGAGAATTCTCTTTTCGTTACTGGTTTTTAATTTAATTCTGCTAGGTCACAGGATATACTCATACCAATTTTTGAATGTTTTGAAATTTGCTTTATGTTCAGCTTTGAAATTTGCACATGTTTAGCTTTGTTAAGAGTTTCAACTTCACTTGAAAAGAAATTTTATTAGGAAGTACTCAATTGTGATTTATTTTCCTTGGAGTTTGTTGTGTGGCTTTATATCTTTTGATAGTTTTGGAAAACTCTCAGTCATTATCAATTCAGATATTGTTTTGCCCTATTTTCTCACCTTTCTGGTATTCTAGGATGTTAGAGCTTTTCATTGTGTTCCAAGTGTTTTACATTGCTTTGTCTTCCCATACTTCAGTTCTTCTGTTTCTTAATTTACTAATGTCTTTTGGCTTTGTGAAATCTGCTGTTTTTAAGCCACCCATTACATTTTTCTTAATTAAATTTATTGGGTTAACATTGGTTAGTAATATTATATAAGTTTCAGATGTACCCTTTATAATACAACATCTGTATATTGCATGTGTGCTCATCACCCATAGCATAATCTCCTTCCGTCACCATATATTTGGCTCCCTTTACCCTCTTCAGCGTTACTCCACTCCCATTCCCCTTTGGTAACCACCATACTGTTGTCTGCATATATTAGTTGGTTTTGTTTGTTTGTTGCTTTTGGTTTTATATCCCACATATAAGTGAAACCATGTGGTTCTTGTCCTTTTCTGTCTTACACATTTCACTTACTGTTATTCAGATCCACCTATGTTGTCACAAATGGCAGTATTTCATCTTTTTTATGGCCGAGTAGTATTCTACCGTATACATGTACCACATCTTCTCTATCCCGTCATCGGTTGAAGGACGCTTAGGTTGTTTCCATGTCTTGGCTCTATTGTGAATAATGCTGCAAGGAATATAGGGGTACATATATTGTTATGAAAAAGTGCTTTCAAATTTTTTGGGTAGATTCGCAGAAGAAGGATTGCTGGGTCACATGGTAGCTCTATTCTTAATTTTTTGAGGAACCTCCATATTGTTTTCCATAGAGGCTACACCAGTTCACATTCCCATCAGCAGTGTATGAGGGTTCACTTCTCCACATCTTGTCCAACACTTGTTATTTCTTGTCTTACTGATAATAGTCATTCTAACAAGCGTGAGGTGGTATCTTGATTTGCATTTCCCTTATAGCTGGTAAAGTTGAACATCTTTTTATATATCTGTTGACTAACTGTGTCTTCCCGGGGAAAGTGTCTGTTCAGATCCTCTACCCAGTTTTTAATTGGATTAGTTTTTTTCGTTGTTGTTCAGTTGTATGGGTTCTTTATATGTTTTAGATATTAGCCCCTTATTGGAGGTTTCATTCGCAAATATTTTCTCTCATTCGGTTGGTTGCCCTTGTGTTTTGTCAATGGTTTCTTTTGCTGTGCAGAAGCTTTTTAGTTTGATGTAGTCTCATTCATTTATTTTTGCTTACACTTCCCTTGCATTTGAAGTAAAGTTCAGAAAAACCCCTCGGAGATGAAGGTTCTTAAGTTTAGTGCCTATGTGTTCTTTGTATTTTATTATTTCAGGTCTTATATTCAAGTCTTTACTCCATTTTGAGTTAATTTTTCAGTATGATGTCATATGACAATCTAGTTTCATTCGATTACATGTGGCTTTCCAATTTTCCCAGCACCATTTATTGAAGAGGCCTTCTTTCTCCATTGTATGTTTTTGGCTCCTTTGTTAAAAATTAATCGTTTGTATATACATATGGGTTTATTTCTGGACTCTCAATTCTGTTCCATTGGTCTGTGTGTCTATTTTTCTGCCAGTACCATACCATTTTAATTATTGTAGCTTTGTAGTATAATTTGAAGTCATGGAGTGTGATACCTCCAGCTTTGTTTTTTATTTTTCTCAGAATTGCTTTGGCTATTGGGGATCTTTTGATGTTTGTTCCGTTTTTTTGAAAAATGCCATTTGAATTTTGATGGGGATTCCATTAAATCTGTATATTTCTTTAGGCAATCAACAATTAACTATGTTGATTTTTCTAATCCATGAGCATGGAATTTTTTTCCATTTCTTTGTGTCTTTAGTTTCTTTCAACAATGTCTTCTACGGCCATGCCACCCTGAACAAGCCAGATCCCGTCTGATCTTAGAAGCTAAGCAGGGTCAGGCCTGGTTAGTACTTGGATGGGAGACCACCTAGGAAGACTAGGTGCTGTAGGTATAAAAAATAAAAAATAAGGGCTTGTAAACTGACAAGGTCCTTGCAATCTGTGAGGTCAACCAAAGGTTGCCTTGCCTAAAAAACAAAAAAAAATAAAAACAGTGTCTTACAGTTTTCAGTGTATAGGTCTTTTACTTCCTTTAGTTTACTCCTAGGTATTTTATCTTTTTTGTTGCAATTGCAAATGGATTTTTTTTTTAATTTCTTTTTCTGATATTTCTTTCTTAGCATATAGAAATGCAACAGATTTTTGTATGTTGATATTTTTTTATCTTTTGCTACATCAATTGACATGATCATATGAGTTTTATCCTTTATTTTGTTAATGTATATCACATTGATTTGCATATGTTGAACCATCTTTATGTATCTATATTGAACCCCACTTGATTGTGATGTGTAATCGTTTATGTATTCAGTTTGCTAGTATTTTGTTTAGAATTTTTGCGTCTGTATTCGTCGTAGATATTGGCCTGTGATTTTCTTTTTTTGTGTTGTCCTTGCTAGGTTTTGATATCAGGGTAATGTTGGCCTCATAAAATGAGTTAGGAAATAATGCCTCTTCAATTTTTTGTAAGAGTTTGAGAAGGATAGGTATTAAATTTTCTTTGAATGTTAGGTAGAATTCACTAGTGAAGCCATCTGGTCCTGCACTTTTGTTTTTTGGGAAGTTTTTTATTACTGTTTTTAACTTTCTTACTATTGATCATTCTATTTTGATTCCTAAGAAGTTGTCTATTTCTTCTAGGCTGTTGAATTTTGTTTAGCCTTTCATAATATTCTTAATATAGTCTTTAGTATTTCTGTGGTGTCCATCGTAACTTCTATTGTCTTTTTGTTCTCTCTTTAATTCTACTCTAATTTTTATAATGTCCTTCCTTTTACTGACTTAGGGCTTCATTTTTCTTTTCTACTTCCTTAAGGTATAGTTTTAGATTGTTTATTTGAGATTTTTCTTATTTATTGAGATAGGCCTGTAATGGTATAAACTTCCCTCGTGGTACTACTGTTTTTGCTGCATCCCAAAATTTTCAATATGTTGTATTGCCATTTTCACTTGTCTCTGTATATCTTTTGGTCTCATTTCTTCTTTGACCTAATAGTTGTTCAGTAATGTGTTGTTTAATCTCCACATATTTATGGTTTTCCCAGCTTTCTTGTAGTTAATTTCCAGTTTCCTAGTGTTGTAGTCTGAAAGTGTGCTTGGTATGATTTCAGTCTTCTGAAATTTATTGAGACAACTTTTGTGCCCCAACATATGGTCTGTTCTTGAGAATGTTCCATATGCACTTGAAGCGAATGTATATTCTGTTGTTTTGGGATGGTAAGCTCTGTAAATATCAATTATGTCCACTTGATCTAATGTGTCATTTAAGGTCGATAGTTCCTTATTGGCGTTCCGTTTGTATGATTCTATCCATTGCAGTCAATGGGGTATTCAGGTCCACTACTGTAATTGTATTTTTGTCAACTTCTCCCTTTAGGCTTGTTATTAATTGCTTTATATGTTTTCACGCTCCCAGATTAGGTGCATATATATTGATAAATGTTATGTCTTCCTGAGAAATTATTCCCTTTATCATTATAAAATGCCCATCTTTGTCTCTTGTTACCTTTTTTTAATCTCAAAATCTATTTTGTCTGCTAAAAGTTTGGCTACACCTGCTTTTCTCTGAATGTCATTTGCTTAAGCCTCTGTTTTTGTAGATGAGATGAGTTTTCTGATGGCAACATTGTTGGGTCTTGTTTCTTAATCCATTGTACTACTCTGTGCCTTTTGATTGGTGAGTTCAGTTCATTTACATGTAGGGTGATCATTGATGTATGAGGACTTACTGTAGTCATTTTATCTTTTGTTTTCTGGTTATTCTGTATCTCCATTGATTCTTTTCCTTTGTGTTTCTGTCTGCTTTTTAGTTTGGTAGTTTTCTATGATTTTTTTACTGTTTTCCTTTTTTTTTGGCGGGGGAGGGGTAGGAAGAGCGGGTTACATGTCTCAGCTCTAGATTTTTGTTTTGTGGTTACCATTAGGTTTATGTAAACAAAGTTTCAGAATAGTCCTTTTTTATTTTGGTTGCATCTTATCTTCATTCATTGTGGAAGTTCAGTTATTTTCTCCTTCCTCTTTTATGTTTTTGTTGTCACAATAACCCTTTTTATGCTTTCATTCAATTCCAAATTGCAGAAGTTACTCTTCTTTTTAATGCTTTTTCCCTCCTTAACCTTTGTTATAATACCCTAATATGAACAAGAGTTTCCATTTCCTGCTTCTATTTACTATGGAAATGTTCTGTGTTCCCTGAGGAGGTGGGCATCCCCTCTGTGACCAGGTCACCGTGGTCTCAGGGTATTACCTCCAGTGGTGGGATGTGGCGAGTGGTGGGTCTACGGCCCTGTGAATTCCTGGCACTGCCTCCTGTAACCAGAGGCTGTCAGCTGCTCTGTACTCTCCGAGGTGTCCCAGCTGCCATAACGGGGGTCAGGAAGGGCAGGGAGGCAGGTATGAGCATCTGTGGTTTTGTTCTCTCCCTGATAATGGCTGTATTGCATCTCTACCTTTGTCACTGGGTTTAGCCACAGTAAGCACCGGCCACTCAGTCCAGAATGCTCTTTCTGCCCGTCCAGCCCTCTGTGCTGCCATGCGAGGGTTGCTACACAACTCCTTCCCCACTACTGAGACAGCTGGGGCTGCGGTGAATGTCAGATTGCATCTGTGGCTCCTACCTCTGTCCTTCCTCCATCCTGTCTGTCTCCCTTGCTTGTTCAGTATGCCTGTCTTCATATGTCTCAGTGTGTGGATCTCTCGAATTTATTTGTGTATTGAGCAGGTGACCTTTTGTTGAATTATAGTTGTCTAACTTGTAACTTTAAGGGTTGAAACCAAGAGATCTTCTCACTCTGCCATGATGCTTATGTCACTCTGAGGATCTGTCCATTGTATTCTTTTATTTCATTGTATTTCACTTATTCTTTTTTATAGTGACTGTTTATCTGCCAAAATTCTCTATTTTGTCATTTAAATTCTTATAATAAACAGTTATTCTAAAGTTTTGTTCAATAACTCTGGCATTTGAATTTTCCGTGGTCTCTTTCTGATGTTAGCTCTTTTTTTATTCGTTACTGATTAAATATCTTTTTATATACTTGATTCTTCTGTTCTTTTGTTTCTCTCTCAGATATTTGAGGAGAAATGTGACCTGAAGCTCTGAATGATAGTATCTTCTTCCAGAGAGGTTTTACTTTTGCCCCTGTCAGGCAGCTATAGTAGGAGCAGATTACCTCTGTCCAGTTGGAATTAACATGATTCTGAGTAGGTTGTCAGTTCTTAGGAAGGCTGGTTTGTTTTTGATTTGCCTTATATCCTAGTATGTAGCCTTCAGGATCCCAGCAAAAAGCCCGAAATGTTTTTTAGCGCTCCTCTTCTTTAGAAAGCACTGAATTCCAGTTTTTGTCTTTCAGGGCTAAGAGACTGCCAGAAGTTTTTTTCAGTAGCTTTTACTTTTGGAATTGGCAATCACCATGAAGGAAAAAGTAGATCTAACTGTGGGGCTCACCTCTTGGTACCTTTTCTCTGGTCTCTACAATGTCTCACTGTCTTTGATAGCCCTTCATACTGCCATACCTTCAAAGAGATGTATTTTATATATTCTTCAGCACTTTTTACTTATCCTCACCAGGAGG
The DNA here is from genome assembly GCF_000151845.1 of Pteropus vampyrus. Classification (NCBI taxonomy): domain Eukaryota; kingdom Metazoa; phylum Chordata; class Mammalia; order Chiroptera; family Pteropodidae; genus Pteropus; species Pteropus vampyrus. The sequence continues at coordinate 1,452,458 of NW_011888974.1, read as the reverse complement.
GTTGGTCTAAAACAACACAGTCAGCCATTGCTTAAAACATCGTCAGATTTTGTTCTAAAGCACCCTCACTCCTGGTGGAGCTTGTGACCTACTACAAGAAATACACTTAGTGATTCTAATAGCTGCTAACTGTTCTATTGTAAGTAGTTACCAGCCCTCACTTGTTGTGTGATATTTGAATATATGAAAGTTCTCAGATGTAGGCCTTAGGAAGGGGAGATTAAAGTAACATAGAAGTTATTTATGTTGAAGCTTTATTTATGTTGAAGCTTCTCTTTGAAAGAAATGTGTACTGAAGTAGTAAATATCCCCAGTAATCAATATAGATCTGGTGCAAGTGGTAGTATAGATATTTGACTTAATTGTGTTTTTCCAGAGGAACACTTGTAAATACTCAAATCTCAGCTACCAAAACTAGAAGTTGTAGCTTTGATATTATAAAATCATTACAAATGTTAGGCTAGTACCAGGTATAAAAAGTAAACTGTTCTACCTCTTTGTGCATGACATTGATACCTCCATGTGCCTTACAAGACTTGTCATTTTCCATAGTAGGCTGTTTACCCTGGCCTTCAAAAGTTCATACCCCTAGCTTGCATTTCTAATACCCAGTCCCTTATTCTTTTATTTATAGTTTATATTTAAGCCAAACCAGAATATTATCTCCTAAGAGCACCTAGTATTTCCCTACTTCCTTCCCTTCCCTTCTGTTCTCCATCTGGAATGAAGCGTCCATCCCACTGTAAACCTATAAAGGTTTGTCTTTCTTGAAGTGTTTATCAAATTATGGAGCATCTCACATGTCACCTTTATCTTCTATTGACAACTAACCAAAAAGCATAATCTCTTTCTTCTTGGTCTCCTTTTTAGAGACCTGTTTTATCTTTTGGCTATTAGAGTCAATTTATGTACCAACCTCTTCCAGATTATAAATTTCTTTCTTTCTTTCTTTCCGTCCGTCCTTCCTTCCTTCCTTCCTCCCTCCCTTTCTTTCCTTTCTTTACACCTACAGCATATGGTTATTCCTAAGTGGTCTCCCATAAATTACTTGATAGGAATAGTCTTGCTTATTTTTATTTTTACATTCTTTGTAAAGTATAAAGGTATATGAAGTAGAACTCAGCAAATAAAAATTGAATTGAAGTGCAGAACTAAATTGACTGCCAGATACATAGATTATTTCTTTTTCTGACTTGCCTTGTAATTTTTTTGCCCACTTTTCGTTTGACATGTTCATTATATTTATATGAAGTTGCATGTTTTCCATTTTGACATGTTAAGGATATTAACTCTTAACACTTTAATTGAAAATATTTGCTTTTTGTTCTATTTATGGTTTTTGTTTTGTTCATTTGTTTCCTGCCCACATAAACTTTATTTCTATTTTATGGAAACATTAGTATGGTTGAAAATTCAAATGGTGCAAAGGATATATAGTAAAGTCTCCTTCTCACATGGCAATATTTTTATATAGAGAGGTTCTTAGTTTTTATGTAACATTCTTTCAGCTTTCTTTTGTTTCTAACATAGTCTTTTCCCTACTCCATATTATTTAACAACTCATCTATTTTTTTATAGTTCTTTTGTTTCACTTTTTACATGTAAAAGGTTATTACATCTAGATTGTATAGGTACAGTGTATGAAGTAGAGAGAGAATATTTTTCCTCCTAAGTGTTGAACCCTGGCAAAACATTGGAATCACCTTTGGCAGTGTTAAAAATGCAAGGTGTGAGACCCAAGCATTTTTTTCCCCCAAATGACTGTCCTTTCCTGTTTTTTACCTGAGAGTAACATTTAAAAAAAAAAAAAAAAACAACTTATGGATTTCAGCATTTTTCTCAAGCTTATTCTGAGCCTTTGATTTCCTAGTATTAGTCTTATGGAACTGATCTACTGTTTTACCACCTGTTTTTGATTTTAAAACCTTCTTTTTCTTTCAGACTTTTTTTAAGCATTGTTGTTTCCCTGTTTGTGTTTATGTGATGCAACCATTACAAAGAAATCACTAGAAAGAAGTGCCTCAATAGGAAAAAACGTGATTGTTTAGTAACTTTGTAATTAGGCTAAAGTTTTATTTGCAGAGTGCTTGCTCTTTGTCAGTTACTTTGTTGCTAGGCCCCTTTGAAGGAGGTCGTGATGGAAACACTTTTTGCTATTAAGCGACTCTTCTTGGCATAAGAGACATATATGGATAATATAACAATAAATACTGTAGATGTAAAAGTAATAAATATTATTAGCCTATTTTTTACTATAAAATTAAGTGAAACTGAAAATTTTATGAAAGCAAGACTTAATTTACTGGCTTATCTTCACTAGAACAGTTTCTTAATTTACTTTTATCAAAGTACATATAAATAAATTCATATTTGTTATCTAAATATAAATTAATTTTGCTCAACCATTACTGAATGTAACATTCCACCCTTTAATACATGCAAAATACATTCATTCCTTCTATATTTTTTATTTAGCATTTCATTACTTTTTCAGACTTTTATCTCATAGTTAATATGGGCAATTGACTTTCTTTTCAGGTGTCTTTCTCCTCAAAGAAATATTTTTTAGTAACTTGAAAGGAGACTTCATATGTAGTGATGAAAAGAACCATAAAATTATATTGAAGGTTGAATGCTAAACTATCAGCTACATCAGTCACGTTACTTTTGTTTGACTTTTAGCTATGGAAGAGAAGTGGTCCCAGTTCATCACCCTTCTCCAGCCCAGCCTCATCCCGCTCCCAGACACCAGAGAGGCCAGCAAAGAAAATAAGGTAATCAGTGATTTGCTGTGTGGCTTCATGAGAGGACAAGAAAGGAAGAAATTTTACTGGGCTCTTACGCTTTCTGCAACACTGGAGAATCACATAAATTAACATCTAGGACAGTGAAGTACTTACCTGAACTGCCCTCATCTCTTACATTTATTTACGTGTACTGGCTGTAGGGATCTCTAGTTCTCTTCCTTATTCTGCATGAGTGATCAGGGTGTAAGAGTAGAGGCTACACAGAATGAACAGTGCATAATGTCAGCAGGCAGTAGACTTCATGTTCTTGACTCCAGCTGACCCTCTAAGTACCTACAATCAACTAGAATCCCACTCTCTTTGGGACCAGGTCTGTGACTAGAACTCCCAGAAGCTTGATGGGTTGTAATTAGGTTTTGAAGATAATTGTTTTGTGCTTGTTTTAAGACAGAGTCTTCTCTATGGTTTCCATAAACTATCTTCCTTCATTTCTGTGGGATTTTTCTTTTGACTTTTTTTATTTTTTGTCCTGGCAAACTGAGATCTCAGATCATGGTGGTTCTAGACTTCGGCCAGTGGTAGTTAGGAGGGTATAAGTTATCCAATATTTTTTGTTAGGAAATCTTTCTAAACCTAGTTCTCTGTTTGTTTGTTTTTTTACAGAGAAGAGGAACTTTCTCATCATTCTAGTTCTTCAACTCCATTAGTAACAGATAAGGAGCCCCAGGGAGAAAAGGGTAAGTTGATAAACACTTAAGAGTGGCTTATAACAGTGGTAGAAGTGTTTATGGAGGATGTATAGACTACCACCTATTCAAAAACATGCTTTCAGCGTTGCTGTGTAAAGGGCCTGGTAGATTACAGAGATAGAAGTTCCTGTCCTTCAGAGGCTTATAGTCCAGTAAGGGAGAATGGTGACATAAACAAATACAGTATAATCCATGGTAACTGTGGTATAGGGATGAGCTTAGGTTGAGGTATCTCTGAACACTCCAGGAATTATTGTCCAGCAGTTGTATGCATGCATCTGGAGTAATTCTCTTCTTTATATCCTCTTGACTATTAGAAATAATCTTACAAACATCATTCAAGAGCCCAAACCATGGAAGATAGAATCTTCAGAGACACCCAGTGAAAATTTAGTGTTAAAAACCAGGTAGATAGACATAACCTATCCATTTCTGGAAGTGGGGAGGAAGAAAACAAAGTCTATCTTTCTTTTTTTAGTCGTAGATACAACCGCATGCAAGAAACAGAACTCATGGAATTCCCCATCTACACCTGGCAACTCTGGGCAGCGTAAACGGAAGATTCAGCTGCTGCCGTCCAGGCGAGGGGACCAGCTGACCTTGGTATGATCTTATCTGTCTACCTCCCCACCTACCTCAGTTTAGTTTTTCTAAGTCTTAGGAAGGCTAAATGCAGATTTCTTCCAGAGTCTTCTGATTGCTTTGACTTCTCCTTTTTCTCTTGGGTAGCCTCCACCTCCCCAGCTCGGTTATTCAATCACTGCTGAAGACCTAGACTTGGAAAAGAAAGCTTCATTACAATGGTTTAACAAGGTCTTGGAGGATAAGACTGGTAAGGAATACAGATCAATTTCATACTCCAGAGAGGATTTGTTTCCTTTGGTTTTATTTTCGTCTTTTTCATCTGAGAGATCCATTAGGGTCTTCAATGGAATATGAAGAACAATGAGCACTGAGATTGAGGGAAAACATTTCTAAATGAGTTATATTGAGACCCTGAGCATCCCCGTGCTCTACAATATGCCACTGGAAAGAATTCCCAAACTAGGGAGGACAATTGAATCTTCTTTTTCTTCCTTAGATGCTGCCTCAAACTCTGTCACTGAGAACCCACCTACCACTCAGCCTTCTTTTACTTTTACCCTGCCTGTTACTGGGACTGCTTCCTCCCCAACCTCCCTCCCAGCCCCAAGCACTAACCCACTGTTGGAGAGCTTGAGGAAGATGCAGAATTCCCCGGGCCTGCCATCCTTCTCAGGTGAGTGGGAAAGCTTCCTTTAGCAGCCGTCCTCAACCTTTTTAGTACCAGGGGACCAGTGCTCCTATGAGAATCTAATGCCTGATGATCTGAGGTGGAGCTGAGGTGGTGATGATAGTGCTGGGGAGCTACTGCAAATACAGATGAAGTTTCGCTCACTCGCCCGCCACTTCCTGCTTTGTGGCCCAGTTCCTAACAGACCAGTATCCGTGGCCCAGGGGTTGAGGACCCCTGCTTAGAGCATATAATGATATCAACCTTTGTTGAGATTGCAGTAAAAGCATCATGCCTGTCAGTTGCTGGAAACTGTAAGGGTTAAACCTCCTCTGGCTGACCAAATCTGTGTTGGAGCAAGCTTAAGTGCTTCAGGATTCTCCAATCAGGAAATTTTAGGGAAGGGGAGCTGGAACACTTAAAGCTGGAGAAGGCACCTTAATTTTGGTAGTCAGACGGCTCTTAATTTGAAACCTAGTTTCTTAGCTGCTTTTAGCCTTGCTGTCATCATCTGTAAAATGAAAATAATACTTGCTTCATGAGGTGTCACCAAAGTGTAAATGTGATCACATGGTTAAGATGTCTTGTCACATGCTTTTAGATCACAGGCACAAGATAATATTAATTACTTTTCCCTCTAGGTTTCCAAGGGTCTGTTGATTGTTCCAGCCACATGCCTTCATGGCACTGCATATATACACAGTCCTGTTATTGCACTTTATCATATAGTAGTATATGTTAGCTATCAGCCTAGCTATCAGTCCCAGGACTCAAGGACAGAAATTATCCCATTCATGGTTATAAGCTCTACACTTGTACTTAGTACATGGTAGGCAAATATAGTAAATCTTTTTAGATAGTAAGGTGTATCTAGGTAATTAACTGGACTTGAGTTCAGGTGATTGGCTATTCCTTAGTTTCTACACATTTAACCCCAATTAAGCCAAGTTTTTATCCCTTCTGTCTTCCTTATGATTTGTGGAAGGTAGAAATAATGTACATTTCCTTGATTTTAAGGAATGAATAAGGGCCTGTGGTATAGGTTTAGTTATATTTGTTGACTGACTCTTGAATCCCTAGCATTGTGCGGGCACAGGGAGGATACAAAAGCAATTGAATACCGCCACATCTGAAGTATTCAGAACTTACTTTCTCTGCTCTTCTTCCCAGAATCTGCTGGAGTGACAGCCACTGTGGCCCATTCGCCTCCGAAGACACCCGGCCTTCTAGGCCCTCTTGGCTCTTCACAGTCAGCGCCCCTTCTAGGCACCTCTTCAGACTCCAAATCCACGGTCACTTTCCTGGGGCTGACCCCTGCTTCTTCCACAATACCAGTCAGTGACACTACCAAGTCACCTCTGGCACCTCAGGCTGAAACATCTGCTAAATCTCAAGCCCTGTCTGCCCCATCCCCCACCCCCAAGCAAAGTATTCTGTTGGGAATGCTGAGCACCCCACCTGCTAACCCTTCTGCCTCTGCAGCTCCTGCTGTATCTTCGGCATCTCCCACATTCAAGCCCATTTTTGTGGACCCACCTAAAAGTGAGAATGAGAGCCCATTACCATCTAGTCCTTCGAAGGTCACAACCACAGCATCTTCCAGCTCTGCCCTCCCCACAACTACTAGCACCTCATCTGTCACTTTCAAGCCTATCTTTGGCAGCATAGGGCCACCTACATCTGTGCCCCTGTCAACTCCCTTCTCCTTCAATCAAACAACTACTCCAGGCACAACCACAGGTGCCCCTCTCTTCACTGGCCAGGCCAGTGCCACCACAACAATAGTGTCCATGACCACAGCCAGCACCTCTGCAGACTCAGCTTCGAAGCCTGCCTTCGGCTTTGGTGTGAGCAGTGTGACCAGCGCCATGAGCAGCATGACTGGCACCACCACTTCCACCTCCCAGCCTTTTCTGTTTGGGACTCCCTCTGCCTCTGGTGCCAGCTTTACGCCAGCCATGGGCTCCATATTTCAATTTGGCAAGCCGCCTTCTATGCCTAGTTCAACAGCAGTCACCACCTTTTGCCAGTCCCTACCTAGTGCTGTGCCGACAGCCACCAGCAGCAGCAGCACCACTGGCTTTAGTGGTTTTGGCAGCACTCTTACAGCTTCAGCCCCAGTCACCACCAGCCAACCTACGCTGACATTCAGTAGCACTACCACCCCAGCATTCAACATTCTCTTTGGCTCAAGCACCAAGGCCCCTCTCCCATCGTATCCAGGATCCAACCCCCAGCCTGCATTTGGGGCCACTGATGGGCAACAGCAGGGGGCTACCAAGCCAACCCTTACCCCCAGCTTTGGCAGCTCTTTCACTTTTGGAAACTCTGCGGCCCCAGCCCTAACTGCAACTCCAGCACCAGCCCCGGCCCAGCCAGTCTTCGGCAGCACTGCGCAGACAGCTTTTGGTGGTTTGAAATCCACAGCCTCTGCCTTTGGCACGCCTGCCAGCACTCAGCCAGCCTTTGGCAGCACCACACCTGTTTTCTCTTTTGGTGCAGCCACCACCTCTGGCTTTGGAGCTACAACCCAGACCACTAGCAGCGGGACCAGTAGCTCAATGTTTGGCAGCACAACACCATCACCCTTCACATTTGGGAGCTCAGCAGCCCCAGCTGGTGGTGGGGGCTTTGGGATCAATGTGGCTACCCCAGGCACCAGCTCCACTTCTGGATCATTCAGCTTTGGAGGACAGAGCGGGACCACTGGAAGCACAACCCCCTTTGGGGGATGCTTGAGTCAGAACAGCTTGGGTGCACCCAGCCAGAGCACACCCTTTGCCTTCAATGTGGCCAACGCACCTGAGAGCAAACCTGTGTTTGGAGGTGAGATTAGGAATTGACTTGGTTTCTGTGCCAGGCCTTGTTGTAAGTGCCAGCACAGTCTCCACTCTTTAGTTTACATAATGGTGGTGAAGAGACAGACATTAAATAGATAAATACAATGTCAGGTAGCGATAAATGTCTTGATAAAGTAAAATATGTAATACTGACTGTGGAGGAGTTATTTATGTAGTCAAGGAAGGCCTTTCTGAGGAAATCAATTTAAGCCAGGACTATATCTGTGACAAAAGGGGTTGTGAGTATGGGTGGGTAAGTGTGTGAGAAAGCGTTACAGGAAGAGGGCTATTTATTTAGCACAAGGGCCCAAAGGCAGAAACAAGCTTGGTATGTTCATGAACAGAGAAAAGCAAAATGTGGCTAGAAGTTTAAAAATGGAAATGGTATAAAAATAGGTTGAGAGGTTGTCAGAATTGAAAATCATTCATTGCCAAGGTTAAATGTTTGGATTTGAAGTTATCTTATTTGCCACGTGGAAGATGAATTACAAGTTTTGATATTGATAACTTCTGTTTTCTTGATTAAATATGAGAGGTCTTCAGGGGGTGGATTAGGGTGAAATAGGAGAGGGCCTCGTGAAATAGTCATTTTGGAGCATAAAAAAGGAATATAATTGTAATATAATTGCCGGGCAGTTTTGAGGGTTGGCAAATGGTGGTTATGAATTTAAAGTGAAGCCATTTAGCAGTGTTGTGTCTTTTTTCCTCCAGAAACATTTAGTCATTGAAGTGTAGATCTAAAATAAATGGATAGCTGGTAAAACCCAACTTGCTTAAACTCAGGCAAGTATAACAGGAGGGGCAATGGACTTAGAGGTCTTGGTGAGGTTAAGGAAATGCAGGAGTGCTAGAAACAGCTGAGCTGAAAGACTGCAATACTTGCAGTTAAGATTTAGGAGCTAGAGCAAGGTGTGACTGTAGGAATGGGTGGTGGAGGTTGGGGAGAAGAAAAGATTGTCAAGGTGAGGGCCTCAGGGAGCAAGATACCTACCCCACATCGATCAAGACAAGTGCACATGAGACAGAATGCAGCCTTCCCCGAGAGGTGCTCTAGGGAAAGCAGTGTCAGTATTGGGTGGCGGGATTCACTGAGGGCAAGAGAGTTTGCTGATGACTGAGTTCCAGTGGGCCCCATGGGCAGATCAGGGGACCAACAGGGTGGAGCCTCCCAAGTGATGGTGAATTTGGTGAGAGGCCCAGGTTTCTGGAGGGGAGTGGACAGGTAAACAGAGAGAAGAGGCATAATGTGATTAGTCTTGATAGAAGGGAAGTGACCTGATCAAGCTGGGAGGTGGGGGACCCACTGACTGTCCCCCTCTGTGGTGCTGTGGTAGCCAAGGGAATGCAGAAGCTATACTCCTTGGGTGGCAAGAAGGCAACACAAAGGGGCTTTTTCTTTGTCGCAGGACGTTCAGTGGGAGACGGGCAGGCTCACCTGGAACACCAGGTGTTAATTACCCTGTACAACTCCATATAATGGATGAACCAGTGGTCCAGGGCTAAGGTGTCCTGTGCGGAGTGCCCCTACAGAGAGCAGACCTCCCAAGGTTCATTACCATCTGCTTTGATGCCCTCTGCTCAATGGCCTAGTCTCTACAGTTCTCTGCTCTCTTCATTCTAGGCACCTCCACACCTACCTTTGGTCAGAACACCCCTGCCCCTGGGGTGGGCACATCGGGCAGCAGCCTCCCCTTTGGGGCATCCTCAACACCCACCCAAGGCTTTGTTGGAGTCGGACATTTCGGTAAGAGGGGGTGGGGTGGGATGGAGTGGCAGGTTCCTGGCTGAGGCCCTCTGGGGAACATCAGGGTCATAAGCATGAGAAAGATGTGGCCTGGCTGGGAGTCCCACACAACCCATATTAGGAGTTGGCAGCAGAGATCAGAGAGGAACCATCTGGGGCAGAATTTCCCAGGATACTGGGAAGCCATGTAAAAATGCCTTCTTGGGCTTCTCCCAGACTATGATTTTGGCGTTTTGCCATTTAATAGGCTCCTCCTCAAATGCAGTTGATACAGCAGAAGCCCTATTCAAGTACTCAGAGTTCTGCTGGCCCAACTTTCTGTGGAGATTGGGGCACCCAAAGAAGTGTTCTCAGGTAGCAGATGCTCTGATGAGATCTTGTTGAATCTTTCCAGGATCGGCGGCCCCTTCATTTTCCATTGGTGCAGGATCCAAGACCCCAGGGGCTCGACAGCGACTGCAGGCTCGAAGACAGCACACCCGCAAGAAGTAGCCTTTGTCCCTTGCCCTTCATTCCCCCCACCCCTTGCCCAAATCTGGACCTCAGCATCTGTTAGCAAGAGCCTCTGACTTGTCTAGTTCCTTAAGGCAAACCTACCCGAGACCTCTGGCTTCAGCCACCGAGGAGGTAGTAGCAGCCCTGGCAGCCAATTCCCTCTCCTGGAGGAAGCAGAAGCCTCAGGCCTCCTGGGGGAGAGGGTGGTAGGATGTGGCAGGGCAAAAGCCTGATCCTTTACTTGAACAGTTGGCTGGAGAGAACTAAAGAAACAGCTGTACATATCGTCCACTTCCCTGACTTGTTTAGTGTATAAGCTTAGCCAGGGGGCCTCCCTTCTTCCTACCTACCCCCCCACCCCCAAGCCATCTTTGCCAGAGGGTAGGAGGGAGAGCCCTGCCCACTTGCACCTCTGGTATGCATTTGATGGGATTGGGGGAAATGGATTATCCCTAAAGCTTTACCTTGCTTGGCTTGGCTATAAAAGGTGGTTCTCCTCTGGTCCCTTTAGGGGACTATTTCCCCATTTCTTGCTGCTTTGTCCCTCACTGGTTCTTTGTAGGATCTATTCCTTTTTAAATGATCTTGAATCTAGCTTTGCCTTGGAGATCCCAGTGGGTGCTGCTTCTGCTGTTCCACTTCCTCCTGCCAAGTCTGAGTCAGTGTTTAATTCCCAAACCTGCCAGTTTGGCCCCTAAAAGCTTGGTGGCTCAAGACTGTTAGCCTGGCAGATCTAGGGGTGATCCCTTGCTCCACAGAGGGAAACTCTTGGAAGCAGGCAGGATGCCCACTGCTGCTTTCAGCTGCCTCCTCGCTCAAGCTCCCTGCTGGCCTCATTGGGCACGTCTGCCTCTCCAGGATTGTATGTTTAAAGCCTTGTCCTGTGTTACTTTGTCTGATGCTTATGTCTATTGCTCTTTGAATCGAGTTTGGAGGAAGAATCGAATTGTATGAGTGGCGGCATGTTGGTAGTGCCGGACTTAACTGTTTCAAGTTTCTAGGACTTAAGCTAATTGAATGTGGAAAGTAGCACCACTTTATGGCTACAAGTGCCGACTCCTAGATTTTCAAATGGTGTTTGACTTTTAAGGGCTGGCAGCCCAGGAGGATGGGGCCAAGGGGAAGCAAAGACCTCTTCTCTCTGCTGTGTGTCTCCCACCTTCCTGACCTCACAGGAGGCTAGATCACCCCTAGTTACATGTTAGAAAACCTAAATTAATGACCCATACTTAGTTTTTTTTTTTCCCTTCCCAACAGCATGTCCAACCCTCCCCCTTTTCTTCCTTTCTTCCAAAACCACATACCCCAGGCCCAGGAGCCTTGCTGCCATGCCCATCTTTGGGAGAAGTATGAATGCGTATGTCTAAATTAAAAGAAAAAATATTTAAACATTTTTTAACAAAATAAATTTATTTTTGTATTTAAGCTAAATTGCCTTTTAAATTCCTTCAAGCTTGGTTCATTGAGGTGGTTAAGTATAAATGCTATTGACTAGGAATTAGCCTGTATAGTTAAGTTATGCCTGTGTGAAGAAGAGGCTCAAGTGCTGTCCCAGGCAGCTTTCCTGAGGGACTAGAGCTCCTTCCGGACACATTATACAAAAATGTAATTCTTACTTTATAAATAATGTGACATTAGATTAACTAGTCCTTCTGCCCCCTTCGTGACTGAGGTTGAATGTTTTGTGGCAGGGGACTGTTCCTCCCTAACCCCAAGAAGAGCTCTGTTAATACTTAACTGTCTGTGGAGCTGAAGAGGGGGCCTGAACCTCAAGTCCCAAATACGTATTAGGATTGGAGGGGTGGGGTGGGGCACGGGCCTAGAAATCAAGCTTCTACCTATACCTTAAGTAAGGTAGACCCTCTTAGTTTTAGTACTCTGAGCTAGTTTACCTCAGTGCCACAGGCAGGACAGTTGGTCCAGGAACTCCCTGAAGAGGGTGTCCTGGCACGCCTGAGTATGAGTGTGTGAGTGTGTATGTGTACATGTACGTGCACTGGACAGGAACGGGAGGCTGGGACTTTCCATTACAAATACTTAATTCCTGTGAGTCTAGTTGGAATTTTTAGTATGAATGTGAGATTTTTCTCCTTGCTTATGTCATTAAGAATTAAAAAAAAGAACTGTGATCTATTGTAGACCATGTCCTGCCTTTTATTTTTGTGGGCAGCACTTCTCTCACCAGCAAGAACACCGCGCTGGGAAGGGACCCAGAGGACTCGGAAATCCAGTGTCTTTCCAGCTGGAGAAACAGGGTTACTAGTTTCCTTCCTATAAAAATAAAAAGAAGAGAACCTTTCAAAAACAAAACTGGGGCTGAGGGCCCAAGGCTAAGCTGAGGGGAGGACTAGTGTCTTCCTTTCCTCCCACCCAAGAAGTCAAAGCTTTGAGTACTTACTATATGCAAGACAGCGTATTAGGAGGAGCTGCTGCTTTAGACCGCCTCCTCTTTCTCTTTGGGGCTGGGCTGGGTCTAAGCTCTGGTGCCGATTCTTTGGCCTGTGAGACTGAGCTAGAAGAAAAGTACAAGTTAGATGTGTCTCAGTCTTTCAGCATCTTTCCACTAGGTCCCCAACTCACCTTGGTTCCTCTACCCGTTCTAGTACAGCAATGAAGAAGCCACCAGTGAGTGTGGTCTCAGGGGAGGCCCGGAGGCAGTGTTCGGCCCCTGGAAAAGTGCTAAGGCCTCGATGGGGCCATGAGGGTAGAACAGGAGCTAGCCTGCGGAGAAGAATTTGCAAAGACTTCTAGGTAAAACAAAGCAGCCTCTATTCCCAAGACCCTGGGAGAAACCCCACTACCTGAAGGTTCCTGAGCTCTGCTGCAGGGCATCCTGGACCACATCTTCATTCTCCTCTTGACAAAGGGAACATGTGGAGTAGACAAGACGCTGCAGGGAGGGGAAAGTGAGCGCATGGCACAGAGCGCGCTGCTGGAACCCTGCCAGGGCATGCAAGCGTTTCTTGCTAGGTGTACCTGCCCCAGACTCCTCCAGCTTTCTGGTCAGCATACCTAAAGAAGAGACTTAATTAGAGACGCTTTATTTCATACTGAAATCCCCACTTTACAGATGAGAACATTTGCCCAGGGTTACAAGATGATTTGAGTCAGAACTAAACCCAAGGTCAAAATGAATTGCAACCTCTTCTGCTCTAAGGTTGCTTCTCTGGATCAATGGGGTCCCTCGGCCACGATTTCTCATCTCACCAGAGCCGCTACAAGAAGGATCCAGCAAGATGTACTGGACCTGACGATAACGCTGGTCTGAGGGTGAGACTGCCAGGAAGTCCTCCTCTGCTAGCTGGCAGCAAGAGACTCCAGCCCGAGCCAGGAGAGTAGCCATAGATGCCAGCCGTTTAGCATCTAGGTCAAAGGCAAAGATCTTCCTAGGGAAGAGGGCAGAGTTGAGGTAAAATAACATGTAAATGGCCTGCAGGGGCTAAGGGATTCACATCTCACACCTGCAACCTACTGGGAAGCTTAGCTTGGGGCTATACTGTGAACTATCCTAGGTCCAGAACTACTTAAAGGAAAATCTTCCTTTCAGCCTTCAGTCCTATTGGAATAATGAGTTCCTGATTTCTTCTTAACAAGTATAGGATCAGACCTTATTCCCTTCCTCTGTCTGACCATGGCACTCACCCTTGGTTCTTCAGAAGAGCAGCCAAGTGACTGGTTTTATTGCCTGGGGCAGCACACGCATCGATGACATGGGAACCTGGGGGCGGAGCCAGCAGCATGGCTGGGAGACAGCTAGCCTGGTGGGGCAGAACATAATTGCTGGGTGAAGAGACTCCAGGTCCATCACTCCCAAACATTCTTCCCTCTTCTACCCACCTTCCCTACCTTGTCTTGTAGAATGAGGTGACCAGCTTGGTACAGTGGATGTTCATGCAGATCTGTTTGGGCAGGAAACACAAGCAGCTCTGGCAACAAGGGATCCAGAAGAAAACACTTCCCTCTGAGGGCCCTTAGGTCCTCCAGGCTGCCAGAGAATAAGAACTATTCATTCACCATTTTCAGAATTCTTCCATGCCAGGCACCAGGCTGGGCATTTCACGTTACCTCACTTTAACTGTTCATTCATGCAACAAATATTTAAGACTGCTATGCAGCAGAAATAAACAGGGTGATATAACAGGCAGCAGTTAAGAGAATGTGTTCTCAGGCAAGACTGGTTTCAAGATCCCACCTCAGCCATTTACCAGTGGTGAGAGCATGGGAAAGTGCCTTCATCTCAGCCTGTTTGCAATTCTGAAAAATGGTAGTTGTGAGGATTAAATAAGTTGATCCATGTAAAATACTCAGAAAAATATATGGCACAAGTTAGGTACTCAATAATATGTCAGCCATTGCTGCTAAAACTTAACCTCAGGAGAGATTACTACTTTGGGGAGGGTTGGAGGGTGAAGGGGGCTGCAGGGAGGTTGAGTGCTGAGCTGATTCCTGATGGATGAGGATTTAGTTACATGAGCTGGAGTGAAGGCAATATTCACTATGCAAAGAAGCACTGTCCACTCCACCTGACCCCCATAGAAACAGTCCTAAAGAATAATGTCTTAGTTCAGAAAGCTATCAAATGGCAGAGCTGGAATTCAAACCTAAACACAGCCATTCTCTACTACCCTGGTCTCCAAGCAACATGCTAGAAAGAGACAAAGGAGGAACATCTAAAACACAAGGGAAAGGGAAAGAGCAGAGGCAGAGTTGTCAAAGGACAGAACAAGGAGTGAGTCCAGGAAGCGGAGAAGCATCAGGGCAGAGAGAAGCACTGTGGGAGTGCCATGGCAGATGGGCTTGAAGAGAAAGCAGGGTGCACAGCACAATGGAGAGCGAAGAAAGGGTTTTCGGCAGGGGAGTAATGCATCAGACTACGTTTCAGAATTTTCTAGGGCCAACCAAATTAGGAGATTCTTCTGCTAATCATGATAGGAAATGATGAATAGGTAATGTCCAGGAGGATGAAAAGGAGTGGATTTGAGAAAGATGCCGAAGTCAGAGTAGTGAATGATGAGGGAGAGGAGGAAAGCATCTAGGATGACTCAGTTTCTGGTTTGACCAACTGAGTGCATAACTGTAATATCTGTTAGGTTAAAAGAGGAAATGCAGGAAATACAAAGTTCAAAGATGCAAGGATGGTTCAACAAATCAATGTGATACATTAAAAGATAAAAATCATATCAACAGATGCAGAAAAAGCATTTGACAAAATTCAACATCCATTTATGACAAAAACTAAACAAAGTTGGTATAGAGGGAACATACCTCAACATAACAAAGGCCATATAGGACCATCCCACAACTAACATAATGATGAAAAGCTGAAAGCTTTTCCTCTAAGACCAGGAACAAGACAAGGCCACTTTATTCAACACAGTACTGGAAGTCGAAGCCAGAGCAATTAGGCAAAAAAAGAAATAAAAGTAGTGACATATATATAGAAAACCCAAAAGACTCCACCAAAAAAACTCTTAGAACTAGTAAACAAAAATCAGTAAAGCTGCAGGATACAAAATCAATATGTAAAAATATGTTGCATTTCAATGCACTAAAAATGAACTATCAGGAGAAAATTTTTTTAAATCTCATTTACAAGTGCATCAAAAAGAATAAAATGCCTCAGAATAAATTTAACCAAGGAGGTGAAAGGCCTGACCTGTACACTGAAAACTATTAATGAAAGAAATTGAAGACACAAATAAATGGAAAAATATTTTAAGCTCATGATTCAAAGCAATCTCTATCAAATTTCAATGACATTTTTCATAGAAATAGAACAAACCATCCTAAAATTTATATGAAGCCACAAAAAACCCAAATAGCTAAAGAAATATTCAGAAAGAATAAAGCTAGAAGCGTCATATTCCCTAATTTCAAACTATACTACAAGGCTATAGTAATCAAAAAAGTAAAAAAAACAAAAAACAAAAAACACATAGATCAATGGAACAGAATAGAGAGCCTAGAAATAAACCCACACACATATGATCAATTTGTGACAAAGGAGCCAAGACTATATAATGGAGAAAGGATAGTCTCTTCAATAAATGGTGTTGGGAAAACTGGACAGCCACATGCAAAAGAATGAAACTGGACCACTCTCTTATACCATACCCCAAATTCCACTCAAAATGGATTAAAGACTTAAATGTAAGACCAGAAACCATAAAACTCCTAGAAGAAAACACAGGCAGTAAGCTCCTTAACATTGGTCTTGGCAATGATTTGGGTTTGACACCAAAAGCAAAGGCAACAAAAGCAAAAATAAACAAGTGGGACTATATCAAACTAAAAAGCTGCTGCACAGCAAAGGAAACTATCAAAATGAAAAGGCAACCTACTGAAGAAAACATTTACAAGTCATATCTGATAAGGATAATATCAAAATATACAAAGAACTCATAAAACTCAATAGCAAAAAACAATTCAACTTAAAAATAGGCAGAAGATTTGAACAGACATTTTTCTGAAGACATACAGATGGCCAACAGGTACATGGAAAGATGCTCAACATCATTAATCATCAGGAAAATGCAAATCAAAGCCACAATGAGATATCACTTCACACCTGTCACAATGGGACTTATCAACAAGGATGTGAAGAAAAGGGAACCCTTGTGCACTGCTGGTGGAAATGTAAATGGTGCAGCCACTGTGGGAAACAGTATGGAGGTTCCTCAAAAAATTAAAAGCAGAACTACCAAGTGATCCAGCAATTTCACTATGAGTTTTTATCTAAAGGAAATGAAAATACTAATTCAAAAAGATACAGCACCCCTATGTTCACTGCAGCGTTATTTACAATAGCCAAGACATTTTATGTCCATCAATGAAATAAAGAAAATGTGGTATGTGTACACACACACAGTAGAATATTTTTTTTCATTGTTAATTAAAACATTTATTTTGCCTGAAATCTGCATCATGACAAGTTATCCTGAGGTTTATAGACTGTGTGTCCATCTCAAAAGTGTGGTTCTGGGGGTTAGGGATCCAAACAAACACAGGCAAGAGTTGTGAGGGAGGAAGTGGGCACAGCAGGAGTGTATTTCAATTTTTCTTAAAGGCAGTAGAGCATTCTGAGTCACTGAAAACCTCGCAGATGGGGTTTCTAAAACAAATACTGTACTGTGAGCTTAGAGAAGGGGCAGGACAAGGACCCTGAAAATACAGGGTTATTTTACTGTGGCAGGGAATGAGGAGGGAGAGTTACTATTTTTAATGCCCTCAGGCACAGGACCTGATATTCAAAGGAAACCATGTCCAATCTTAAATTATTTCCCTGCTCAGAAAGAGGTGCTAGTACCTCTGGAACCAGACCATGAAGATACCATGCTGATCATTCCCAAGACCTTATTCTATGGCCCAGAGCATACTAAAATAAAGGGGGAAAAAAAAGGTCAGAGGACAGTGGCTTGTGTTCACAGTGGAATATCATTCAGCCATAAAAAATAATGAAATCTTGCCATTTGAGACAACGTAGACTGACCCTGAGGACATTATTCCAAGTGAAATAAGTCAGATAAAGACAAATATATGATCTCACTTATATGTGGAATCTGAGCTCACACATACAAAGAACACATTTGTGGAGGGAGGGGTGGCAAAATGGGTGAAGGGGGTCAAAAAGTACAAATTTCCAATTATAAAATAAGTCACGAGGATGTAATAGCAGTCGAAAGGTGCTAAGAGTAAATTTTAAAAGTTCGCATCACGAGAAAGATAATTTTTAAGTGTGTGGTGGAGGGTGTAGTAATCATTTTGCAATATATACAATATATTTGATATGCAATATCAAATCATTACATTGTACACTTGAAACTAATGTAAGTTATACCTCAGTTTAAAAAAAGAATGCTGCAAAATAATCCAATAACTTGTTTAAGTATATTTTTTGGAAGGATTACTTTTTAATCTTGAATTCTGAATAAACGTGCTTTAACAACAACAAAAAAATGGTGCAAAGTTCAGAAGGAGGATTCAGTTTCCCACATGTGGCAATTGTGAAACACTGATATGAGCCTGAGAGTAAGAACATGAGAGAGAAGTAGAGACTGGGAGATGGGAATAATGAGAAGTAGGAGTTTGAACTAGAGAAGATACTGAGAGATACATTAGAACAATGTTTAAGGGACTCCCAGGACAGTCAATGTTTAAGGGATGAAAGAAGACAAGTCTTGGAAGAGAATATAGAAACTGCTGTAAAAATAGAAAACGGGAGTCAAAACCACCAGCCTTTCTACTTCCTATGTTTCCCCAGTGTCCCCTGGTACCTCCCTGGATGAAGGCAGCCAGGCAGGGTCCTAAGCTCACCTTGAAGCTCGACCCTGGTAAGAAAAACCTTGTCTCTTGAAATAATCGATTGTATCATCAGAGCAGGTCTTGAGAGTGTTCACTCGCACAAATCGAGGCACCTGGGAGGCTAGGAAGCAATCAGCCGTGAGTGGACAGGTACATGGCCCTCTCCTCCAAGGGCTTGATGGCTACCCACCACCGCCACAACTCAGCTTACCTGGGCCAGGCCTGCATCCTACTTCCAATAAGTCCTCATTCCGACTCACACCTCGATGAACCTTGAGCCGGGCCAATTCAGCCTTAAGCCTTGCCTGGTGCCGGTTGAGCAAAGGCTTCCATCGGCCCCCGCCCCCTCTAAAGCCTCTTCCCAACAACAATTCATACACTAGCACCTGGGGATGGAAAAACGAAAAAACCCTAAGCATTAATACCTTCAAATGCCATAGTGTTGTAACAGGAAAGGCTAAACAGACCACCTGTCCAGACACTTAACAGGTAATAGTGAGGTCCTTGTCCAATAACACACAAAATTAACGGCAAATCAGGATTTGAACCTGATGTCTTGCTTCTCAGTCCTGAACCATTTCCACATGGCTGCTCACTAGCAGAGCTATGGATCTCATCCCTCCTCGTCAACATCACCCTTCTGTTTTACCTAAAGAGTCCCTGCCAATGCTGCTTCGTACTTTTGTTCTTTTTTAGGCACGAAATTAAAGCATTTTCATCCTACCCCAATTAATAACTCAGCAAGGGGTTGCTTGTCCTCATTTCAGAGGAACAACTAACGTCACATAGTGAGGCGTATGGAGTCGGTACAAAGTTAGAAGGGGCTCACTGCCCTGCCCCGCCCCACCCTACTCAGCCCATCACCTTGGCCAGATGAGGCCGCAGCTTCTCGGCACGGAGGAGGCCGGCGCTGGCGATCACGGCATCCAGCACGGCGGCATAGCGTTGCGTCTCGCACACCAGCGCGTACAGCTGCTTCACGTTCTGCGCACGGCCAACAGGGCACAAGCTGAGAGCGGGGCGGGGCCCAAGCTAATCCCCCACGCCCGGGCCGGATCCCCGCTACCTGGAATCTGCTGGCGTACACCAACCCTTTGATGGAACCCTGGCGACTCTCCACGCCCGCCAGCACAGCCGCCGCCGCCGAATACAGCGCCATGCTCCGCTCCCAGTTGCCTTTACAGCTCTGTCGCGAAGCGCTCTCGGTTCTGCGCCTGAACTTCCGGGGTCAAAGGGCACGGAGGTTCCGGACCCGGAAGCTCCCGTGCTAATCAGAGTTCCCCAAGGCGTGTGTCGGTCGGTTCAGTCCCCTGTTAGGGTGAGGAGGTTGACGCTGGGAGCATATTTCTCCACTTCTTGGTAGCTCTTCGTTTTTTTCTTTTAATCTTTGCCAATCTGATAGGCAGTGAGATTTTACTGCTGTTTTAATTTAATTTCTATTGAGATTGACTATGTTTATTGGTCATTTGTATTCTTTATAACATGTCAGTGTCTTTCACGCACTCTTATACCATCTTACGCTTAGTACCCTTTATATATTAACATCATATACTCTTGTCTTAAGTATTGCCATTTTTTCCTCATTTATTGTTGCTTTTTAATGTCGTTAATAGTTGCTTTGGACAACATGGTGTTTTCATTTTTAAAATTTTTCCTTTAATGATTTTTGCCTTTGGTGTCACATTTGGAAACCCTTTCACACTTACAATGTAGAAATCACTATGGCTTCATTTTTTTTCACACTTAAATATTAAATAAGTTTAGAATTAAGTTTGGCACATGATGTGAGGAAGGGCTCTAACTTTGTTTCCAAATGGTTAACCTTTCATGTATTTATTGTAATGATTCATTTATAAGAGTGTTTCCCCAGCCTGACCCTTGAGAGGACAGGGATTGTGCAGTAGTTGTCTGTGTCCCCAGCACCCATGTAATTACTGGTTCATAATAGGTTATTATGTACACGTGTATCTCAAGCATTCTGGTATACAGGCCTCTGTGGGCTAGAGTATCCAGCCCATATGTTCTTCGTATTGCTAACAGCATGTTTTCAAGCATTTTGCAAGAGGGTTGACTCCAGTCTACATTAAAATTGCTAAGTAGTCTAAAGGTTTAACCAACTCCTTCCGTAGCTCCAAGTTAGTTCATAAGTGATCTTTTAGTGGAACCCCTCCTCATCCCCGACATCAAATCACATCCTCTATTTTATTTTCTTCATAGCACCTATTATATATGATTATGATTTATTCCATCTCCCCAGCTAGCTCCATGAGGGTAAACCTTTGTCTCTCTTAGCACTCATCTTTATCAGGTGGACCAGTGTTTCTCAAAACAAGGACATAATATCTGTTGAATGAATAGAACATAAATTGATGTGGTGCTGGACAACTGGTTGTGACCCATCCTAAAACAGTCCCTCCTGCTTCGAGTAGGTAACAGGTGTACCAATGTTAATGCAAATCCACAGTTTATTCAGATTTCCTTAGTTTTTTAGCCAATGTCCTTTTTCTGTCCCAGAATCTCATCTAAGATATTACAGTACATTCAGTTGTCATGTCTCCTATGGTTCCTCTCGGCCTTCATAGTTTCTCAGACTTTCCATGTTTTTGATGACAGTGATGGTTTTGAGTTCTGGTTAGTGTTTTGCAGAACGTCCCTCTATTAGAATTTGATGGTTTTTTGTTTTTTTTTTCATGATTAGCGTTATGGGTGTTTGGGAGAAAGACCAGGCTTGAGGAACAAGGGAGGAGTGACAGAAGGAGAGGGCCACCTGCCAGGAGTCTAGTATAGGAAAGCTGCCATCCCATAACCCAGCAGGCAGGAAACCAGGAAAATAAATACCTCAAATTCCCTCTCCTGTCCTGGGATCTCCTGCAAGTCCCTCCCATCTGAGGCCCAAAGGGAAGCCAAAGCCTTTTGCATTCCATCGGGGCCAGCCTCCCAGGACACAGAGCAGGATGGAGAAGGTTGGAGAGTGGATATAGAGGTGTGACAGTCTTCAGCCCAGTCCTGGGACTGAAGGAAGAGCTGTATAGCCAAAAAACCAGGTCTGAAAAGTGTCAACCACACAGTGGCCAAGGCCTGACAGATTCAGCCAGTAAAGATACGACAAATACCATTTGATTCAGTTTATTTACATAGACAGCAGAAGGAAGATTAGCCAAAGGTGCCAGCTCCATGTCATCCTTGTTGCACACACCAAAAAGGATGATGTGGAAGTCAAAGGGCTGGTAATTGCAACATGAGTCATGGGATATCCTGTTTGTGAGGAGCCAGTTCTAGATGCAGCTAAGCTGTTTTATAGTCTGCAACTCTATTCAGAGGGAGGTAGAGCATAAAGCCTTATATTTCATCAGCGCCTGGGAGGTGATGTCTCCTGACAGTCTCCAATGGGATGAGGAGGTGAGTGGACCTGGCCTTGAGGCAGCACCTCACAAGCCTTCCATCCTCTGCCATTCCTAAAGTGTCATTCAGGCTGTCAGTCAGGCCTTTGCCCACGTGGTTACATGCCAGGGCACCAAGGGAGAGTTTTTCCCCACAGAAGGCTCTTAGGTGGCTCCACAGACTTCACTGGCACGAAGTTGGGATCTAAAGCACCAGATCTCAGGTGACTCAGCCCCAACCATTCTTTCTCTTCCAATTTTCAGATTCTTGGGAGAGAATTCAACTGCCCCAGCCTTGGTCTGGGGTGGAAGCCATCAGCTGTGGCCAGGGGCAGGCTCACCATGAACAAACATGGGCTCTGGGCCTACCCCCATGTGCCCAGCAGCTTTCAGGGGCAGGCTGCACCCCCATCTGGCCCCTACTTGCTTCTGCTTTGAATTAGTGTCATTTTCATCTCATCTAAAGTATGAGAAGTCAAGAGAGGTCTTTAAGGACAGAGCAGTGACAGAGTGGTTCAGGTGACTTTTAACTATAGACTAATGGGCAGTGGGTAGAAACAAGCTGTGGCCCCACCAGAGGTTGGGGCTGCTTTAAAAGACCCAACCATAAAGCAGTACGTACAGCAATTAATATTTGCAGATCACTTAAAGAGCTGGAAAACTAAGAGAGCATGGTTAGGAGGGACCAAGGGAAGCCCAGCTTGACTCATGGACACTAGGGCTTAGTTCTGCTGGTTAATAAGCAGGTTAATAATCTGACAATAGGTTAGTAAACCCCTGCCTGATGGGGGACTATAGTCCTTTTCTTCCTATCTTTAAATGTTTCCAGGGACACACAGGCATGAAGACCTCCCCAAACAGTAAAGACGTCATCTCTGCTTCCTGGACCCAGCAGAATCCCTCAAGTCCTCATGCCCAGATGGGAAGGGCCTGTGGGCAGGCAGCCTCAGGAGTAACTCTACAGCTTGATGGGCTGTGGGGGGTTGAGGTGGCCGGGCCCACTGGGTGGGGGCAGCACCATGGGGAGTGAGTTGCTGCCCCGTTCGTGCCAGCATGTGTCCAGGATAGGGTAGAGCTTTCCCTGGAAGTCTGCCTGGAATGTGTAGAGTGGTCTCAGGTCATCTGGGCGGTCAGCATCAAAGAAGGTGAGCTCTCCCTGCTCATAGTGCAAATAGACGCCAATGCGGTGGGGGTGGCTGGCCACAGGCAGAGGCACCCTCGGGCAGCAAAAGGCCTCATACACCCGGCCCTCCTTCAGGCCAATGAGCCATAGGCCATGCTCTGGGGACTTGCTCAGCTTGCCCTTGCGACTGGCTGTGCCCTTGATGACCCCCAGGCGCCAGTCACTCTTGTTACCCACCACCACCTCCCAGTAATGGCGGCCGCAGGAGAAGCCTCGGCTGGCTAGGACACAAGTACTGTAGTCGAAGCGTTCAGGCTGGCTGGCGTGTCGCTGGGCCAGTAGCCCACATTGCACCACCGTGTTGCCTTTAGAGAGTTCCAAGAGAGGGTGGGCAGTGGCAGGATCCAGCTTAAGAGACTCCGGGGCTAGGAAATACCAGAGAAAAGATGTTTTCAAGCCACATAGAGGGCAGCAGACCCTGTCCCAAGACAGGTTGATTAGAGGCCCTGAGCTCCTCGGGAGAGGAACTGCGTAGGCCTCATTTCTGTATCCTAAGGGCCTAGTAGGGACCAGGCACAGAATTGGCACCATAAGGATGTTTATGTAATAAAATGATTCCTGAAGGGTGGGAAAAATAAACAACTGTGAGCCAAGGCCTTCTGGTGAGGAACATAGTGCAGGTCTGCCTAAGGCGGAGGTGCTGATGGAAGGACCTGAAAGATAGCCTGTCATTTGTGCTCCACAGCTAAACTCCCCAGGTTTTCTGGAAAATCCAAAACAAAATTGTTTTTTTGATACCTTAGCAGCTTATTTGAGGACAAACTATCCCAACTAACCTCTTTGCTAGCTGCCAGCTGATCAGTTTAAACCAAAAACGTGCAAACAACACACAGTTGAGAGATTGTGTGTGTGTGTGTGTGTGTGTGTTAACACCTGCAGCACCTGGTCTTCCTAGGTGGTCTCCCATCCAAGTATTAACTAGGCCCGACCCTGCTTAGCTTCCAAGATCAGACAGGATCAAGCACGTTCAGGGTTGCATGGCTGTAGACTATCAGTGGTTTTTTCCTCTCCCCCTTTTTCTCTTATATAAACTGTTTTTGTCTTTGTTGGCTGAAATCAATCTGTTGATCTCCTTTATGTGACAGTAATGAAGGAGTTAATTAAATTAGTTCTCTTGATAGAGCAATAGCTATATTTATAAGCGCTAAACTATACACACATGTGTATATATGTATATTTATAAATAGGCAGCCTAGCAAGGTGGCTGTTAATAGCCCCTCTTTACAAATGAGGAAACCGAGGCTCAGAAATTACACAACTTGTCCTGGTTAATAGACGATAGAGCTTAGCTTGAACCCAGGCTGTTTGGTGGAACTTCACTCCTGTGCTCTCAAGCCTCCTCTGTACCTTATATCAGCAGCCCTCAGGAAGGATGGGTTGGGTTCTCACCTGGCAGAACCTTGCGGAAGAGCCTTTTCCACACAGTCAGCTTGATGTCAGCCTGGTGGAGGCCTGGCTTGAAGGAGATGGGGCTGAATGTACTTTCCAAGGGCCGGACCTGCTGCAGCTCTGCTCTAGGGGGCAGCAGTTGATAATGATGGTGGAGCTGCATCCTGTGCACCCCACCCCTGCACCCACATGCAAGTCCAACCAGACTGCACAGCTCAGAAGACTGTGCACTCTGGATGCCCATCAGTTCCTCCCCTCCACCCACTCTCAGAGGATCTGTCTTCCTGGAAGGGAAAATACATCGATGTTCCTCAATTGTAGGTCTAGGACCAGCAGCATCACCTGGAAGCTTGTTAGAAATGCAAATATTTTCGAGTTCCACCCTAGAGCTGCTGAATCAGAAACTGATTACTGAGGCCCAGTGAGGATGTGTTAACGAGCCCTCCAGGTGGTTCTGATGCATGCTAATGTTTCAGGACTACTTCTCTACCCAGTGACCCTTGTGCAGAGCCAATCAGATACTCTGTCCTTTCATTGAAACCAATGCTCCTAACCAAATTGTCCCTAAATGCAATCCGTTCCCACAAGCCGTAGTGCAGGTGTGAAGCACCCTGGTTATGGCTATTACCCACCTCTCCCACCTCATTTCCTGTGTCACCCTGTGTCATACTTCACAGCCCAGCAATACTGAACTTATTCCCAAGTCCACATACTACTTTGCCCTTTCATGTACTTGCTTGCCTGCCAAACGCCTGTCCTCCCCCTTCTCAGCTGTCCACCCAGGCACAGCTTTGCCAATCTCTCCCCGCCCCACAGTCACCACCTCCTCTGTGTTATTTCTGTAGCTTGTGTGAACTTCTGTTGTTCTAGGTACCCACAGTGATGTAACCATAGTTTACTGTCTGCCTCCCACCAGTCTGCGAAACCCCTGAAGACAGGGACATGACTGCATCTCTGTTTCCCCTGGGCCCAGTACAGAGCCAGATGTGGGCAGCTGCTCCTGAGACACTGGTGCAACTGAAGGGAGGAAATGGTGGAGAAGAGATGCCTGTGCCCACAGCCACCCGACCCATGCTGAGAGCTCCCTCCCAGGTTATTACCTGGAGGCCATGGAGTGGTAGTTCTGGAAGACAAGAGAGAGGTGGGTTAGGGCATGGCAGAGGCTATGCAAAAGTCGTTATGAGTAGAAGGCTCTGAGGGCCTTGACATGGGGCATACTCCCTTGTCCACTCACCCGGATGAACTCGTGGTGACTCTCGTTACCAAACTGCTCCAGCACATGCCCAACTTGGACCAGCCGCTCCTGTTTGCCCTGGGCCTGCTCCAGCTGCATGTCCAGGGAGGCCACGAGGCCACGGGTGTGACCCTCTACTCCCCCCAGGCAGCGGGCCTTCTCCTCGTCCACCAGGTGGTGCAGCTCCTGGAACTCACGGCGGATCACCCAGCTGAAGACTTCAGACTCGTTCTGGGACAAGGAGGGCCTGTCGTGACTGGAGCTGCAGCAGAGCCACCTAGCAATGACTGACCTCTGCGTCCCCAGAGCCTGGCAGCTTGGGCCTTCTTGACTAGGCTAGTTCTGGTACTTGAGTCCCAGGACTGACTCCTGCCCAGATGTTCACACTGCGACTGGGCATCCCATGGGGGCCCATGGTGGTGGGCAATAGTGGCAGAGCCAAGGCTGAGCCCCCAGTTCCCATTTCAAAGCAGCGGCTCGGCTTTTTCCTGGCTTAACTATTAAGTGAGCACATAAGATTTTGCTTTATCGCAGG
Source organism: Pteropus vampyrus (assembly GCF_000151845.1). Classification (NCBI taxonomy): domain Eukaryota; kingdom Metazoa; phylum Chordata; class Mammalia; order Chiroptera; family Pteropodidae; genus Pteropus; species Pteropus vampyrus. The sequence goes on along the minus strand of NW_011888974.1, from coordinate 1,426,609 downwards.
GTTCCACAGCTGAAAGAAGTCTGAAAGTCTCTGGGAGAGCAGGTTTTGGAGATAACCAGGATTCCTGTGTGACCCTGAGTTCTGTCTCCATCCAACAGGGTTATGCCCCCTCCCTCTCAAGGGTAAGAGGTGCTTTGGGAATACTGGGCTCCTGCTCCCGTTTTATGACCACCTGCAGGGCCCGGGCTTCATACCCTTCCAGCCCCAATGTGCCCCTCACTGAGGAAAAGCAGACAGCCAAGGAGGGCTTCAGGCCTTTCCACCCCTGTGCTCCAGGTGCTGAGCAGGCACCACATGGACTGTCAAGGTCAAGCAGACACAGGAGGCTGGGGCGGGCGAATCATGCCCTTGCTTAGGGCTGTTTACCTCTGGGACATGGGTTCTGAGTTATCTGAGTCCCAAGGACATGGAGGACACAAGCCAACTTGGAGACAGTCCTGACAACTGGGTTGAATTCCCCTGAGAGGATTTACACCTTCCCCACCCTGCCCTGGAATGCTTTGAATTTCAGCTTTATATAGAAGGCATGGATTCCTGTAAAGGACAAATTAGAACCCGGCTCTATGGGAAAGGGCAGAGGGAAAGGACACTCACGAGAATCCTGGTCCTGTTGTTCACCAGTTTGGCGATATGCTCATCCACCTTTTTCTGCTCCTGCTTCAAGTCAGAGATGAGGGCCGCAAGCTCCTCCTGGAAGCAACATGCCATGGCCCTGTAGCTGACCCCTTCACCCTCTCAGTTCCTTGGGGCCAGCCCTGGGTCTCACCCTTTTAGGGAGCATCCCAATGGCCACTAGCATTCCAGTGGAACCAGGACAGAGATCACAGCTACCCAGTTTCCCTTGACCTCAAAATAGTTAAGATTAATCAAGAATATTCTACATTGATGATAGGAACTGCCCAGGCAGAAGAGGATCTCCATGTCATCCCTCTCTAAGACATGGAGGGAAATGCTAAACATTGTTACAGCCACCGGAAGTCACCGCACAATATCCAGAAGGGGTGATTGCCAGTCTGAAGCCAATCCTCCCTACATGGAATGCTTCCTGTAGGGTACACACGAGGTAAACTCTTCAGTCACCAGGAGGTCCAGAATTAGTAGGCATTTGATCAAGAATCATCACAAAGGGGCTGTCCCCAAGTGAGGCAAGTGGTGCATGTGGTGGCTCAGGTTACACCTGGTGAGTCCCCATATGCTATAAAGACCTGAACCCATCCCTGGCAGGCTTGGGCTCGGCCTAGATTTAGGGCCTCCCAAAGACAAAGTAAACTCACTTCTGGGCTGCCCTGCCTCCATATCCAGCCTAGCCTTACGGATCCGAGCAGGACCACTTAGACCACCATCTAGCTGTACTACTTGACCAGGGCCCTGCTGCTTTGTGCCTGTGGAGTGTACAAACTCTGGCTTAGATAGTTACCAAGCAGAAGTCAGTTGCAAGAGCCTTTCAGGAAGGGAGCAGGGTAAAAAGAATAATGCCAGTGTGGGGATAAATGGACACAGAGCCCTTTCTGTGGATAAAGAGGCATCAGATCTCACAACAGCCCAAGAAAGGCATTCCAAAGGTAATCCTAAATCAGAGAGATGGAACTAGTTCTTTCTCAGCAACTGGGCTACAGTGAGAGGAAACAGAATTATGAAAATGAGGTATCATGAGACCTCAATCAATAGGAGAAGACAAGAATGCATGAAAGGGATCTTTTAAGGGAACAATTTAGTCACATTATACAGAGTCTTGAGATCACAAAAACCCACATCCAAAACCAAGACCTAAGCTGCACCCTAGCTCCTAGCCAGAAATAATGAGCAAGCTCCCAAGTATTTCCTTCTCTCCTGGGCAGCTGTCTGCTAATAAAATGTGGGCTTTATTTCATTATATTGAAATTGGGTTTCCTTCTTCCACACTCCCCTAAAACTACTCTTGCCAAGATAATCAATTCTTACTGCTAAAGCTGACAGACTCTTCATTTTTCAGCAGACACTTCACAAGTGATCTTGTTCTTGTTAAAATGCTCTGTACCTCTGATTTCCAGGAGGCCATATTCAGCCAGTGTTCCTACTCCCTCCGTTGATTCTTTCTGTCCCCTTTTCGGGGTTCTCTACCCAAATCTTCTGGTGCTCCTTGGGGTGTATCATCAGTGTCTTCCCTTATCAGTCTGCAGACTCCCCTGGTAGGCCTTCTCCACACCTTCAGTTACTACCCAGCCTCACTCTCCAATCTACCCTCCTGAAGAGGGATCAGACTACACAACAACCCTGCTTAAGATCCTCCAGGCCCACCCCCTCTACATGGTTCTCTGTATAAACCGCAGATCCCACCGTGTGTCACACAGGCCTTTCCATGACCTGGCCCGTGCTTACTTCACCTACCCCGTCTCGCTCCTACCTCACCCTCCTTTGAGCTTAATAGAATGATATAAATCCTCAAATATGGCAAGCCGTTTGCCTCCTGGTCTTTTGCATATGTTGTCTTTATATTTGGAGTGCTTTTCCTTCTCTTCTTTTTCTATCAAGTCCTCCTTGTGGTTCAAATCTTGGCTTAGCAGTTCACTTCCTCTAGGAAACCTGTGACCACCTGAGATGATGCAGAAGCCATGTTCTAGGTAGTCTCCCCATTGCCTGTATTTAACTGTGAAGGCAGCACCCGACACATGGGACTCTGTCAGACCCCCAGACTGTGAGCTCCCCCAGGGCAGATGAACCTCTTGTCTACTACTGCACCATGGGCACCAACACAGATTAGAAGCCCAGTAAGTGTTTGTGGGTAGGAGGGGCTGGTGGATGACCTGGCTGGCCTTGCGCAAGTTTCCTACTTGTCTCTCAGGGCTGAAGGAGCAAAGAAATGTTGCCCAGAGCACTCAGCCAGGAAACCCCTAGAACAGCTTACAAGAAGGGGCCCTCTGCCTGCAGCTCTGGATGCTCTTCCTTTTCCTGTTCTCCTCACCTGTATTTTTTCACCTTTATGCCCCTCTCCCGCTCAAACACCAGGCCAGGCACCCTATAACAATTCACTTCCAAGAACCCTTCCTGCCCTTTCTTGATTGTTGCAATGGAAAGAAAACTGCCTTGGTTTGAGTCTTAGCTCTGCCACTGACAAGCTGTCTGACCTTGGAAAGACCCTTACCTTCTCTGAGCCTTACTTTCCTCATTTATAGAATACAATAACAACCCTATCCTTCATAAACCTTAGATGAACTAGTAACCCAAGATGGTTCGCTCTTATCATCTTAAATTATGATCTGTTAGACCTGAGGCAAAGGTCCAGGAGGACAAGAATCCATTGATTTCACAAATACATTTTGAGCTTTTACTACATGCCAGGCACAGAGGTACCCAAGGAAACAAAGCAAAGTCCCTGCCCTCGTGCGTCTAAGAGTGCAGTCCCAGGAGCACTCAAGAAACAAAATGAGGGCTACAAAGAAACAAAGCCAGGAAAGGGCTAGCACGTGACTTGGAGCATGCTCCATCACATGCACTGCTGTAATCCCCAGCACCTACTCGGAGCGTAGTGGATGAATAATGAATGCACTGGGGCTCGTCCCTCCAGGACGGGGCTGAAGGGAACTCGGGTCCCGGCAGGACAGGACACTTCTGTGCCAAGTGATGGCTCCAGAGAGCTCAGGCGCTGGGCTCCCTGTGCCCCCAAGGTGGCCCGGTTCCTTGCCCCTCAGCACTCTTGCTGCCTACCTTCATTCGGCTGTAGACAGTGGAGACGGGGGTGACCCGGTGGTGCTGGTGGGATCCCAGCAGGCCGCAGAGGCCACAGATGAGCTCCTGGTCCTTCTCGCAAAAGAGGCTGAGTGGGTTTCGGTGGTGCGCGCAGACTTTGGGCTCTGGGTCCCTGGGGAGCTGCAAGGCTTCAATCACCCGTGCCAGGGAGACGTTGGGCGGGGAGCTGCTACCATCCACCTCCTGCCGGCACACGGGGCAGCGCAGCTCGGAGTCCAGGTGGTGGGACAGGGACACCAGACAGCCTTTGCAGTAGGAGTGGCCGCACTGCAGCATTAGGGGCTCCCTGAAGACCTCGAGGCAGATGGGGCACTGCAGGCGGTCCTCCAGCTCTGGCACTCTCACCTGCCACGCCATCCGCGATGCTGGATGGAATACAGTGCACCTTCCTAAACCTGCTCCCTCCACACCTTCTGCCCCCAAACCCCTGGAAAGGGCTGCTGCAGATTAAGAGGGCCTTACAGACTCCAGTCTTGGATTTCAGTCCTAACCCCCTATAACTTTGGGTGTTTCCCATCTTTAAAACAAAGAGCTTAAAAGAAAAACAAAGGTCACATAAAGATATATGAGTCTACTTTTTTCACTCAGATTTGGAGGTAAACATGAAAGAAAGGGGCCATCTGCAGGGTCATTTGGAATGACAAATAATGGCAACTCCAGCCGCAGCAGGGGTTCTGACCTAGAACCGAACAGCACAAACGAGCAAAGTTCCTTTCCATCTTTTAGGTGAGTGTTCAAGCTGGTGATCAACCATTGCAAGTATACTTATAACAGAGATTCCTGAGTCACTCCTTCACACATCTCTAGTGAGACCTGGAAATCTACATTGACAATAGACACTCCCAGGTCATTCTAAAGCAGAGAGTTCTGTCTTAGAACAACACTGTTCTGGAGAGTCTGGGACTTATCTTAACTTCCCACCCAGTTCTTCTGTGAAAACTGATCGTCTCGAGAGAAGCACTGAGCTGAAGTCGCCAGCAGACCCAGGAAGAGCCCCTGTGTGGAACTACCTGGCTTCTCAGGATCCACTGAGCGAGCCTCCTACTGGGACCTCAAACCAGCATCGCTGACAGGATTGGCTTGGCCTCTTCTCCCCAGGCTGAGATAGCAGGAGTGGAGACTCGGGGATTGCAGCTGGATGCCTGCTCCACCACCTAGTCTCTGCCCCTTTCCTCCTCCCCTTTCCCAGCAACACCCCCATATCCTCAAGGTCACCCAGAATCAGATGGAAACTGGGCCACATCACGGGACTGGGGAGGCAGCCTCTGCTGGGCCAGCTCTGATAACTGTAACATTCAGGTGCTTGCTTTGGCCAGGCAAGGGGAAGGGGTGGAGACAGAGACTGGGCACCCATTCACACCTTACTGACCCCAAACAGGAATGGACTTGTGTCCTGGTACAATCTTTCTGAATCTCTCTGTCTTTATTTTAAAGATATTTTAGTTTACTTATTTAGATTTTTTTAATTGGGGTAAGTGCACATCTTAATCATATACTTGATGTTCACTCTTTGCATATATACATACTCACTCAAGATCAAGATAGAGAACATTTCCAGTACCCAGAAGCCTCCCTCATGCTGCCGCTAGTCAGAACTCTAACAAGAATAGCCACTATCATGACTCATATCATCTGTGGGCTGGTTTTGAATTTCAAATGAACAGAATCACATAGTATGTACTTTTGTGTCTAAGTTCTTTACTCAATATTATTGCATTAGGAAATTTTTTTATATGAAGTCTTTCAAAGGTTTAGAAGTCCAATGACATTTTGTTATACAGTTAATAATATACTATATATGCTATATGTATAAAATACAAGTCATAATGTACTGCACATTCCCAGAGGTATGGAGGGAAATTATTGATTGGAAAGGACAGGTTAGAAACACAAGGATCTGTGGAACAGCAGGCCACAACCTCCACAGGCCCAAGCACCAATGTCTGCCAGCCAGGGAGGTTGCCACCCCTGTGACAAGCAAGACTAAGGTCTGGTATAGACAGGTAGAAAGCTAAATTTATTTGTTAATTCAAGAAATATTTATTGAGAACCTGCTACATGTCAAGCATTGAGCTGGGTATTATAAATATATTAAAGAACAAGACAGACAAGGTTTCCATCCTTTGAGTTTATGATGTAGGGATAGTCGTGGTGTATAAGGTCATTAACAAGTTAATATAATAGTGGTAAATGCTATGAAAGAAGTAAACAATGTGAGAAAGGGGGATGGGGTGACAGATTGCATGAGGTACACTTTAGCAAGGGGCAGGGCAATATCTCTGAGGAGGGATGGTTGAGGTGAGATCCGAAAAATACACAGAAGCCAGCTACCTGAAAGGATGCAGGAGGGTGGAACAGGCAGTAGGTCAGCAAGTACAAAGGCTCTGAAGCTGGAAAGCACTTGGTATTTGTGAGATACACTAGAAAGGAGACCTGGGTAGCTGGAGTGTAGTAAGGGAGAAGGAACATCAAAAGATGAAGCCAGAGAGGTTGGCAAAGAGGGCTCTGTAGACTAGGGCAAAGGTTTGGATTTCATTTCAAGGGATTTCATCTGATTTCTATTTATATATTTATTTATTTAAACACCTATAGCACCTGGTCTTCCTAGGTGGTCTCCCATCCAAGTACTAACCAGGCCCGACCCTGCTTAGCTTCCGAGGTCAGATGAGATCAGGCATGTTAAGGGTGGCATGGCCATAGACTCTGATTTATATTTTTAAAGATCATTCTGGCCACTTTGTAGATAATGGATCACAATAGCTTGAGCACCTGGATAGATGGATGGTGAAGCCGATGACATACAGAGAAGATCGAGGTGAACAAACTAGAAAAGGGATCCAGAGTCAGATGCCTGAGGGCATTCAGGGAGAAACTGAGTAGCCCAACAATCTGCAGACTTCAGCAAACAATAAAATCACCTGCAGGGCTTGTTAAAACTCAGTTTCTAGGTCCTGGCCCCAGAGTTTCTGATTCAGGAGCATAGGCATGAGCCCAAGAAATTTGCATTTGTAACAAGCATTGATGCTGCTGATCTAGGAACTAACCCTTTGAGAACCACTGAAAAAGGCAATTGGACACAGGCACCTGGGGCTCTGGCACTTGGGAGGCTCTAGGCTGGCCAGATATATATACCACCTATATATATCATATATTTAAACCTATAGGAAAGGCTGGGATCTCTTAGGGACTGAAAACAGAGATGGGCAAGAGTCTAAGGATGGCTCTGAGGTTGCTAACGATTAGAGGTCAGGAAGTGAAGGATGACTGAGAAGGGACAGTGAGGTAGGAGGAACATCAAGAGTGAGCGGTGACTAGGAAGCTGTGGGAGGCAGAATGGCCCCCTAAAGATATCCATGCCCTAATTCCCGGACTCTGTGATTATACTTCACATGGCAAAAGGGACTTTGAAGATGTAATTATGCTCATAAACTTGAATTATCCAGGTAGATTCAATTTAATCACATAACCGCTTAACAGCAGAGAACTTTCTCTGGCTGGAGTCAGAGATGCTACAGAAGAGGAAGCTGGAGGATTCCAAGCATGAGAAGGATTCAGCACACTGTTGCTGAGATGTCAGGGCCCATGTGCAAAGACAGGAGAGAGGCCACTAAAAGCTAGGGGTGGTCCCTGGTTTTCAGCCAGCAAGGACATGGGGACCTCAGGCTTAGAGCTGCAAGGATCTGGATTTTCTAAATTGAATGAGCTTTGAAGTGGATTTCCCCCCAAAGCCTCCAATCAAGCTGATGTTTTGATTTTAGCCCAGTGGGACCAATGTTAGAATTCTAACCTACAAAACTGTTAAAGAATAGGTGTTGCTTTAAACAGCTAGGTTTGTGGTAATCTGTTGCAACATTGATAGAAAACAAATACAGAAGCCAAGGAAAAAGCATTTAAAGGTGAGAGAGGTCAACTTCATCGAATGCTGACAGGAGTCCAGCAATCTGAGGACAAAGAGATGTCTGATGGACAACAAAAGCAGTGGCAGGAGCAGGGCACAGTGGTAATATTAATGTGAGTTGGAGAGAAAATGCAGGGTGAGGAGGTGGATACAGAGCAAATGAAAAGCCTCTGCAGCAACTCTTTCCAGAAGTTTTTTGTGAAGAGTAGGATTGGGGCCACCTGTAGCAGGAGGGAGATGTGGGACAAAGGGAAGCTCATTTGTTTTATGGTAGGAAATTTTCAGACACATATAAACGGAAGGAAATGATACAGTAGTCAAGGCAAAACTGGTGCAGGACAGAAAGGGTACCCAAAGTCCTTGAGCAGGCAGGAGCGCAAGGACCCAGGGACCAAGCCAGAGGGTCTGGGATCCGGGGCCATTCTTCCTTTGCATCATGAAGGCGTAGGTGCAGCAGCTTCTGTGGATTCGGTGACGGGAAAGTGAGAGAGCCATCATTTTGTTTTCTCAGGAACTAGGCAGTCCGACTTTAAAGTCCTGGCCCGGCCTAAACCTCTCGGAAAACAAAGAAGGAAGGAAGGTGAAAATAACGCACTGCTGAGAGGCCTGACCCTTCCGGCAGCAGGCCGTTTCGAGGTCCTGTCCTCACTGGTGCACTCCCATCACGTGCCCCACTGCGTGTCCCCTCCCCCAATCACGTGCCCCACTGCGTGTCCCCTCCCCCAATCACGTGCCCCACAGCGAGTCCTCGCCAGTCGCATGTCCGTTCCCCACGCCTTCCCTACATGCTCCACCACACGCTCCCACCACTTGCTGCGCAGGTTTGTTTTTTTTTTTTTCCTACCACGGGCCCCATGGTGCACCGCGCGCCCCTGTCGCGTGTCCCATTGCACCCTCAGTGAGCCCAAGGGCGGTTGGCTGCGGTTGGGACTAAGCGATTAGCGCCTCCTCGAGGCCGGGGAACGGAATGCCGCCATCTGGAGCTGACCGCAGGGTATAAAGGCGGAGGCGGGAAGGGAGTCATCCCCTTCGGGACTTTCCCGGAGTCGCTGGCAGGGAGAGGGCGATAGGACTGAGCGCTCCTCCGCGCGGATATGGTGGGGAGCACCCGGACCCCGGGAGTCAGACGAGGGGACTGCGCCCCTAGCCAGGTGAGGGTCCTGGCGAGTCAGGGGCTGGGGCGCCAGAGGCAGGGTGCAGTCTGAGGGCTCACAGGTCTTGTGTTTCATTCCCACCAAGTCTCCCTACCAGAGGTTAAGTCAATGGATGCTGGACATTTCCGGAGACCGGGGTGTGCTGAAGGACATCATCCGAGAGGGTGCTGGCGAGCTGGTGACACCGGATGCTTCGGTGCTAGGTACAGCCTGCGGGCCCGGTGCCCTCTGTCCTCTGGAAGCTGGCGATATGAGAGGACTGGTGGTTACGAGGGCAGCAAGCGTTTCACTGCAGTTTACTTTGGGGGTGAGGGGAGGCTACGTTTAAAAAAAAAAAAAGTATTTCTATCCGGTAGAACATGCTTTCTTAGAATTGGGGTTTTAAGGGAAAGCTAGAAAATTCGTATCACCTTTTCATGACGCCACTGTGAACAAGAGACACCTCCAGGCCCACCAGCCAAGCTCCTGAACATCAGAGCAAAAGGTCAGGCATCCAAACATTAAGCAAAGGTTTGTTCCTGTCACTCAGGGTGTGGAGCAGTTGAAGCACATCTAATTCTATTGTTTTTGTATGATAAAGAGTCTGATGTTATAGAGGTGAAGGTATTCTTGGTCCATTTTTCCTCACCATGTGTCTGTTTCATCTGCCCTAGTGAAATATTCTGGATACCTGGAGCACATGGACAAGCCTTTTGATTCTAATTGCCTTAGGAAAACTCCTCGGCTAATGAAACTTGGAGAGGGTAAGTTCAGATTAGGAGCTGAAAAAGAAGGGGTTTGTTTTTAGGAATTGTTGAAGAACAATACCCTAGGACTAGAAAACTGTCCAAAGCACAGATCGTTTGAGTTAGTTTTTCTGAAACTGGGTTTTGCTAAACCAGCCACTTTCTCCCCACATTCCCCCTTGAGACCTAGGTATTTGGGAGATGGCCTACCTGGCAAGGTTATCTTTGCATCCTGACTTAACCATTGGGTATTGTGTTTTCATTTGTCCATTCATTAAGTAAACATCTATTGAATGCTTACTACCCACAATGCATGGTGAAAAGAAAGGATGTACCCAGATGATTAAAACATTTCGGCCAGTGTGGTGGAGGAGATTGACCTGCGTTCAGATTACCAACCTGGTAGAATCAGATAAGTTCCTGGGAGGTATAAGCGGTATTGTAGGAGTAGTTAATGAAGTCACCATGAACTCCAGCTGGGAAGATCAGAGGATTCATGGAAAAGGGGGCATTTGAAACGAGCCTTGAAGTTAGAATAAGATTTCAGTCAGGGCAGAAGCTGGGCATGGGGTGAGGAGGAAAATGTTGCAGGAAGAAAGAACTGTGTGACAAAGATGTAGAGGCCAGAATGCTGCAGTGCCTGGAGACGTTAGAGTTGGGAATGGAGGTGGTAGTGGGAGATAAGGCTGAAAAGTGAGTTGAGATGTCTTGGAATATTATGTGGAGAGATTTGGGTGTTAAGGAGGAAGAAATTGATAGCATTGGAACAGGTTACTGGGCAAGCTTCAACAAAGTTCTTTGTCCCTTCTTCCAGATATTACACTTTGGGGCATGGAGCTGGGCCTTCTGAGCATGCGGAGGGGAGAGCTGGCCCGGTTTCTGTTCAAACCGACCTATGCCTATGGAACACTGGGCTGTCCGCCCTTGATCCCCCCAAACACCACTGTCCTGTTCGAGATTGAGCTGCTTGACTTCCTGGATTCTGCTGAGTCAGACAAGTTTTGTGCCCTCTCATCTGTAAGTTCTGGAGCACAGATGTCAGCACTTTGTAGAGAAAGGGTTGAGTTTATTGTGTTTTGGTAATTATCCTGCCCTGCTGATGATCCTCTAGCCCAGGTCCCACCCTAAGGATCCTGTGCAGTGGTGGTGGAGTTCCCTCACTTTCCAGTATTGCCCGTCTCAGTTATGTCTGTTGTGTGTGGGTAACTGTGCTAGGCCAAGGTCAGGCTGTGGTTTTGTTATGGACCAGCAGTTTAAGCTGATCTTTTAATTTTCCTTTGCCCTACTTCTCCCTGCAAAACAGTAAACATTTGCTTCTCAACATTATGTTTGGGTTCTAGCAAGTCAGGCATTGGTAGCTCATAATTAAGGTGACCGTATGTATAATTTGTTACCCAGCCTAGGACAGTTGAGAGTGAAAGGGACTATCAGCTGGATGGGATACCAGGACATCAGGTGTAAATTTCAAGTTTTTTGTGTCTTTGAACTTGAGTCAAATGAGGACATATGGCCTCTATCCTCATAATTTAAATATTGCCATTTCTTTGTTGCCTTTAACCCATCCCATAGAGATAGGGCCTTTAATCTCATCAGCAGTCATGTGCAGTCTGTGTCATGCTATTTCACACTGACTCTGTATGCGACCTTAAAGGTCCACCCCAGGTTTACATCTGTATATGGTATCTCTCCAGCTAAACAGCCCCTTTTTAAAAATCTTTACACAGTACAGAGGTTCTTGCATATGCCTGGGTCGCATCTCTGGTGTACTGATTTAGAATCTCTGGGGGTGGAGCCAAGACATCT
>NW_011888974.1:1374627-1415253 GCF_000151845.1 Pteropus vampyrus | reverse complement strand
GTTGCAGGAAGAAAGAACTGTGTGACAAAGATGTAGAGGCCAGAATGCTGCAGTGCCTGGAGACGTTAGAGTTGGGAATGGAGGTGGTAGTGGGAGATAAGGCTGAAAAGTGAGTTGAGATGTCTTGGAATATTATGTGGAGAGATTTGGGTGTTAAGGAGGAAGAAATTGATAGCATTGGAACAGGTTACTGGGCAAGCTTCAACAAAGTTCTTTGTCCCTTCTTCCAGATATTACACTTTGGGGCATGGAGCTGGGCCTTCTGAGCATGCGGAGGGGAGAGCTGGCCCGGTTTCTGTTCAAACCGACCTATGCCTATGGAACACTGGGCTGTCCGCCCTTGATCCCCCCAAACACCACTGTCCTGTTCGAGATTGAGCTGCTTGACTTCCTGGATTCTGCTGAGTCAGACAAGTTTTGTGCCCTCTCATCTGTAAGTTCTGGAGCACAGATGTCAGCACTTTGTAGAGAAAGGGTTGAGTTTATTGTGTTTTGGTAATTATCCTGCCCTGCTGATGATCCTCTAGCCCAGGTCCCACCCTAAGGATCCTGTGCAGTGGTGGTGGAGTTCCCTCACTTTCCAGTATTGCCCGTCTCAGTTATGTCTGTTGTGTGTGGGTAACTGTGCTAGGCCAAGGTCAGGCTGTGGTTTTGTTATGGACCAGCAGTTTAAGCTGATCTTTTAATTTTCCTTTGCCCTACTTCTCCCTGCAAAACAGTAAACATTTGCTTCTCAACATTATGTTTGGGTTCTAGCAAGTCAGGCATTGGTAGCTCATAATTAAGGTGACCGTATGTATAATTTGTTACCCAGCCTAGGACAGTTGAGAGTGAAAGGGACTATCAGCTGGATGGGATACCAGGACATCAGGTGTAAATTTCAAGTTTTTTGTGTCTTTGAACTTGAGTCAAATGAGGACATATGGCCTCTATCCTCATAATTTAAATATTGCCATTTCTTTGTTGCCTTTAACCCATCCCATAGAGATAGGGCCTTTAATCTCATCAGCAGTCATGTGCAGTCTGTGTCATGCTATTTCACACTGACTCTGTATGCGACCTTAAAGGTCCACCCCAGGTTTACATCTGTATATGGTATCTCTCCAGCTAAACAGCCCCTTTTTAAAAATCTTTACACAGTACAGAGGTTCTTGCATATGCCTGGGTCGCATCTCTGGTGTACTGATTTAGAATCTCTGGGGGTGGAGCCAAGACATCTGTGTATAAAAAGAGGCTCTTTGGGTGATTCTGATATGTACTCAAGGTAGTGCATTTTGTCTATAAAGACCAGTAGGGCCCTGGGCAGACCAAGACCTGTTAAATGCTTAGTGGATAAATGGCTGTTGTGAGTCCTGATTTCTGTGTTTGACAAGTTCCATCAGTTTCTAATCCCATGGGAAACTGCTGCTTTAGGGAGCATCTCTTGGAGGTCTACGGAAGTAGCTCTCCTTTTGGCTTTAGTCTGTGAAGTGGGAGCAGTGATAACACCGTCCTGTCGTGGCTTCTGTTGAAAATTCACAGAGATGACCTCTGCAGAGACGTCTAACCCAGTGCCTGGCACACATACAGCAGTAAACAAAAGTTCATAATCTGAAGGAGAAAAACTAACAACTGTAATTATACTTGCATCGTGGCTTTCAGTTTCTCTGCTGGTGTCCTTGTCTTTGATATCCAGGAACAACAAGATCAATTTCCACTTCAGAAGGTCCTAAAAGTGGCAGCTACTGAACGGGAGTTTGGCAACTACCTTTTCCGTCAAAATCGTTTCTATGACGCCAAAGTGAGATATAAACGGGTAAGAATGCTTTAGAAGAGTGTTTAGACCCTGAAAATTTCCTTGTTTAAAAGACATAGACCTGTCTCTTTCCCCGGTTGTGTACTCTTCATACACAACCATTAAGAAAAATCTCATTAAACCTCCTCGTGTCAGATGGCTGATGACTGGGAGAGGGGACAAGGGATTTGAGGGGAACCTGTAATGGCCTGTGTCTGGTACTAGATGCTGGTTTCATGGCTTTGTTCAGGCTCTGAAAATTCATTGAGCTGTACACTTACTTTTGTGCTTAGCTGTGTGTGTCTGTGTACGTATATACGTATATAACATGCAAATATGTATATATACGTGTGTATTCATGTATATGTAGGTATGTATATACATATACATATATAAAGTTTTTTAAATCCAGTAAAAATTTTTAAAATTCTCATTAGTGTTAAGTCCTTGGTTTACCAATTTATTTTTCTACTCCTCTGTGAAGTTTGCTGTCTTCATTTTCTGTCCAACAGTGGAGATTCATCTAACTCTCTGAGGTTACTCCATTTTCAACAAGCTCCTGATTGTGATTTTGCTTCTTGTGTAGGTTATGATGACAGGAATTCACTGTGCTTTGTAACTCAGTCAACAAATATTATGAGCACTTTCTGTGTGCTATACTCTATGCCTTAGGTTCTAGACACAAACAGGACAGAGTTTAGAGTCTAGGAGTATTCTGATTTTATGTCTCATTTATGTACTGAGCCTAAATCATTCAGGATTTGCATTTGGCTGCAAGCAACAGAATCCTGAAAAACAGTTCTTTAAGTAAACTAAAGATTTAATTTTTCCTCACATAAAAAGGGAGGCAGTTCAAGGTTGATATAACAGTTCCATGAACCCACCATGGATTCAAGTTCTTTCTGTCTTCCATCTGACCTGCCATTAAATGTGTCCTTGGGCTTTTTTTTTCCTCCAAGATGATCATTCAACATCTAACATCACATGATCATCTGGGCAGGAAGAAGGGAGGGGAGAAGAGTCTGGTGTGTTTATGACTTCCCTTTATATTTCACTGGCCATGTTAAATGGGCACCCTTAGCTGTACAGGGAGCCAGGAAGAGTACTTTTTAAGTGAGTACATTGCTGCTTTGAATGGAATGGAGGTGGTTAGGAGAAGAGGAGGGGAATAGATATTGGGTAAGCAGCTAACAGTATCTGCCACATTTCGTTTATATGAATATGCTTCAGAAATAGAAAAAGGGAGAGCATGCATGTACCTGTCTTTTGGAATGCTGACAAAAATCAAGTTCTTAAACTTGGAAGGTACAGATTTTGGCTCATGGTTAGGATGAATCGTAACTTGGAAGGTACAGATTTTGGCTCATGGTTAGGATGAATCGTGGATAATATTTGCAAAGTTTCTTGAGAGCCTGCTCCCTTGAAAAAACATTTTCCCATATAAAACAGACCACTCTTCCCATAACTTAGTCCTATTTCATAGGTCTGATCCCCTGAGGCAGTCACTTTTTAATAATATCTGCTGTTTTTCTGGTATTCTGCATTTATAAATAACGTGCTTTAGTTGCTCTTTTTTTTTTTTTTTTTTTTTTAGTTTCAAGTATACAGTACATTGGTTGGACATCTATATAGTTCGTAAAATTATCCCCCTAGTTGCTCCTTCCTTCCCCTGACCCTCCACCTAGCCAACATATTAATGCTGACTGCATTCCCTATGCCGTGCTTCCCATCCCTATGACCATCCATCAGCTACTAATTTGTACTTCTTTAACCCTTCACTCTATTCTCCCAACTCCCCCAAACCCCATCCTCTCTGTCTGTCATCAAATTGTCTACTATATTTGTGAGTCTCTTTTTGATTAGTTTGTTCTTTTATTCCTTAGATTCCGCATATAAGTGAAAACATATAGTATTTATCTTTGTCTACCTTAAATACCTTTGAGGTCCATCAAAGCAGTATCTTTTTCCATCCCCTTCCTTTTATATATAGAGGTTTTGTTTTCTTATCCTGTCAGCCACTCTGTCTTTTGGTTGGAGCACTTAATTCTTTTCTATTTAAGGTACTTACTGATAGGAATGTAGTTGTTACCATTCTTTATTCCTGTTTTTGATAATATGCTTTTTTTCTTAAATCTCTCCAACATTTCCTATAATACTGGCTTGGTGGTAATAAATTCCTTTAGCTTATTTTAGTCTGGGAAGCTCTTTATCTGTCCTTCAATTCTAAATGATAGCTTTGCTGGATAAATTATTCTTGGTTGTAGATCCTGGGTCTTCATCCTGTCGAATATTTTGTTCCAAGTCCTTTTGTCCTGCATAGTTTCTTTTGAGAAATCAGCTGCCGATCTTATGAGTGCTCCCTTGTAGGCAACTGTTTTTCTCTTGCTGCTTTTAATATTTTTTCTTTGTATTTAACCTTTGGCATTTTAATTATGATGTGTCTTGGTGTGGGCCTCTTTAGATCCCTGATTTTTGGAATTCTCTGAGCTTCCTGGGGTTTTATGTCCATTTCCTTCACCAGGTTAGGGAAGTTTTCCATCATTATTTCTTCAAACAGCTGTTCAACATCTTGATTTTCTTCAGTTATGCCAATCAGATGGATATTTGGACTCTTAATAGTGTCCCATATGCTTCTTAAATTATATTTCTAGTCTTGGCATCTTATCTCTTGCAATTCTGATTGTGTGTCCTTGGCTTTCCTGTCCTCTAGATAGGGCATTTGATCCTTTATTCACTTTGTTTATTCCATTTAATATACTTCTCATCTCAGATAATTTGTTCTCCATTTCAGACTGGTTCCCTTTTATAATTTCCATTTCCATTTTTATGTTTTTTTAAATCTCTTTGTTGAAGTTCTCACTGAATTTATCTACACTTCCTAAAGTTCATTGAGCATCTTTATAACCAGTGTTTTGAACTCTGCATCTGTTAAATTACTTGACTCCATTATATCTGGATCTCTGGTCTGTTTTGTCATATGGTTTCTGCTTCTTTGTCTTCCCATTTTGGCTGCCTTTCTGTGTCTGTTTCTATATAGTAAGCAAAGCTCCTAATTCTCTTGGTCTTATTATTGTGGATTTGTGAAGTAAGTGTCCAGTGGCACAGTCCTGAGAGGGGTTCAGCTGCAGGCCAAATTTAGCCTAAGCTTGGATGGGGCCCCAAGTTGGGGGATGCAGGGTTTCAGGGAATCCACTGGGTGAAGCAACCTCTGTTATCCAGTTTGATGACGTCACGGCTAAGGTGGCGCTATTTCTGGTGCACTAGAAGTGGGGAGGGCTCAAGAGGGAACAATGGATACCGCCAGCACTTCTGCACAGAGCGAGGCTTACCTGGACCCTCACTCCGACAATGTCTCCCTGTAAGTCCCTGGTGCCTCCTGCATGCAGCAGAACCAGCACTGGTGCTCAGAACGAGCAGGTCTGTCACTGTGAAAATCTGCTCATGGACACGGCCCCTTTAAGAGGCGTCTGCTGCTGCCGCAGCCTCCGTCTCATTCAGCTGCTCAGACCAGGCAGCCCCACGGCCTTGCCTCATCCTACATTCTGCCGTTACAAAGTGCTTTCTTGGATTTCTCCCTAGTTGTATGGCTTATTCCTTTAGACCCCAGGCAAGTTTTCCTTGCTGCTGCTCCTTGTTTCCGTCACAACTTTGATTTGGTTGCCAGAGGGGTGAACAGAGCTGCTGTCATCTACGCCATTTTTTTTCCTCCTTTATTTGCTCTTTTTGATGTTTTTTTTTAAATTTCTCATTACACTGTCTCTCATTTCTGCTTTCTCAGTATTGTCATAATTTTTAAAATAGGTATTCAGTGTTACATTATCGAGGTTATATAGTGTTATACCTGCTGAGCCAAGCTCCTCACTATGCTTACATCCCCTTCCTTGTGAGCAGTCCCTTTTTGTACCTTGAATTGCCTCTTTTTTGCCTAGTTTTCTCTATACCTACCACCATTTCTTCCTAAACTTTCTCACAACAGTAGCATGCCACTTCTAGCTACTTTCCATGGGATCATGCCTCTGTTCGTCTAGCAGTTCCATGTTTTCTTGGGATTTCTGCCTGGAGCTCCAAGTCAGACAGAAGCTCTTTGGGCCTGCTATACAGCTCTTATTCCAGGGCTGCTCTGTGATTCTGTTTTGTGGATTTCATGTTGTTTTTCTCAGTTTACTCCCTTGTTTTGGTGGAGCATTATCCTTGCATGTCTAAAAATACACTTTAAACTTCACACTTAACAGGTAGTGTAACAGTATAGAATTCTAGGATGCAGAATTTAAGTCACCAGCCCTCAGATATTAAAGGATAATGTTGCAGCTTTTAGAATTGCTATTAAGTCTGATACCAGTTAGGTTCCTATTCCTTGATATGTGACCTTTTATGTTCTTATGGAGACTCAAGAAGCTTTTTACTTACAGTGTTCTTAAATTTTACAGTGATGTTCCTCTGTGTGTGTGTGTGCGTGCGCATTTTTAAATTTGTTGTATTGAGCTCTTCGTTTCATTCCGGAAATTTGTCATCAGCTCTGAGAAACTTTTCTTGAGTTCTTGCTTTGATAATTTACTCTTGTTTCTGTCTTCTCTTTTTTCTGGAACTTGTTAATTGACTATCAGACCTAGATTGAACTAGGTTTCCTTTTTTTTTCTTTCTCTCAATGTTCATCTTTTCTCTTTTTTGTTTCACCGTATGGGAGTTTTCCTTGACTTTATTTGCCTTCTCTTCTAATGAGTGTTTCATGTATACATTATCTTCTCTCATCTCTTTAGATTATCGATTCTAATTTTTCATCTTCTTTTTGTGTCTGAGTTTTTTTTAACCTCAGTTCTTTTCTTGTTTGGTTTTCTGTCCATTGGAGACTGCTCATTTGCATTAGGTTTGGCTATAAGTCACATAGACTCATAATAAGTGACCCTAAAGATAGATATTTCTTACTAATGTAAAAGGCTTGAGGTATGTAAACAAGGGCTTATTGGTATTTATATTCCGCAATGTTCTCAGGTACCTAGACTCCTTCCGTCTGACTGCCTGTTTCCAGGGTGGGACTCTGGGCCTTGTGGTCCAGGATGGTGTCCTATAAGGCAGGGATCTTCAACCCTGACCCCAACATGGACTGGTCCATGGCATGTTAGGAACCAGGCCGTACAGCAGGAAGTTAGCGGTGGGCCAGCGAGCAAAGCTTCACCTGTATTTGCAGCCCTTCCCCAGCGCTAGCATCACCTCAGCTCCACCTCAGATCATCGGGCATTAGATTCTCATGGGAGCACTGGTCCCTGATGCCGAAAAGGTTGGGGACCACTGCTTTAAGGTCTAGGCAGTAGAAGGGAAAAGAGGTCTGAAGGCATGTATCTATGACATTTGTACTGAATTATGTTTTCCAGAACCTATTCTCCTGGCCATAACCAGCTCTAAGAAAGGTTAGCAAATATCTATATTCTGGTTGTACATGTTCCCAGAAAAAAATTCTATTACTGTGGAAGAAGAAGGAACAGCTACTGGGACACAGGAGGCTCCCTCTTCCACAGAGGCTTTTCCCAAATGTCTGTTGATTTTTGGCTGTCCATAAGGATTTGAAAGAGGCATCAAAAACTTATTGGAAACTCCAAGTGCTTGGTGGGGCAGATTGCATTGCAATCAGATAGACTCCCACTTATCAGTATGCAGATGTTTTCTCTTGAGTCATTCAGTTCTCCATTTCCTACCCAGTGTAAACGCCTAACTACCAGTGTCCTGGCAGCTGAACAGGGAAACAGGACAGAGGTTCTCAGTGGCTATTATTGAAACTGTCATCTAATAATCCTGTTATCGGTATACCTCCTTCCTATCCTCCGTCTGCTGTCCCGGAATTGAGAGCTTCTTTGGTTCCTGTCTCTAGAAAATAGACACTGTATATGCCTCCTGAGGTGGTGGGAACATCTGGACCCAAAGGGACAGGGAGTGGGAAAGAACATTCAACCTGTCTTTTATCCCCACTTCTGTACTCTGATGTCTCTGATTCCTAGTCCTGCCAATTCCCAGTGCTCTCAGGGCTTTGAGCTGTAGACCAGCCCCTTGTCTTACTCTTCTCTGCCAATTCAGTCACAACACTGCCATCCACTCTGAGACATCGGGCTTGTCACTGTCTTTCTAGTTAGACAATGCCTTTCTACTCCTTAGGGCAGGACAGAACAGAAGATGTGTGTGAAGTCGGCCTCACTCCATCGGAAGCTTTGCATAGCTGTTCCTATTAGAAGTGTCCTCAGAAGCAGATTGACATTTATTGAGCACCACTGTGTTTTCAGCCTTTTGTTCAGCTTTCTGTGGGACACACAAAAGTATCAGGTGGAGTTCTTGCTCTCAAAGACCTTTAATTTAGGTATGGTACCTAGTACTGTAGCTTTTCAGAGAAGAGGAAGATTTTTGTAGGCTAGAGCATCGGGTAGCAGCTTTTTGGAGGAAATGCCACTTTAACTGAGTCTAGAGGGATGAAATGGCAGAGGCGTAGAGGTGGAGAGATTAACTCTGGGCAGGAGAAGAAAATGAGGAAAGGTGTAGAAGTGACCAGAGCCTATTCAGGGGGAGGTTGGCAGATACCTAGTCTAAAACACAGGCCACATTTGAAGAATAGCAAGCAGGGAAATAATGTAATTAGATTCAGGAAAATGCTTAAATGTGAATAGATGGATTTGGACTTGATGAAGAGGATGGAGGGGAACCACTGGGAGAGAGTGAGTTAATAAAAGTAATATTTAGGGATGAGCCAGTGGTTAATAGGATGCAGGTAGTGCCACACTCACAAGAGCCAATTGTAAAATTTTAAGGAATTTTTTGCAAGGTTGTTAACATTACTTTGGTAGCTTGAAATCAGCCATGGTGGAAATAATTACACCACAGGAATAGGCAAACACTAGAGGGCCCCTCTGCCCACGTGACCTGGCCATTAAACAACAGCACACCACTGTATGCAGTGCGTGTTGAAGGGATAGACTTTCATTAACGAGTCTCTGTCCCATGATAGGCACTATATGAGGCATGTGACAGCTACCCTGTTACAGGGACCCAGGAATGTGTTGAAGAAGGTATGAGTTGTACGAATAGAAGAAAAAGTTCTGGAAATACTTTAAAAAATGAGTGATTAGACTTGAAGTTTTGCATATAAGTGAAGAAAGAAACGAAGAATAATATTTAAGCTTTCTGGTTTGAAAAACAGGAATAACTGGGAAAGAAGAGCTTTTAAACTTCAGTTTTGATCACTAATGAGGATGGCTGAGTAAAGATGGCCTGTAGAAGACAGCGACATTGTTTCATGTTTCGATTTAAATATGGGACCAGAGTTTGGGTGAGAGATCCAGGCTGGTGATAATGAGACCTGAATCAATTTAGATAGTGTGAGGGCAGTGGACAGACACCGGTGTAATGACTGTCCAGGACTTAGGAAAGTAAAGATGAAGGAAGACTTGTGACTTTTCTGCCTACAATACCATTTTCTCTGACGTATTTTCCACTTCTTTCATTCTGCTAGCATGTTCCAATGGAGTCTTCTCTATTAGTCACACTGACACTACTCAAGTTTTAACTTCATCACTTTTTTTCTTTACTATTATTGTGGAGATATAATTCACATACCATTCAGTTTACACTTTTAAAATGTATAGTTCTTTGGTTTTTAATATATTCACAAAGTTGTATAACTATCACCACAATCTCAGAACATATCCATGCATACCTGTTAGCAGTTATCATTACCCCCACCCATTGGTAATCCCTATTTTACTTTCTATTTCTATGGATTTGCCTATTCTGGACATTACATGTGAATAAAATTATTAAATATGTGGTTCTTTATGTCTGCCTTCTTTCCCTTAGCAAAATGTTTTAAAGATTCATCTGCTTTGTAGCATGTATTAGTACTTCATTCTTTTTAAAAATATTAATTTCATTTTTAAACTGTGGTAAAATGGGCATATTTTACAATTTTAATGCATTTTTAGGTGTACAGTCCAATGGTATTAAGTACATTCACAAAGTTATGCAGCTATCACCACTACCCATTTCCAGAACTTTTTCAACATCCCAAATGGAAATTCTTTACTCATTAAATAGTAGCTCCTTTCCCTGTTCCTTTCAGCCCCTGGTAACCTCTTTTCTACTTTCTGTCTCTATGAATTTGCCTATTATGGATAATCATAGGTGAAATCATATAATATTTGTTCTTTTGAGACTGGCTTCTTTCACTTAGCATCATGTTTTCAATCTATGTCGTAGAGTCTACCAAATTTCATTCATTTTTAAAGCTGAATATTGTATGAATCTCACTGCCTTTTGTTTTTGTCCATTCATCAGTTGGTAGACATTTAGGTTGTTTCCACTTTTTGGCCATTAGAAATAACATTGCTATGAACATTTGTGTACAAGTTTTTGTGTAGACATATGTTTTTACTTCTTTTGGGTATGCACCTACGAGTGCAATTGCTGGGTCATATTTTAACTTTTTAAAAAACTGCCATACTATTTTCCATAGTGGCTGCAACATTTCATGTTCTCACCAACAATACAAAGGTTTCACACCAAGACTTATTTTCTGTTTTTAAAATTATAGCCATCCTAGTGGCTGTGAAGTGGCATCTCTCTCTCTGATGTTTATTTCCATTTTCCTGGTGGCTAATGATGTTGAACATCTTTTCATGTGCTTATTGGCCATTTGTATGTTCTCTTTAGAGAAATGTCTGTTCAGATCTTTTGCCCATTTTTAATTGGGTTGTCTTTTTATTGTTGAGTTGTAAAAGTTCTTTATCTTGGATACGACGCCTTTATCAAATAGGATTTAAAAATTTTTCTTCCAATTTACGGGTTATCATTTCACTCTTTTTAGGAATGTACAAATGTCTTTTTTTTCAAAACTACAAAATGAATTACCTGTAGATAATGACAGAAGTAAACCATTCATTATATTTGTCAGCTTAAACCAGTAACAATGGTTTATAGGGGTTTTCTTAAACATCAGCCAGCCTCTTCATTTTCTTCACTTTTTGGATAGTGCCCTTTGAAGCACAGACATTTTTAATTTTGATGAAGTCCAGTTTATTCTTTCATTGGTTATGCCTTCGATGTCACATCTAAAACGATAGTCTGAGGTCACAAAGATTGGCACCTATGTTTCCTTCTAAGAGTCTTATAGTTTAGCTCTTACATTGAGGTCGATGATGCATTTTAAGTTAGTTTTTGTATATAGTCTGAGGTAGAAGTCTAACCTCATTTTTTGCACGTTGATATCCAGTTGTCCCAGCACCATTTATTGAAAAGGCTACTCTTTCCCCCATTGAATGGTGTTGGCACCCTTGTTGAAAATCAGTTGACTGTAAATGTATAGGTTTGAGGAGATCAAATATATGGTAGCTGAAGGAAACTGGACTTTGGGTGGTAAACACACAATAGAATATACAGATGTCAAATGGTAATGTACACCTGAAAATTATATAATTGTATTAACCAATGTTACCCTAATAAACTTAATTAAAAATTTACAAAATAAAAAAAATCAGAAATCTACCCTGCTTTTTGCCTCAGTAAGTGCTTTGTAGCCAGGGAAATAGTTCTGATTCTTAGCCCAAAGAAATGCTGGAGTGTTGTCTTTGCAAAGGATCAAGAAGTGAGATCTATGTTTCTAATAAATCCTTCTGTTATAGTTTATAAACTACAAATGTTAACTTTCCTTGGGGGTCTTCCAAGTTTTAACCAATAAAATGCCAACCAATTTTGGAATTAAAAATAAGTGTATAGGTTTGTTTCTGGACTTTGAGTCTGCATTGTCAATTCTGGTCCATTGATCTATATGTCTTTATGCCAGTACGATACTGGCTTGGTTACTGTAGCTTTGTAATAAGTTTTGAAATTAGAAAGTGTGAGTCTTCCAAATTCTCTTTTTATTATTTGTTTTGGCTATTCAGGATCCCTTGAATTTTAATATGAATTTTTAGATCAGCTTGACAATTTCTGCAAAAAAGGATATTGAAATTTGGGTATGGTTGCATTGAATCTGTAGACCAATTTGGGGAATATTGCCATCTTACAATCCACGAACACGAGATGCCTTTACATTTATTTAGGTCTTCTTTAATTTCTTCCAACAGTGTTTTGTAGTTTTTGGTGTACAAGTCTTACACTTTAAAATTTATTGCTATTTATTCTCTTCGATAGTATTGTAAGTGGAGTTTTTAAATTTCATTTTGGGGTTGTTTATTGCTAGAGTATAGTAACATAATTAACTCATGTGTTGATCTTATGTCCTGCAACTTAGCTGAACCAATTTTAGCTCATAATAGTTTTTTTGTTGCTTCTTAGGGTTTTCTGTGCATAAGATTATGTCACTCCTCTTGACCACCTGTCTTCCCTCTCCACAGGCCTTGTTACTTCTCCGCAGGCGATCAGCACCCCCTGAAGAGCAGCACTTGGTGGAGGCCGCCAAGCTTCTTGTTCTCCTTAATCTGTCCTTTACATACCTGAAGCTGGAGCGACCCACCACAGCCCTGCGCTATGGAGAGCAGGCTCTGATCATTGACCAAAAGAATGCCAAGGCCCTCTTCCGGTGTGGACAAGTGAGTTGGAGGACAGGGACTTGGGAACAAATGCCCAAGAGAAGGTAGCAGCAGTGTTCAACTCCAGCACTGCAAAAATGCTGTCTTTCCCAAGTATGCTTTTAAAATTCTGTTCTTTCACAGGCCTGTCTCCTCATGACTGAGTATCAGAAGGCCCGGGATTTTCTAGTTCGAGCTCAGAAGGAACAGCCCTTCAATCATGACATCAATAATGAGCTGAAGAAACTGGCCAGGTGAGACCTCTGTTTGCACTCCTGCAAACAGAAAGGCCTGTGATGCTGCTGCAGTTCTGGTCTCCACCTGGGTGTGTTGTCCAATACACATTATGAAGCAGCACCCCCTAGAGCTAGTTTTATGAAGTGCTCAGTACTCTAAACCAGCAGCTCCCAGTGGGGTAGTGGGACAAACCTCTAAACTATACCTGTCTGGATGATTTCCCATCTCCCTCTTTTACCCTTCTCCCTTCAAATAAGCACCCCCAAAGAGGAGGGCCAGTGTAGTTTTTAAAAAGGCCTTGTTCTTCAGATACTCTTCCTACTTGCCTCCAATAGAGAACTGCTGTTCTCAACTGACCGTAGAAAGTTGTCTTACAGAGCAGCGGTCCCCAACCTTTTTTGGCACCAGGGACCGGTGTTCCTATGAGAATCTAATGCCTGACGATCTGAGGTGGAGCTGAGGTGGTGACGCGAACACTAAGGAGCAGCCACAAATACAGATGAAGCTTTGCTTGCTTGCCTGCCACTCACCTCCTGCTGTGTGGCTCTGTTCTAACAGGCCACGGACGGATACCAGTCCGTGGCTTGGGGGTTGGGGACCCCTGTTATAGACCCTAGTTTGATATGACGTTGATCTTTCAGGTCTGATTCATACCTATAGGGTGACTTTCTTGTTACCCAAGTGATACCTCTACCAGTCTTTGAGTAATGTAACTTTTTTTTTTAACCTTTTCTGATTATAGAAATTATGTGTTTATTGTAGAAAACTTTGAAAATATCAACATATAAATAGAAATCACCCATAATTCTATTTCCTCATCATACAACCACTGTTTTTTTAATGTGGGTTTTGTTTTTGTTATTGCCGTTGTTCTGTATTGGCAAGATTCTCCTGTTAACATTAAACATTTGATCCAAATTGCTTAATTAAGCTTTCATGACATTAAAAAAAAGTCTGAGGTATTTGCACCTCTATATTTGGATCCAATTGTTGCAATTTCCTTTCTGATATTTAAGTATCCTGTCAGTTATATGAAGAAATTTTGGACTCTTAACCATTCTTTAGCGAGAAAATCTCAAGATAAGTTAGAGACCACTGAGTGTGAGGAGTCACTTGGCAAGACTCAGCTGGTAGCCTCACTGACTGGCTGCCAGCCTTCAACGTTGCTGTCTTTTCAACTTATGGTCTGTTTGTCCAAGGGCTTCTTCAGTAGTTCTTGGGCACCCCACTATCCCCGCTTCTCTCCAGCATTGCTTCCACCTCCTCCTGATTCAATTGAAAGCCCACTGGATTTTCAGTGTTTCTGGACCCGAGTGGAGAATTCCAGCCACCAGATGTCACCTCCTGCAAAGGCAGACCTTGTCTAACTATTGTGTATTTCTCTTTACAGTTATTACAGGGACTACACAGATAAAGAGAAAGAAATGTGCCACCGAATGTTTGCCCCTTGTGATAATGGCTCTACAGGTAGGAGAAAATTAAAGGTAATCAAAGGACTAAAGCATAAAAGGCTTTAGGATTTTGTCCAGGATGTGTAAAAGTGTGTTGGTTCTCCTTGGCCCACCAGTGGATAGTGACTATCTACAACCGAAGATGGGTGAGAGGAGTAGAAAAATTCCTTATAGAAGCTAATGACAAGTCTAGTACAGAATGCACACACTGCAGGCCTTCTCATAGAGAAGATAATAGAGAAGGTTGGAAAGTCCGTTCAGAGCCGGAGGGTAAATTTATAGGTTTAGGAAGCCTTAAGCTTTAAAATGAAAACATTTTTTTTCCTATTTTATATTAACCTTTCCCTCACAATAGCTTGAAACATGAAACTGTGATAGTCGTTAATGTGATGGTTTATCTGAGCTTTGAAATGACCAGTAATGCTTCTTTTAATCTGTTTTTTTTCCTGAAAACCTGAAAGTCTCCGGCCTCACTTTACACCTAACACATTGTTATAAGACAAAATCCAAATGTCAATGGGTAGGGATAGGCAGTGACTCTTAACTTCTGCTTACTATTAGAATTAGAGATTTGAAGTTGTCGGAACTAGCAGGGAGCAGAAGCTAATGTTCCTGCTGCAGTGTGCACCTTGTGATTTAGCAGGCACAGGGTTAAGGTTTCGCGTGGGTACATGAGCTAACCCACTAGGCTGGTGTACCATTACTTAAGAAAATTAATGGAAACAAAATCACCTGCCTTAAACACCTGCTTAGCTGAGTAGATAACTCTGCTCTCTTGAGAGAAGTTAAACAAGGGACAACAAGAAAACAGCTGCCCAACGGGCTCCTGGTGATAAATCTCTCCTTTGTTGCTACATCCCTCTACAAAAGAGGCTTGAGAGAAGAAGGCCATGAAAAGGCCTTTTCATCCCAGACGTTTTCACAAGTGATCTACAAACTGCTGCTCTCTGCCCTGTCAGAAACAACCTGCCAGTATCAGAAGTAAATATTGCATTCATCATTGACCCTGACCCTGGAACTCTGGCCTGCAGGTCTTTTGGGAGCATTGAAGTATTTGCAGGTCTTCTGAACTGAGACATGAGCCAGAGGACTTCTGTTTGTTTGCTATTAATGTCTAGTACAAATGGAGGGCTGGTAGCTTTTCGCCAGACATTTTTGACTGTGACATAGTATGTCCTGCCATTTAATGAAGATCCAGTTCTTCCAGGGTCTGTCCTAGAAACGGATCTTGGAAAACATAGCAGGGCAACAAGTTCCTTTTCCATTCTTTGTCTTTCCCTCCCAGCTTTCTGTCTGTTGGGCTTTTTGGAGCCTCATGATTTTTAGATGGTTTCCAATGCATTCCTAAATCTTGAGTATTCGTCTTCCCACCAGCAATGACTATCTATTGGGGTTTAAAGTGGCTGTGATTGTCATATTCCCACTGCTATTGTGGTTGTAACATATTTTGGCTTTTGTGTCTCTGGTGTTCTACGTGCTCCCCTTTTCTTCCATTGTACTTGTGCCAAGGCAGTCACTTAAAATGTCCATGTTTTTAGATTCTTTTGACAATCCAGTTGTGATGAAGTAGGACCATTTAAAATTTATCCTCAGATATTAGATACTCCTGACTCGTCTTCTAAGGTGTTAGACACTTCTGATGAGATGAGTGTTCTAAGCCTGACTGTAGTGGACAGGATTTTTGAGATCAGAGACCATGACTTTTTGATCTTTGTATTTTCTAGCATCTGGAACCATGCCTGGCACATGATTGGTGCTCAGTAAATGTTGGTTGGATCAAGTGTAAAATAGCTGAAATACTAGACTAGCCTCTTTAAAACCGTACCTGGCTGGTTTTATTGGCTCTTGTATTGGCTCTCAGGACTCTTATCAGTGCCAGTGACAGAAACCTATCTTTATCTAGCTTCAGCTAAAAATGAGATTTACTGAAGGGATCCTGGGATAGCTCACCAAATCAAAGGAGAAGTTGAACAACCAGTACTCAGGCAGGTACCTGCAGTCCTGAGGGCCTCATGGTCTCAGTCTCTCTGTTGTTTCATTCTCTCCCACCATAAGGAGGGCCCAGGCATCCATTTGCACAGCCTTTCTATTTGAGAGAGGGTTCTTCCTTATTCCACACTTCTTTCCTCTTCCTGTACCAAACATAGCTCCAGTTTGAAAAACCCTGAAGCAGAACTCTGGCCTGGTTTGGGGTGTGAGGGATCCCATGAGTGGCATTCCTTCCTAACACTACATAACAGGAACTGGAGGAGCAGTGATTGTCCAAAGTAAGAAGATCGCTATTCCCCAAAAGCTAGGGGATCGAGACAATGGGAAGACAAAGGGGAAGAGGCCCATCAAGGGTTTTTAGCTGTGGCAGCACTCACTGTTCTGCTTAGTCGTGACCTTTAGCCTTGCCATGATAGAGCAGTGGGTCATTTGCCAATTTGGTGAATTAGGAATCTCTTGGCAGCTCTTGCTGCTGGGAGCGCAACGGTGAAGAGCAGACATGTGCATAGTTCTGCCACACTGTCTTTTTCCTTAGTTTGGATTTTCAGAGAGTATGGCAAACACATACCTCTGGATGGGAATATTCTTGGGGAGAATCTAAAAGTCAAGATGAAGGTCAGTGTTTGACTCATGTACATCAGAAGACCTAAAGATTTCTAGCAAACCCAAAGCTAATATTTGATAAGCTGTTTTGAAACTGTATTCTGTGTGGTTTGCATTGCAGCGGAGGCAGTATTCCTGTTTGTATATAATCCATTCAAACTTTCATAAATAGATATTTACTAACTATGTACTTGGTTAAGACCTCACATAGCGCCATCCACAGTAGTAGCTTTTGTAACAGATGCCAGCATAGCTGGAAACATTTGGGTTAGTGTTCTAACATTTTTCTTCATTCTGTTTCTGTACCTTTCGTTGTCATCTTTGTTTAGAGTTTGAGTTGTAGCCTTCCTATCCAAACATGCTAATGTCTGAGACCCCTGCCATACTTGATGTCTGGAAAAGAGATGTGCAGTGAGCACTATAGCTATTCTCAACTATTTAAAATTTACTTACCATAAGTGAATTTGTTCTGTGGTTTCCAAAGGGCAAGTCCAGTAGGGGAACATAATAGGAAGACAAAACTTGGCTTGTTATGAAAGATTCACTAATTGTCCTCCCAGAAGTGATATTAATCTGTTTCAGCATGGGGAGCGCACATGGAACAGTGCCATTTTTGACTGCTTTTTGAGAATGGCCTTATGGCGAACATCTGCTCCCCAGCCAAACTTTTCCACTATGTCCCACAGGGATGTGGGTTGTCTTGGGAGCTGGTGCATTCCCTGCTAGGGTCTATCTGAGCAAAGGTAGAGGGCCCCTTGGAGATAGGAGAGGGACTCCTGAAATTAGACGGCCTTCCTGTTCCTTCCAAGTCTAGTGTTTTACCATCAGGCACTTAACAGACTTGCAGACAGTGGCATCTTCCATCCCTAAAGCACTTCTTGTAGAGATGGAATATGAAGTCCTGCACTCAGCATCAGAAAAACCACACCAGACCAGGAAGTGGGAGAGACCTGCTTCAAGAGCAAAGATGTTGCCTGGTTCAGAATGTACCCAATGTTAGGCATGGCTGTCAAAAAAAAATAGCATCATGTTTGAGGGAGGAGAAAGGTCCGGCTGCACCACCACAGACAGCCTCCCTTCACTACTTACTTCTTCCCCAGGTACCTCTTGAGGGCTGATGTTTTTCATGCACTGTGGTAGGTGCTGGTCTGCAGCAGGCGGTGCTCTTGGGAGGACAGGACAGTCAGTCAAATCACAGAGTACACAAGAAGAGCGCCATGAGAGGAAACATCTTGATCAGAGAAGAGCTTTGTTGAGGCCGTCCTGAAGCTGTGGAGGGCAACACAAGGCTTTGGGAGGGAGGAATGGGGGCAGTGGGTAAGCAGAGAAGACAAGAAATTCAGAACTGAGGTCAGTATGTAGAGCAGGTATTTTCCTGGCATTTCAGTCCTCTTTGGACTGTGGGCTGTGCCCTGTAGGCATCAAAGGAGGGGAAAGATGTGATCAGAGCCGAGATGATCTAACAGGCTCACGTAAGAAGGGGCTGAAGGTGCACAGTCAGGGGCACATTGGGGGCACTTCTACCAAGTCTGGCAGGTGGAAGGTGTTCAAAAGGTGATGAAAGCCTGGAGGTAAACAACCAGCAGAAATTGAAAGGACACAGGACAATGAGGCCTCTCATCTGGAATGGATGAGAAGGTGCTTTTAGTCAAAAGAATGCTAGTGACAGATGGGAATGTAGCTGCAGGATGATGGCCATAATGCCAAAGGGTCTGCAAGGTGACTTGTGGGCAATGGCAGAAGAAACTGAAGCTGTTTATTCTGGAGGAGAGAAGCTTTAAGTGGTGCTTATTAGCTATGTGCTAATAGAAGTAAGCAGAATTAGGTGTTCAGGAATGATCACTGTGCCCTAGAAGTGATAAGAAATCTTCCTGAAAGAGAAGACAGAACTCGAGTCGAGTTCACAGGGTTAATTGGTAGGCTTGGATGGACGGAGGGGACTCACCCATATGGTCCTCTTAATTTTTTGGCTTTTGGTTTGTTGTATTTTATTCTAGATTGTTTCAAAAGTGTTGTTCACCATTTATTCATTTTATTCTTACTGTATTTTTATGAATTTTGATCAAAGTAGTAAACATACTTTATATGCCAGACATTCTTTTACATGTTTTATGTGGATTGTTTTTAATATAACATCTCTATAATGTAGATATCTCCATTTTATAGATGATGAATTAGACATGCCAAAGTTACAAAGCTAATAAGTGATAGAGCCAGGGATTCCAACCCTGGCAGTCTGGCCCAGAACCATCAAATTTAAAAAAAACAATCAATGCAAAAGGGTTCACCAGAAGAAACTAGTTTTAACTTCTGTTTCTTCTGGAGATTTTCCCATATAGCTAAATATTCTGCTTATATTTCGTTACTTGATTGTTATCAGTCTGGAGATATATCTTGACTTCCTGCTGTGATATGATACAATACCGTTTCTTCTATCCTTTAGTAGGTCTGTTACTACTTTTAGATCCTCTATTAGATGATCATGATAAAAAATAATACTCACCGATGTTTCTAATTTCATAAGCTAAAGACAATATTTTCCATACTCCATTTTGTATGAGAATACTAATAAATGAAAAGTCAATGCTATGCTTTTTTTTTAGCTTTTGTTTTTCTTTCAATTTCTAATTGCATTTTTTCCCTTTGAACTGTTTGCCTTTATTCTTATCTTTTTAAAAACTCTGGTGTACAGTATAGTCTATGAATCTCCTTTCTTCTCGGGGACTTCCCTATTGGAAAACTCCATATTTGTATAACAATCTGTACCAATGCATAGCTGCCATTCTTGGACTTCTTTTATCTCCTTAGTTGAATCCACCATTTCCTGGATCTCTTTTCTTGGTTTATTTCCTCATTCTGATATTTTCGACGAACATCCAAAGATTAGATGTATAAGAGAAAATTTCCAACTCCTTGTATGACCAATCCACAGTTGATGAAGAATATATAGTTGTAAAAAGAAGAAGAAGAAGAATATATAGTTGTATGTGTTAGAAAGAAAAGAATCGTCTGCCTATAGGACCTGTCCCCCATCCCTTAGAAGATCTTCACCCCACTCAGACCTTGCCTGCCCTTTAGACCTCCCACCTCATAGCTCAGACAGTCGCTCCTGCTACCTTGGCCTCCCCTGCTCACATTCCTGCTCACACCCCTGCCCACACCCCTGCCTCCCCCACGAGGACTCCTCCCTCCTGTCAGTACTCCTGTCTCTTCTTAGAACTTACCATCATCAATTCCAGATGCCACATAAAAATCTAAGGATAGCCTGTTTTTTAGATGGTCACTTCTGAGAAATCATTTATTTCCTTTCTGTCTAGAATCATTTACTATCTCTCTAGTCTTGATTTATCCAGAATTTCAAATAATACGTCAAGGTACCCCAAGATGCTCAAGTCTTTTAGATAGGCACCTCAATTTTAGAGGCTTGGGTTCTTAAAAGCTAAGGAATTCTCTGTAATATTTATTTAATGACGTTTTCCTCTCTCTTCCCTGTCCTCTTGTTCCAGGACCTCCTGTTGGTTGGACGTTGGACTTCCTGTGGGACTCTCTCTATCTTTTATGTCCCTTTAAAATTTTCTCGTCCTGCACTCCTAGAAATGTGCTTCATTTTTTAACTCTTCCATTAGTTTTTTTTTCATTTCAGCAATCAAATATTTGAATCCACGTGCTCTTTTCAGATTTCCTTTTTTTCATAGTATCTCACTCTTTTTCCTGCCTCTGTATAATAAAAAATCTGAAACTTACAAGTAGAGGATAGTATAATGATTCCCCAATGTACTTAATATTTAGTTTTAACAATTATCAACATAAAGCCAATGTTTTCATCTGTGACCCCACCCATTTCTTCTTCTACCCCCAGCACTGCTGGATTAATTTGTAGCAAATCCCAGTAATCATATAATTTCATCCACATGTATTTCCCTAAGCATCTCTGAAAAATAAGGACTGTTCTTGCATATATTCTTTTATTCTCTGAAATGTTTATTTTTCTGCATATTTGCCTTGACCTTTCTCTTTTCCATGTTGCAGACTTTCCACAATTGTGTTTCTTTGTTGCCTATTCACATTTAAGAATGAAACAGTAGAAAAACTGACCAGGAGCTCTGTATACCTGGGCACAGTTTCTCAACTCACTCTTCTTAAAGCTGAGCAGGTGGGGACCAACCAAAATGTTTTAGGATCCTTAAATACCAGAAAGAAGGGCTTTGCACTGACTGCTAACTCCTATGCCAGCTTCCCAGATTTTCCTCAGGTGGATTATTTTTTCCTAAAATAGTGGATACAAGTGCTGTATTTTAATCTGTATTTCCCCAATTTCTAGTGAAGTTGAGCAACTTTTTGCATATTTATTGGACACCTATAGTCTTTATGCAAATTGCCTAGTCATATCCTTTGCACACTGCTCTCTTGAGTCATTTTTTTATTGTTGTTTTCTAAGAACCCCTTTCTATGTGAAGAAGTTAGATGACTGGTATATACGTTTAAATATTTTCTTCCAGTTGTTTTGTTTTGAGTTTTATATAGTTACATGTGTCACTGTCTTCTGTATGGCCTCTGGAATTCACATTATGCTTATCTTTGACCGATCTGTGGGAGTGAATAGGTGGTCTCTGATGAGTGAGCAGGAATGCTTGGGGTTGCTTAGCAGTTTTTCTGGAGTCTGAGCATCATTCCATGTCTATAGTACTTCATAATGTCTATAAACTCATTTAATCTCCCCATATTCCTTTGAGGTAGCAATAATTATTTCAATTTTACAGATTGGGAAGTGCAGATTGAACCCTTTTACTGTGGAGGTCTTGTGTATATGTGTAAACAACTGACCATTTTCATTTGGTTTGAAATGCAAACCCCAGATGAAATCTGAAGCTTTAAATATGTTCACCTTCTTTCTTTAGTTGGAATGTTACCTCTGGGTGGCCATGGGTTTTTTATCCCTCTCTTAGATGTTTAGGAATTTACTCCAACTTCTTTGCTTTTCAACTTAAGAGAAGCCAGAAGCCTTTGGGCTGTAGAATTAAGAGGATTGAGCCATATTGCTTGGCCAGCCTCAGGAAAAGGGTATCTTAACAGACTTTTAAAAAATATTTTCTGGGAAGTCCAAGCAGCGCCAGGAGGCTCAGGTAGAAATAAAGACCAGGCTGTGTAGAGAGCGCTTCTGTAGTTGAGATTCTGGGGTGTAGTCCTGGTTCAAAGACTTGGCCCAAAGTGAGCACTGGAGCAGCAGGCCCCACAGAGCTTGGTGCCAGTGCTGAAGCTGGAGGCATCCTCTGGGGTCAGGGGTTCCTTTGTTCCAAAACAGCCTTCCTGTGTCCAGGCCCAACTGGTCAGTTGCCAGGAAACCCTAGGGAAGCAGATCATCATCTCTCACAGTATGTGACTGGATCTACATAGAATCTATTTGATCCCTTTCTTCCCCAGGAGATAAAGAAGAAACTCTTTGATCTATTATTGAGTCTATAAAGATATTTTATGCCTCCAGTTAGACTCATCTGAGTTCTGAGCAAATAATAACTTATTTAATTGTATTTTTATAATTTTATATATTATTCTTCTGATTTTCTTTCCCTGCATTTTCACTTTTTTTTTTCACCTCAAAATGGAGTTGTATTTTCTCAAGGGTAATTGGGCCAGGCAGGCATTCTTTTGTTATCAAATGAGGGCCATGTCATTTTCCAGGTAAACTGGTAGACACAGTCTCTTGATCTTCTGGATATCTGTGAAATGCCTTTTCTCCCAGCTCAGGAAGTGTCACAGAAGTCATCCCTTTGTTGTGTGACTATAAATAACTGCACTTAGGTTGGCACTTTTTCATTATGCCCTTTCCTGGGAAAGCATTTCCCTTGGACACCTATAGTCTTTATGCAAATTGCCTAGTCATATCCTTTGCACACTGCTCTCTTGAGTCATTTTTTTATTGTTGTTTTCTAAGAACCCCTTTCTATGTGAAGAAATTAGATGACTGGTATATACGTTTAAATATTTTCTTCCAGTTGTTTTGTTTTGAGTTTTATATAGTTACATGTGTCACTGTCTTCTGTATGGCCTCTGGAATTCACATTATGCTTATCTTTGACCGATCTGTGGGAGTGAATAGGTGGTCTCTGATGAGTGAGCAGGAATGCTTGGGGTTGCTTAGCAGTTTTTCTGGAGTCTGAGCATCATTCCATGTCTATAGTACTTCATAATGTCTATAAACTCATTTAATCTCCCCATATTCCTTTGAGGTAGCAATAATTATTTCAGTTTTACAGATTGGGAAGTGCAGATTGAACCCTTTTACTGTGGAGGTCTTGTGTATATGTGTAAACAACTGACCATTTTCATTTGGTTTGAAATGCAAACCCCAGATGAAATCTGAAGCTTTAAATATGTTCACCTTCTTTCTTTAGTTGGAATGTTACCTCTGGGTGGCCATGGGTTTTTTATCCCTCTCTTAGATGTTTAGGAATTTACTCCAACTTCTTTGCTTTTCAACTTAAGAGAAGCCAGAAGCCTTTGGGCTGTAGAATTAAGAGGATTGAGCCATATTGCTTGGCCAGCCTCAGGAAAAGGGTATCTTAACAGACTTTTAAAAAATATTTTCTGGGAAGTCCAAGCAGCGCCAGGAGGCTCAGGTGGAAATAAAGGCCAGGCTGTGTAGAGAGCGCTTCTGTAGTTGAGATTCTGGGGTGTAGTCCTGGTTCAAAGACTTGGCCCAAAGTGAGCACTGGAGCAGCAGGCCCCACAGAGCTTGGTGCCAGTGCTGAAGCTGGAGGCATCCTCTGGGGTCAGGGGTTCCTTTGTTCCAAAACAGCCTTCCTGTGTCCAGGCCCAACTGGTCAGTTGCCAGGAAACCCTAGGGAAGCAGATCATCATCTCTCACAGTATGTGACTGGATCTACATAGAATCTATTTGATCCCTTTCTTCCCCAGGAGATAAAGAAGAAACTCTTTGATCTATTATTGAGTCTATAAAGATATTTTATGCCTCCAGTTAGACTCATCTGAGTTCTGAGCAAATAATAACTTATTTAATTGTATTTTTATAATTTTATATATTATTCTTCTGATTTTCTTTCCCTGCATTTTCACTTTTTTTTTTTCACCTCAAAATGGAGTTGTATTTTCTCAAGGGTAATTGGGCCAGGCAGGCATTCTTTTGTTATCAAATGAGGGCCATGTCATTTTCCAGGTAAACTGGTAGACACAGTCTCTTGATCTTCTGGATATCTGTGAAATGCCTTTTCTCCCAGCTCAGGAAGTGTCACAGAAGTCATCCCTTTGTTGTGTGACTATAAATAACTGCACTTAGGTTGGCACTTTTTCATTATGCCCTTTCCTGGGAAAGCATTTCCCCTGATAGAATTTCTTGGCCCCTTCACCTCTCTCTGCATCCTTGGTAGTTGTAATGAACCCCAAATCTGCTTCCTACTAAGGATTACTTTAGTGGATTCTGTGATCTCTGTGGGTGAGGTATCAATGAGGGCTACTTAATTAAATTTCAGGAGATAACTAGATTCCTTTTTCTAATCTTCAAAATCAGTGATTATTGAAGTGCCCTCTACCATTCATTACAGGGTTGAATGATGAGAAATTTGGCTTCCCAGTCTTAGCTCTCTAACTGTGACTTTAGCCAAGTCATTTAACCCCTCTGGGCTTCCATTTCATCATCTGTAGGATGAAGTGATTAAATCTTGAAGGTTGCTGTGCCCTTCCTTAGGTTCCATCGGATATTGGCTTAGTCTGTTTTTAATTTCTTAGGTTCATAATTAGGTGCATAAGCCTTGCCTCCAGGCATGTGTAATCCTAGACACTTATTTAGGTAAATAGGGAACAGGCAAATGGTGAAGGAAGTGAGCCTAAGCAATAGAGAATTAACTTCAAGTGAGTGTCTTAGTGCCTTAAACACATGAGGGAGAAGATAAGTAGTCTTAGGCTGGTTTTTTTGACTACTCCCTATAGGGTTCTGCCACAGAAGTCAGTACCTGGATGAAGTTGAAATGAACTGGGATAAGCCTAAGAGTTTCACATAAAAACCCAGAGAAGAGTTTTCAGATCTGTTAGACAAAGGAAGCAAGTAGCTATGAGCAAAAATCATTTCTAGCACAAAGGACATGTATATGTTCACAAGGACGTGGTCTGCCCTGTTACTGTAACAGCATCCACAGCAGTCATTGTCACAGTCTGAACAGGAAAGGCTGTGAGAGACAGATGCAGGCCTTTGTTGTATAATTATTCTTGGCATCCTGATATGTTATAGGGTATGGTTATACACACACACATATGTGTATATTCATATATGTATATATATGTATATATGGTTTTTGTTTGCGTGTGTGTGTGTGTGTGTGTGTGTGTGTGTGTGTGCGTGTGCGCTGAATTGATAGCCATGAATGTAAGCAAACCCCCTGTACTAGTTCCCTATTGGCTACTGTAATAAATGGCCTAGAGAAGGTGCTTGTATTTCTTGGCTTGTGGCCACTTCCTCTATCTTTAAAGCCAGTGGAGAGCATCTCCAAATCTCCCCACGCTCTCCCACCCACAATCTCCCTCAATCCCTCCCTCCATTCTGCCTCTGCCATCATATTTCCTTCTCTCTCTCTGCCCCTCCTGCCTCCCTCTTGTAAGGACCCTTCTGAATGCATTGGGCCCACCCAGATAATCCAGGACAACCTCCCATCTCAAGATCCTTAATTTAATCACAAAGTCCCTTTTGCCGTGTATAATAACATAGTCTCATTAAAATATACATCTTTGCGGAGGGCATTATTCTGCCTTTCATACCCTCATATATCAATATCTATAGGAACTAAAAATTTTTTAGGAGAACTCAGAACCGTACATTCTAAATGTTCTTCATTTAATCCATTCTATCCCAAATAAGATAATCATAACAGCCTTTTTTAGAACATTTTCTCTCTTGTAGTAATCCCCTCTGGTGGCCGGAGGAATAATGGGTATAAGGGGAAAGGATTGGAACACAGAGACTATCACATCCAACAGATGAGTGCATGAACACAGATGCGAGGTGAGTGAAGAGGAGAGAGAGAATTCAGGAACTGTTGTACATAGCAGAATCATTGGGATGTGGGAAGGAATCAAGAATGATCCCCAGATTTCCAGCTCTGATACCTGGGTCCATGGAAATATTTCCAACTGAAAGAGGTTTGGGACAGATATTTTTAATTTGGAGCTCGAGGAACATGAAGTGCCTTCAGGACATCTGAGCAGAGGTGACTAGCACACAGTTGGACGTGTACCTGAGGGTCAGAGAAGAGGCCTGTCTGGGAAGCACATGCAGGACAGTAACAGCCAGGAATGTGGATGAAGTCATCCAGGAGGAAGCATAGAAAGAGGAAGACAGCGAGCCAAGGATGGACCCTGGAAACACCAGCATGGAACTGAAAAAAGGAACCAGGGGAGTGAGCTACCATGAAAACCAGGAAAGTAGAACGAGAGCTGTAATTGGGAGTCCATGTTGGGTTTCAGGGTTACACGAACCCCTGAATAGTCGTGCATATATATACAGATTCCACAGCTTCCATCAGCTTCCCAAGTGGGGTCTCTCACCAGAAAAGGTAAAGAACCTCTAGAGCAGGGGTCCAACCCCTGGGCCGCAGACCAGTACTGGTCAGTGGCCTGTTAGGAACCGGGCCACACAGCAGGAGGCGAGCAGCAGTCAAGCAGGCAAAACTTCATCTATATTTGCGGTTGCTCCCCAGCACTAGCATCCCGCCTCAGCTCCACCTCAGATCATCAGGCATTAGATTCTCGTAGGAGCACCAGTCACTGGTGCCAAAAAGGCTGGAGACTGCAGCTTTAGAGGGTCCAATTTCAAAGAGTAACCAGCAGTGTGGAATCTAACAGCATAGAGGACTTGAAAGATAAGGACTGAGTAATATTCACTGCATTTGCCAATGTGCGCAGCTCAAGGTGACCTGTGACAACAGTGGAGTGAGTGGTAGGACAAAGACAAGACTGCCCTGGGTGAGTAGTGGGCAGGAAGTAAGAAAGTGGGCAGTATAAGCCAGTGCTGCCAAAATCTTAGCCTCGTTAGAATCTCCTGGAGGGCTTGCTGGAACACAGCTTCCAGGGTCCCTCCCCAGAAATTCTGATTCAGCTGGTCCCATGGGGGAGCCTGAGAATTTGTATTTTTAACAAACTCCCAGCTGATGTGGGCATAGGTGGGCTGTGGACCAAATAATATAGGTTACTCTATCAAGACATTTTCATGAGAAGAAAAGGCATGGCTGGGTGTAACTAGAAACATATTAAATAATGTAAACCTTGTTTTGAAATGAGGGTGGCAGGTAGGTCGCATTTTTGACACCTCTTTGACAATATACATACCCTGCTCCCTTGACAATGGCACTGTGGCAACTGCTAATCATAAACTGACAGTTGTCATCAGAGGAAGTGCAGCAGGGCTGTGCTGTAAATCCTGTCCACCCCCTAATGAGGGGAGAGGCTTGGGGTGCTCTCTGGTTCAGTTTCAGCCTGAACCAGAAAGGGGTGGTTTTAGAGGACCATTCAAGAGAGCTTGATGTGTGTTCCAAGCAGGTAGGGAGCACCACAATGTGCTGCCTCATTCCTGCCAGCAGTGAGAAGAGGTAGAGGGATGTAGCCAAGGGGGAACACAGGTTGCAATGAGGCTGAGTCAGGTGGAACAAGCCACCAGAGAACCAGGACCTAGCTGGGGAGAGGTAAATAAAGGGAGAGACCCAGCATTGAGAGCCAGCTTTGAATAGTGGCCTGGCAAGATGGCAGGAGTGGGAGGGACAGGATAGAGAGCCAGACATAGCCAACTGGTAGGGTGGCCAAAACATCCCATCACAGAGTGAGAGTGAGCTCGGGCTCTTTCTGGAATTCTTTTCTCTTAGCTGGAATTCTGTGATACTTCCCAGACTAGATTCTTCCAGTTGACTGACTAATGCATTTTCAGAAAGGGAACCAGTTAAATACTTCAGGGAGGGTCTATGAATCTTTGCCTTTATGTACAATATTTGTGCATTTTCTGAGATTTAGACGAGGGACCCGTAGCTTTCATCAGTTTTTTCAAAGGGCTGTATGATCCGTAAAAGGTTAAGATCCATTGTTTCAGAGGTTTCTTACAGATCACGTCCAGTCTGACACTTCGCTCTAGGCTGCTGGAGGGAAGTGCTTGAAGGGACAGGCCTGTAAGACAGGGCAGGGCTGGTACATGAAGCCGTGGGAACTCTGCTCACCCTGCCCTGATTCTCAGTTCTTTGTCCTCAGATTTCCGGCATCAACATCCTGGGCCCTGCTGCCTCCAGCTCATGGTTCCAGGATTACATCACTTCTCTGTCTTCTCTGTTACATTTTCACACTCTTCTTTGATTACTGCTCATTATTGTGGACCCTGATCATATCATTGCTTGAGTTTCTATTTCACATTGACTGTGCCTTTTCCTCAGACCTGGAGTTTGCTCTTATTGGAAGCAGCTTGTTTAGTATTAATATATTCAGCTGGCATCTGCCCTGTTGGACCTTTCTGTATTCCTGCCTAAGTCTGACTGATTTTGTCTTCGTAGGTCTCTGGGCTTATCTTTTTTTGAGCCATGGATACATGACAGCTTTTTTCTCTGACTTTGTACTTCAGTGTGCTACAAGTATTGGATTTTCAAAATGAAGTGTAAACTTTTCTATTTTGATTCGTTTTTACTTATGCTAATGTGGTCCTTCTTATTGGTTTCAATCTGTTAGTTGTAACTGAACCTCATCAAATCCCAGTGTCTGATCTTAGAGGTTATCTCTGCCCATCTGCCTTCCTGGGAACATGTTCACACTGAGTGAATATTGATGATAGGGTTTATTTCTAAAGTAATTTTATGGGACAGAGACTAGGTTGAAATATATATATTTTTTTCACTTGGTTATTATTAAACTTTTTAATATGGACCTTTTCAAACCTATTCAAAGGTAAAAAGAACAGCATGACGACCTGTCCGTATACTCATTACCCGTCTGTGACAATTATCAGCATTCTGCTGATGTTTCCTGTACACTTTCTCACAACCTTTTGTCAGGATTTAAATTTAAACTATAAAATTGCTACACGCAAAAGTTTTAAAAATTAAAATGCTACATGATAGTTTAAACAAGAAACATAAAAGTAAATGGCCCCAGTCCCCAAGCCCACTCTCCAGAGGTAACCACTGTTGATGTTTCATGTGTCCTTCCCAAGGGGGTGTGTGCGTGTGCGCATGTGTGTGAATATTTGAGAATGTAGGTGTATATGTCTTCTTCCCCATAAGTAAAATTATACGTTTTGTACTAAAATATGTTTTTTAATGCACTTGGGGTCTTTTCTGAGTCAGGACACAACTGCCTTATTTAACCCTTTTCCTATTCAGAAAAAAAAGTGCAGCTTTCTGTTAACATCATGCATAGGAATGCTACATTTTTTAGGATTTGACATTTTCAGCAATCGAGAATTATGATATTTTGTAAATAGAAATACTACTACTAAAAACAGAATGCTATAAATAGAATTATGTCATTTGTTTCCAAAGACTATCGATATTCTAGAATGATGCAAAAATAATAATAAAAGCAAGATGTTTTGTGGCAAACTTTGGAGGTAAGGTTAAGACCGTAGTCCATGAGTTATCTCAGGATAAATGCTGCAGCTGCAAGTACCACTGGCAAGTATTCTCAGGGCAAACAGGAAATGTGTTAAAAAAAAAAAAAAATGATTGAGTAGCATTTCATCCTAGAAGGGCATCATAATACCTATTCTTAACAGTGATTAACAGATAGGAAGTAATATAGTTATTATCACCACACCTGCGTTTTCTGTGATATTTATTTAAATGTCATATCACTGGGTGGTGGTATGTATATCTTAAACTGACCTAGGTATTGCTAAATTGATCTCAAGTAGCTATACCAATTTACATTCCCTTTGGTAGTGGCAGGTTTCATTCCATGTTTTGCCATCATTGTACTGTTAGACTTTTTAATCTTTGCCAGTTTGGTGCATCTGAAATGGAATCTCTGTTAGAATTAGCATGTTGTCCCTGATCAGTCAGTCATCTTTTCACATGCTTACAGAATCAGGTGTCCTTTCTGTAAATTGTTTATTTCTCTGTAACTAAACACTCTTCTAAATTTTTAGTTTTTTGATAATTGTGGCAGTTGCTTCCCTGGATTTTCTAGACATATGATCATCACATGCAAGTAATGGTAAATTTATGTTCTCTTTTCCACCATATACATATTTTATTCAGAGCCCGTCTAATCGTGTAGGCTAGTGCTTCCGAACAGTGTTGAATAGTGGTGATGACCTAGCACCTTCACCTTTCATGACTGTGACAGAAGTGCCACTGTCACCGTTACACTGTTACGCATGATGCTTACTTTTGGTTGAGATATATTCTTTTTATCATGTTAAAGAAATTTTTTTGCTAAAGGCTTTTATCAAGACTGATTGTTAAATGCCTTCCTGTCACAAAAATAAGCTTTTCTTTTTGGCCTTTGACCTATTATTATGGTTTGTAATATTGAATCTTTGATGTGGCAGGAATGGAAACAGTGTGCATCTTTAAGTGGTTGCTTTGGGAGAGCGGCAGAGTTCCTCCTACACAAAGGAACAGTTCCTTCCCTAAGGAGATGTGTTAATGGCATATTTTGTAATGAAAGACCTTTAAACTGAGTAGAATTTAAGGCAAACAGGAACCAAATTTGTTCTTCCGCATAGGTTAACAGGAATTTTTTTGTTTTCCTTAGGCTGCTTGAGAGAGAAGAGTTTGGGGGGTGCTTCTGGACTTGGGAAGAAAGCAAAGGAGAGCCCAAGAGCTCCCTGAGGAGTGGCAGAGAAAGCCTGAGCACGATGCATTGATTGATTGTGCTGACGGGAAGGGGCTTCTGGCTGGGCAGGCAGAGGCAGTCAGCTTTACCCAGGTTCAAGTCCTTAATATACTGGTAGTTCTGGTTCTGTTGAATGGAGTTCAGGAAGTGAGACTGCCTGTGGGGGGGACCTCATTTTAACTTAAGCATCTTCTCATTTGTTTGTCTGCTTGCATTTCTCCTTAACTAACAAGTCTTGTTTCCTTCTAGTACTTTCACAGTTTTATATTTTATGTTTAGATTTTTAAGCTATCGGCAGTTTATTTCCATCCTTAATTTGAAGTAGGGATCTAACTTTTTTTTAATTCAAATTTCTAAACAGTTGTACCAAAACCTTCATTCTGTTTAATGACTTAATATACGATACCCTGAATAAAGGGTTAAAACCTATGTAGGGGAAATTCATTCATTCTTCACTTTAACGATAGAATGACTATTGCATGTTCGTGTAACAGGGTTAGCAAAAGTAGTGGAATAATTAAATCCCATTAGGAGCAACATGATTTAGTTATTCCACCTCAGACCTCTGAGGGCCTCCCTCACTTTTTACTGACTCTGTGGCTTGAGTTCTGTCTTGGTTCACCAGTAGGTTCTGGGCCTGGACACTGTATGTCCTTTTGGAAATTAAAGTGGACAGCAGTTACAAGTGATCAGAGGAAATGTCACATTGGTTTTGGCCGGCCCCAAGGCTGGACATTTCTTCATGTGATTGCATCAGAAATCATCATGAGATTATTGCCAGCACATTGTTTCTCCAGGACTTTGCTTGGGGTTGGAAGGGAGGTGTTTGTTTCTGAATTTCTGCCCTCATGCACCCTGTGTAGCCATGCCCTCATCCCCTCCTCTTCTGGGTGCCCAATAGAATACAGTAGTGCTTTCCACTTCAGTGGCTGGGTGGCTGTCGTTCTAGTCAGGCATGTGAATGGACTGTCCACTGGAGCCCACAGATGGCCTCTCTGGTGTGAAGGTCTTAAAATAGTTGGACTTATGTGACAGCTTGGGTTTGTAGAAGAATAAATGGGAAGTGAGGTCCTGCAAAATGAAGAGTGAGGTGTCAGTCTCCAGAATCCTGGGTCAGGGAGCTGGCATGGCGTCACAACTTAGCATATTGGGTGGAGCAGTCTGTGAGCCTGCCCAGGTTAAAGGGGCTGCTCTCCCTACTGCTCTTCTTAGGCCTCTGCAATCTCTTTCTCACAGAGCAGCCGGAATAATTTTTTAAAAAGTCGTTTCTCTGTTCAGAACCTCCAGCAGCTTCCATTGCACTCCAAGTACAACCTAAAGTCCTTCTTGATGCCTCTGTGGCCCTGCATGCTGTCACTCCTGTGTCATTTCTTACCTTTCTTCCCCATGTTCACTTCACGTCAGCCACGCTGGCTTCTTCAATGTTTCTCTCACATTCCAATTGCGTTCCTGACTCTGGCCTTTGCATCAGTGTTCCTACAGCCTGGGAGGCCCTTCTGATAATTCACAGAGCTCAATCTACTTAATCCTCCTCAGAGAGGTGTTCTGGTTACTTTATGTGAACTAGAAACCTATGTCATTCTGTGTCCCATAGCCTACTTTTTTTTTTTTCCTTCATAGCACTTATTTTGTTGTTTATTCATCTCTTCATCCCACCGTTTACCGTAAGGGTGGTAACTTTGAGATTTGTAAGTTGAATTTCACTAATATCATATTTTTCTATAATTTGTTACAAAGGCCAGCCAACAAAGGCTTAATCAGCAGGGTGCCATAGTATATATAGGTACAC
Organism: Pteropus vampyrus; assembly: GCF_000151845.1. Taxonomy (NCBI): domain Eukaryota; kingdom Metazoa; phylum Chordata; class Mammalia; order Chiroptera; family Pteropodidae; genus Pteropus; species Pteropus vampyrus. The sequence goes on along the minus strand of NW_011888974.1, from coordinate 1,383,057 downwards.
AAAAAAGCACTCTTCACACTAGATTTAAATGAGAAGCACGATGGACATCTCGAGGAGGAAGCATTGAACGCCCCCTCTTGCCCTGTACTCTGCCCACCTGCTGCTGCTGCCGCCCAAGGGGCAGGGTAGAGGAGAGTGTCACAGGGCAAGTTTCTCTCCTCACCAGTACAGTACTGGGAAGGTGCATCCAGCCAGTGCCCTTTGTATACCAGCATTTTACATGGCTCTAGGGCCAGTGTTGGGCTCCAAGGAAATTCGGGAGGAGGGACGGCGGGCAGACAAAAACTGCAGAGCCGTCAGCGTGGTGTTATGACAGCTTTCGTTACGTGCTGTCCTTCAGGTAACTGTCACATTGGTCTTGTAACAGCTCAGTGAAGTACATATGCACATGTTATAGATGAGGAAACAAAGGATGTGTGTCTTGACCAGGATCACAGAACAGGAACTAGACCTAGGAGTCAACCCACGCTCTAGATAAACTACCACACTGTCCCTCTGCCCTTAACATGGGTGTGTTTTCTGTCTGTGGTTAGATGCCCACAAAAGGTTTTTCAGGCTTCTCGTCTGGTTACATCCTGAGTGGCTTATGCGGCCCAGGTGTTTGTTACAGGTGTTCGTAGTATCCCATTGAAAAGCAGCTGCTTACATGTTTGGCTCTTCGGGGGTGTTTTTCACATATTTAAATGGTTAAATCAGTCCTTGTGGAACAGTTGAGAAAAACTAATGAGTAAAGCTTTATCTGCCTTCAGAAATTAGTCATTTATTTTGGGGTCCCATCTGAAAAATGAAGACGGTGAACTGGATGGTTTTAGGGTCCTGCGTGTTCTCGCTTTCTGCAGTTGTGTCCTCGATTTAAAGTTTTAAAGCCACCATTAACTGGTAACCATTTCCCAGAACCCATGTACAGGTGATGGCATCTGTCCCCCGATTCCCATCTGGTGATGTCACCACAGACCCATGACTGGCTTTGGCTCCCTCTAACAAGTGGCCGTGACCACAGGCAGCAGCTGAAGATTGTGACTGTGCTGCTTTGAGATGACTGAGTCCCACTGTGTTTCTAACTGCTGTGTTTGATTCCTAGATTCTTCAGCTAACTACAAGCAAGAAAAGTGAGGCTGCCGGAGTCCTCCATCGTGATTTGGTGTATGTGTTGGTGGGGGCAGGGAACTTTTTGGGAAAGAACTCCCCAGGGCAGACGGTGTCCCTGCTTGGAAGAGGGATGAAGTTCTACAGGCCTGGTCATTTGCCTCATCTCGATGCTGCTGAAACATGTTTTCACAGCTGCCGTTTTCTGTTTCACATTTTCATATACAGAGTAGGGGAAAGTGCAGCTACTGGCAAGTAGGAAAATGCCATTTTTTTTAAAAAGGCAGTTTCTTGTCTTTTTTTTTTTTTTTTTTTAATGGAATTAGTCCTTGGCTTTTCTCCCAGTCCTAACCCCCTTTCCGGCTGCTAATGTCCCTAGGTAAATACAAATGGAGATTGCTGTGTGTATTTTATAGGGTTCTCTGTTTTGAAGAGGGAGAATTATGTTACAAATGTTTTTGTTGTAAATAAATAAAACGCTTCCTTGTCCTTGCAACATCCAGTATAAATTGTGCGAATTCGACTTAACTTGTAAAGTCAGTAGGTGGGGTAGAGGGACAGCCATTCGATAAGGCCAGTTGAATCAGCAAGAGAGGTTACTGGGTTTTTTTCTAGAGCCAGAGCAATTCTTTTCTGTTTACCTAATAATAAAATGCTTGTGCATTTGGATTGGGGTTCCCTTGAAACCTGCTCCCTTCTGTGGGAAGCTGTTTTGAGACAGTTAATTGGAAACCTTAGAGCCAGTCAGTTCTCCAGCATTTGTACACTCCAGGGCTTCCTGCAACACCTCTCTGGGCTGGGGCCTGATTTCCTGGCAGGGCAGCCTTGGTGCCTCCCCTGTTCTGCACGCCCTCCTCCTGGGCTGGCCCCCAAACCCCGTCAGTCAGCTCAGCTTCTGCCCCCACTGTCTGCCCCACAGCTGTATGTTCCCATCGGCAGGTAAACTGCCCAGTCTTTCCCACAACACTCACACAGCCCTTGGATCTTTTATCAGCCCCATGTCTTCCCTCTTTACCCTCCCTGACCCTCGTCTTCCCTCCTGGCCAGCCTTCAAGGGTGTTGTCTACACTGGCTTTTTCCACTCTTTCACTGCCAGTTATTCCTCTGCCCACTGCCTTCCCGCCATCCCACCCCCGATTCCCTCGGCAGTCTAATCCAGCGGACATTTCTGTCTTAACTTGATTTTTTGTACATTGAAGCTCCTTTCCTGGAACACTTAATCTTCCATGAATTCCAAAGCTTCCATGCTTTTGGATTTCCTCCTACCCCTTGGACCACCTGCCCCCCACACACGCTCTACCCTCACTGTTCAAAAAACACTTTAGAGCATTTCATATGTAATTCAGATAAACAATGGCTGAGATTTTGACAAGTGACCCAACCAGACCAAGGCCTTGCTGGAGGGCTGGGCACGATCCCTGATCTGGAGAAGCACCTGACCTGTGTCCCCACCTTCCAGTGCCTCACTTTCTAACAGGATCTGCTTAGCAGAAACCAAGTCCTGGAGCAGACTGGGCCATGCCTCTCTGCCTGGGGAAGAGGCGGGGTGGGTGGTGCTGCCTGAGACCAGGGTGCTAAGAAGCCTCTCTAGGAGACTCCTGCCCCTATCAGGTGCTCCCTTCTACCCGGGTTACTGGAATGATAGCCTCAGAAGAGTGGTTTTCTTTAGAGGCCATGAGAACCTGATGGCTCCTAGATCTGCACCTCCAGACCTCATGATCATGACTGGGGTTTACCTAGGGTCAGACATCCCTCAGTCCCTTCAGATTCAGGAGGGCCCAGACCAGAACCATCTCCTTACCCCACAATCCATCCAGCCCGCTCTGCCAAGCCCTGTTCCAGCAACTGGCAAGACTGTTCACCCAACTGCTGTCTCTTTCCTCTTCGGCCTCCAGTGTGGCCAGATGGCCAAACCAATCTAAGAGTCAGCTTTGCCATCCTTATGTGGCACTCTGGTGTCTTCAGCCTTCACTGACCTCCTCTGCCTCGGTTCTTGCCACTTGTCTCGTGTCCCCAGCCTTGCCTCCACCCCCACAACGTGTGGTGCACACACTACCCTCCAGTGGTGGGAGTGACCCATCACTGCCCGCCCTCTGGCCTCTTTTCCAGGCTTTATCTTGGAGAATTGTTGCTGATAGACCTTTAGCAGAGGAGTGTCATGAAATCGGTGCTTCTAGAAAATTACTCTGGGGTAAAAACTTTAGGGAAGGCAGTTTGAAAGTATAGTTCTATCAGCAACTCTGTCCTTCAAAACCATTTTTACACTTGTGGACTGAAAGGGTCGCACCACTGTTGATGACATGGCAAAATTGGAAACGACTGTAAGTGCTTCGAGGGGCATGGTGAGAGGGTTCACAGTGCCGCTATCCTGAAGACACCCGATGGCTTTCAAAGTCCAAGAACCTAGAGAATAATATATGGAGTCTGGATTCAAGATGTTTATGAAGGCCTAGAAGAATGTGCTCCAAACTTAACAGCGGCCACTTCTGGTGAGCGCAGCATAGGAGATAAAGGAGGCTTCCATGTTTTGCTCTGAGGGCTTCTATATGATTTAAGATACATTTGTTTTTTAAAGGCAGTTTTATTACTGTAATTAAAAACAGAAGGAAAGGTAACTGGCTGCAGTGTGTTCGAAGGACAGGGGAGGGCTGGGCCTACAGGAGTGTGGTGGGCAGTGCGCATGAGCATTTTGAGGGAACCCCAGCTGGCTGCCCCTAGCCCACCACGTGTGTCTGAGTGGGACAGTGGTGTCTTCTGTTTCTGCCAGGGTGACATGTGGCCCCTAAAGAACAAAGAAACCATTTCTCCAAAAAAGAACTTCTGAAAGGGCTCCCTACTCAGCTGGGCAGCATATGGCAACTAAGGTGGCCTCCAGGTGGCAGTGGCCTCATCTAGCCACATCAGTTCTCAGTAAACCACTTTTTACCTGAAGTGGGTTTTGGGGTTTATTGCCCCCTTTTTAACCCCAAGTTACTCTCCTTAGTCATAGTGCATCATCATCACCGGTCTGTGCAAGACCCTCCTAGTTTCCTCGTTCTCCGTGTCCCCATATCCTCTGCCATGGGCAACCATGTTGATGTGTGTCATGTGTGTCTTTGTCTTTGCATGCATCCTTGCAAAATGTGTGTCGTGAGGTGTTCTGAAGCCAGCCTCCTCGTGGCTTCTTGGGTTGTGTGGTGTCAGGGTAATGTCAACTGCCGTCTGGGGGGCCAACCTCAGAGCCTCACAACATTGCTTCGATGCGTGCTCGAAACAACTCTGTGGGGTGAGTGGTTAAGAAACCTACTCAGGGCCATCTGCTCTTCCTCGTCAGAGCCAGGATGGTTTGGATGGGGCATCTTGGTCATCCTCACTGCACAGCCGTGGTGCTCAGCCCCTCCTCTGGGAGCCTTGCTTTCTTTACTCCAACCCTCCCCACCCTGGAATCTACGGGTGACACTGAGAACTTAACCATAGTCTCATTTGAGAGAAGGTGGTTGGGCCCAGGAGAGCAAGGATCGTCCCAGGTCACACAGTTCATGTTGAGCTAGGATCCGGTTTGAACTTGGAACGCGGCCCTTTCCACTAAGTTGTCAAGGACTTCTTCCCTCTCCACAGAAGGGCTGGTCTTCTGAAAGAGGATTTGAGCTCTCTTCTTCCTCCTGATAAAGGCCCTGGCTGACTTTTTCCGAGGAAACTGGGCAATAGGTGGCGACATAACCCAGTTTGTGTTATCCAGGCGGCCCCAGAGAAACTATGGCTCACCTGTGCCACAGAAAGTGACATGAGTTTGTGGGCTGGGTTCTATACTGAACTGCTCAACATGGTCACTCAGTATAAGACTGGTCTCTGCTGGATGTTGGGACCCAGACCCTAGAGTTGGGCCCTTGTATTCACAGAGTAGGAAAAGGCAGCAAGTCAGTCCTCAGCACGAAGCCAGGAGGAGCTGGAAAGGCTTTTGCAGGGAGGTGACGTGAGCGGTGTTGTAACGAGGGAGCCTGAAGGATCTCCAGGCTGAGAGCGGCAGGAGCAGGGGCCTGGAGCATGACCCCGCCTGTGTATTTGAGAAAATTATGTTTTTGTGAGTCGAGGGCATGTGGGCAGATGCCGGATCCCAGAAGGCTGTGCGTGTCAGACTGAGGAATCAAACTCTGCTGACTGGGGTGCCCAGGTAAAAATCTGTCCTGGAGACTCCTATTCTCTCAGGTCAAAAGCCAGGCTGGCTACAGAGAAGGCTGTACTCCTCACTGGCTCCTTTTCTCTCCTGATCTGGTTGAGAAGCTTACCTGGACCTCTCTCATTGCTTTGGTCAATTCAGTCATGATAGTGATATAATAATAGCGAGTAGTCAGCAGATAGCAAAACAATTATATAAATATTGTAATAAACCAAGAAATATTTTCTTTCTAATGAATGTGATATTCTTACTTCATAATCCTTCAAACTAAAATTATAGGTGGAGGAAGTTGAGTCAAATCTCCATTTTGCCCCATTCTGCTCCCTTTTCCCAGCTCCCTCCTGCTGAGCTTGCCCTCATCGCTTAGAAAAAGGTAGAAATGCCCCTTCTAGAGAGGAGAAACATTTAGACCCAGAAAATTCACCATCCAGAAAGGGAAAGGACATTGGGGTGAGTGTGGCTTTGAGAAATTGCTCTTTGAGAAATCCCAGGAAACAGGAACAGCACCAGGAGACAGAGTCCAGACAAATGGCCACTCTGGAAAAGAGGCCAGTTGGCCCAGGAAGAGCCCCAGACTTAACTCCTGCCAAGACACTCGGCGTCCCTGTAGTGACCTGATGGGGTGCCAAGCCAGGAGGGGGGTGCTCCACTTGGTGATGGGTGTCACTGCATACTAGCTGAATCCGAATCCAAACTCCTGAAGCAAAACCTCACCTTGGTTTCCAAGAACCTTTTGAGGTAAATTGTGAGATGAATAAATAGGTGGGGATATGTTGGAGTCATTATCTGTTCTCTGAAGGATAGGTTTGCCAAACCCATCTGTGTTGGGTTGGTTTGGTTTGTAGCTCATGAGACCCCCACACATACCTCAATACCCTCTGCATAGGGAAAACGAAAGTTACTTCCCTCAAGCGGCTGCTCCTCCCGTCCCCTGACCAGGCCTCTGAGCTGTCCTCCCTCCTCCCCCTCAGCCTCACCCCGTCAGTCACCAAGGTTGAGGATGGTCTTCTTAATGGCCTTCGAATCGCACTCCCACCCCAACTGTTCACCTCTCTGCCCTGCCTGGATCAGACACTAAGGACTTCTCACCTTGGTCACTGCCACACCTTCCCAGCGGGACTCCCCAGTCCCTGTCCATGCTCAGCCAGCCCTCCTCCACCAACCAGCCCCGTCCTGCCCTGGCTTAAGTGCTTCTGTAGCTCCCAGAAGTCTTTGAGATAAAGTTCAAACTCCCTAATTTAGCACAGAAGGCCTGGCCCCGCCTCCAGGCACTCCGTGCCAGGCTCCTTGTCTTCCAGCCAACTTGAGCCACTTGCGGTTCCTAAATGTCCACACCATCCCACACCTCCTTGCCTCCTCGGGTGCTGCTCTCAGGCTGTTTCCACTCTTTTTCCAGGGCTTGGCTTAAGACAGGATGCTAAGCAGAAGGCCCAAGGCTCACAAGCCTACAGTGGTGGGAATGGAAGTCAGGACATGTGTTTCCAGTTAACTATCAGCTGCCCCAACAATCATGGAGAAGGGGGTGGCTCGGCACGAAAGTAGAATTCTCTGTCTTCAATCTAGCAAACAAAATCACAGAAGCTTTTGTCTTTGATATTAAAATGTTTTCTCATGTTTTTGAAAACCATTTTATTTTCTGTATATAAAAACCACACATTAAAGTAGTTAAAAATACATGCATAAACCTGGAGGGAAGAAAAAAATTAGCTTAAGCTGTACTTCCTCCAGGCAGCCTTCCTTGACTACCCTGACATAGCTGCCTCTAGGATGCCCTGGCCCCTGGTTTCCATCACACCACAGCAATCGGATGGTGGGGACTGACTTTCCAAGGCTGTGAGCTTCTCAAGAGCAGCAACAATGTTTCATCTGACTTTGGTTCTCCATTCCCCAGCACAGTCAGACAGGAGTCCTGGCTTGTCAAAGGAATAAATGGATCTCATTTATAGGGTATCTCCACACATCTCATGAAATCCTATGGACAAATCAGAAAGATAATACATAATTGATGGCTTAGAATGAGGTCCTCATTGGTCTGCTGTGTTAAGGAAAGCTGGTTCAAGGACCCCCGACAAAAGAGAAACAAGGCAAATCTGGGGTGACTGGCTGTGAGCTCAGTATGAGCCGTGGGTTGCGGTAACCGCTAAAAAGGGCGGGCAAGTGCTGGCGGGGGGTTGTTGGGGACAGCATCCATCAAGGTAGATGAGGACCTGTGATTTATGCTGGCTCACACCCCAGCCACAGGACCCCAGGTAGGTCTGCAGGCTGCAGATCTGAGGACAGTCACCCACCCAGAGAAGGGCCAAGGGCACTGGAGGAAGATGTGTTCTGTTCTTCGCTTCTCTGCCTTGATGATGGATCTATCTCCCTCTGTGCTGGTTGTGAAAGCCAAATCTGGTCCTTAGGGTCGGGAGAGCCCTAGAGACCACAGCAGACACAACTAGTTTGCTAGAAATGCAGTGAGGGTTTCAAACTTAGTTGTGAATAGTTGGTGGAAAACTTGGAGTTGACCGAGAGGACAAGACCCCTGTGATGTCAGCCACCTTTTCTCATGGTCCCACCTCCAATAGCTTGGCTCGCCAGCCCAGGGGTTCCTCCCCTGGGCACTGTTGCACTGTGCTTCTGCTAGGGCTGTGCACGTCCAAGCCAGCTTCTCATCCACCCCCGCAATCGGCCGGGCCCCACAGAGGCCCTCCCTGCCAGGGGCATTGGGAGGCCCACTTCCCCCACCACACATGGCATTTGAAGTATAAAGCAGACACCCAGGTAGGCTGGCCCCTGAATGGCCACAGCAGATAGCTACCAGCCATCAATAGCACAGTGTCCCCCAGCACACAAAGAACCTTACTCAGGCTCTGTGGAATGGATGTGAAAATCACCAAGGTGCGTTTCCAACCTCAGAATTACTCAGCAGCCCGTTCCTGCGTCACTGATTCCCTTTTTGATTCCATGAGGAGGCCCTTCCCAACCTCACCCTTGATTCTCAGGCTCCTTTCTCTTCCAAGTACCCACCCCCTCCCCTCTCCCCAGGCACAGCAACCTGGCCTTCTCCACCACAGAGAAAATAAAGGCCATTGAGCCCCGCATTTTCCTTCACCCCATGTCTTCTGTAGCTTTGCCCACCTCATCTCCTCCCCTGGGTCCATGGGTGTAGAAGTGTCCGCCCCTAGCTGCTTTCTGTGCATTAGATC
>NW_011888974.1:1372062-1374577 GCF_000151845.1 Pteropus vampyrus | reverse complement strand
CCCTTGTATTCACAGAGTAGGAAAAGGCAGCAAGTCAGTCCTCAGCACGAAGCCAGGAGGAGCTGGAAAGGCTTTTGCAGGGAGGTGACGTGAGCGGTGTTGTAACGAGGGAGCCTGAAGGATCTCCAGGCTGAGAGCGGCAGGAGCAGGGGCCTGGAGCATGACTCCGCCTGTGTATTTGAGAAAATTATGTTTTTGTGAGTCGAGGGCATGTGGGCAGATGCCGGATCCCAGAAGGCTGTGCGTGTCAGACTGAGGAATCAAACTCTGCTGACTGGGGTGCCCAGGTAAAAATCTGTCCTGGAGACTCCTATTCTCTCAGGTCAAAAGCCAGGCTGGCTACAGAGAAGGCTGTACTCCTCACTGGCTCCTTTTCTCTCCTGATCTGGTTGAGAAGCTTACCTGGACCTCTCTCATTGCTTTGGTCAATTCAGTCATGATGGTGATATAATAATAGCGAGTAGTCAGCAGATAGCAAAACAATTATATAAATATTGTAATAAACCAAGAAATATTTTCTTTCTAATGAATGTGATATTCTTACTTCATAATCCTTCAAACTAAAATTATAGGTGGAGGAAGTTGAGTCAAATCTCCATTTTGCCCCATTCTGCTCCCTTTTCCCAGCTCCCTCCTGCTGAGCTTGCCCTCATCGCTTAGAAAAAGGTAGAAATGCCCCTTCTAGAGAGGAGAAACATTTAGACCCAGAAAATTCACCATCCAGAAAGGGAAAGGACATTGGGGTGAGTGTGGCTTTGAGAAATTGCTCTTTGAGAAATCCCAGGAAACAGGAACAGCACCAGGAGACAGAGTCCAGACAAATGGCCACTCTGGAAAAGAGGCCAGTTGGCCCAGGAAGAGCCCCAGACTTAACTCCTGCCAAGACACTCGGCGTCCCTGTAGTGACCTGATGGGGTGCCAAGCCAGGAGGGGGGTGCTCCACTTGGTGATGGGTGTCACTGCATACTAGCTGAATCCGAATCCAAACTCCTGAAGCAAAACCTCACCTTGGTTTCTAAGAACCTTTTGAGGTAAATTGTGAGATGAATAAATAGGTGGGGATATGTTGGAGTCATTATCTGTTCTCTGAAGGATAGGTTTGCCAAACCCATCTGTGTTGGGTTGGTTTGGTTTGTAGCTCATGAGACCCCCACACATACCTCAATACCCTCTGCATAGGGAAAACGAAAGTTACTTCCCTCAAGCGGCTGCTCCTCCCGTCCCCTGACCAGGCCTCTGAGCTGTCCTCCCTCCTCCCCCTCAGCCTCACCCCGTCAGTCACCAAGGTTGAGGATGGTCTTCTTAATGGCCTTCGAATCGCACTCCCACCCCAACTGTTCACCTCTCTGCCCTGCCTGGATCAGACACTAAGGACTTCTCACCTTGGTCACTGCCACACCTTCCCAGCGGGACTCCCCAGTCCCTGTCCATGCTCAGCCAGCCCTCCTCCACCAACCAGCCCCGTCCTGCCCTGGCTTAAGTGCTTCTGTAGCTCCCAGAAGTCTTTGAGATAAAGTTCAAACTCCCTAATTTAGCACAGAAGGCCTGGCCCCGCCTCCAGGCACTCCGTGCCAGGCTCCTTGTCTTCCAGCCAACTTGAGCCACTTGCGGTTCCTAAATGTCCACACCATCCCACACCTCCTTGCCTCCTCGGGTGCTGCTCTCAGGCTGTTTCCACTCTTTTTCCAGGGCTTGGCTTAAGACAGGATGCTAAGCAGAAGGCCCAAGGCTCACAAGCCTACAGTGGTGGGAATGGAAGTCAGGACATGTGTTTCCAGTTAACTATCAGCTGCCCCAACAATCATGGAGAAGGGGGTGGCTCGGCACGAAAGTAGAATTCTCTGTCTTCAATCTAGCAAACAAAATCACAGAAGCTTTTGTCTTTGATATTAAAATGTTTTCTCATGTTTTTGAAAACCATTTTATTTTCTGTATATAAAAACCACACATTAAAGTAGTTAAAAATACATGCATAAACCTGGAGGGAAGAAAAAAATTAGCTTAAGCTGTACTTCCTCCAGGCAGCCTTCCTTGACTACCCTGACATAGCTGCCTCTAGGATGCCCTGGCCCCTGGTTTCCATCACACCACAGCAATCGGATGGTGGGGACTGACTTTCCAAGGCTGTGAGCTTCTCAAGAGCAGCAACAATGTTTCATCTGACTTTGGTTCTCCATTCCCCAGCACAGTCAGACAGGAGTCCTGGCTTGTCAAAGGAATAAATGGATCTCATTTATAGGGTATCTCCACACATCTCATGAAATCCTATGGACAAATCAGAAAGATAATACATAATTGATGGCTTAGAATGAGGTCCTCATTGGTCTGCTGTGTTAAGGAAAGCTGGTTCAAGGACCCCCGACAAAAGAGAAACAAGGCAAATCTGGGGTGACTGGCTGTGAGCTCAGTATGAGCCGTGGGTTGCGGTAACCGCTAAAAAGGGCGGGCAAGTGCTGGCGGGGGCGTGCTGGGGACAGCATCCATCAAGGTAGATGAGGACCTGTGATTTATGCTG
>NW_011888974.1:1365906-1370712 GCF_000151845.1 Pteropus vampyrus | reverse complement strand
TGTGGTTTTGATTTGTATTTCCCAATGACAACTGAAGTCAAGCATCTTTTCATGTACTTATTAGCCATTTGTATGTCTTCTTTGAAGAAATGTCTATTTAGATCTCTTGACCATTTTTTAATTGGGTCATTTGCCTTTTAATTGTGGAGCTGTAAAAGTTCTTTATATATTCTTTCTCTCGTTCTGTAGATTGCTTTTTCACTTTTTTGATGTTGTCCTTTGAAGAACAAACGTTTTGATGGGGTCCAAAATTACCTATCTATCTTTTCTGTTGTTGCTTATGCTATTGATATCATATACAAGAAACCAGTACCAGATTCAACAAAGATCATGAAGATTTGTCTCTGTTTTCCTTTAAGAATTTTATAGCTTTAACTCTTAGATTTAGGTTGTTGATCCATTTTGAGTAAATTTTTGTATATGATATGAAGTAAGAGTGCAAGCACATTCTTTTGCATGTGGATATCCAGTTTCCTAGCACCATTTGTAGAATAGACTACAAAACTATTGAATGGTCTTGGCACCCTTATCAAAATCAATTGACCATAGATATATGGGTTAATTTCCAGACTCTCAATTCTATTTCAGTAATTTATGTGTCTAGCCTTATGCCGCTACCATACAGTCTTGAATACTACAGCCTTGTAGTAAGTTTTATAATCAGGAATTTTGACTTCTCCAGCCTTGGTTGTCTTGTTTGTTTGTTTAGCTATTCTAGGTTCCTCACATTTTTTTTTCTATGAGTTTCAGGATCAGCTTGTCAATTTCTGTAAAAAAAGTAGCTTTTGAAGGGGATTTGGTGGGGATTAATTTGAATCTGTAGATCAATTTGGGGAGTATTGCCATTTTAACAATAGTATGTCTTCTAAACCGTGAACATGAATGTCTTTCCATTTAGGCTTTCTTTAATTTCTTCCAAAGATGTTGGGTAGTTTTCAGGTCATCTTGCTCCTTTTCGTTAGTTAAGCCCACATTTGCCAGGCTTTTGGCTGAGTTGTCTGCATTTGCTTTCTCAGCTTTTCCTACCTTTATTGCCTCTTGGCCCATTACTGTCACCATTCTGTGGACACTGCTCTGGCTTAGGTCCTCAGTGACCCTTTAGTTGACTGTCCAGTGAGCACCTTCCTTCTGGAAAGAAGTCTTCTTCCCATAGACCTCTGAGATCATTTGCCACATTTCTTTCTTAAAATTCCTTCACATGTTCCTTTCACACACCACTGTCCTTGTTCTGCCTGTCTCCTTCGCTGACCCTCCTCACCCTCTTCCTCTCCTCTTCCTCCTCTCCTTCGCTTTCCCCCAGTCCCTTAAATGTTGGGGTTCTGTCCTTGATCATCTTCCCTTCCACATAAAAGAATTCATCTCAGGTCAATTCATCAACTCCCAAGGCCCCAGCCTCCATCTTCATTTACTTCAGAGCTTTCTGAACCTACCCCTCCAGCACCCCCCTCTCTGAACTTTCCATGCTGTACCCCCAGGGGCCTGAGACCACTCTTCTCTGATCTCTCCTCCATAACCTGGGCCTCTTCTCATGTTCCTGAGGTTGGTTAGTAATAACATCCCAGCCAAAGCCACCTCGGGGTCACCATGCTTGACTCTCCTCTCTTTCCTTCACTTCCCAAATCACACTAATTGTCACATCCTGTGGCTTTTGCCCCTTAAATATTCAAAAGACAGATCTAAAATGGCATAGGTCAGGTTCTTGCCTTCAGTTTCTGACTCTGTGCATGGGAAGCAAGGTGGGAGTGCAGCAACCTATCCTTCAGCATCCGAAGCACAAGTACCAAATGATCGATGCAGAATGCAGGCTCAGAGGAGGGGCAGGGGGAGGCGGGCATGCACTGATCTGTGAAGGACTGAGGTCAGCAGAGAGCTGGAGGGAGGACCAGAGCCAAGCTGAGCCATGGGAACCCGTGAGTATAGTGTTCGGGAGCAGTCAGTCCTAGTCAAAGTGGAAGGGAGAGTGCAGGAGGGCAGAGGGAGTATGGCTGGGTGTGGCTGGGAGACTAGCTGGGGTCTGAGATGACTTAGCTGCATTTCATCCACATCCCTTAGACCTTTGTGACCTCGGGTACAGCACTTAATACAAAAGCCTCAGTCTCCTTATTTCACACCTGCGTTGTGGTGGGGATCACCTGTGATTATGCTTGTGAAAATCATTTGGAAATGGTAGAGTGCTGGACAAATTTAAGGCAGTCCAAGGCCAGAAAGGGAAGCAGGCTGCACATTGTGAAAGCCACAAACATCAAGTGCAAGGGCTCAGGCTTTGCTTTTTAGGATGACAAGCATATTAGGTGGACTCTTTCAATTCCAGCTGACAGAAACCCAACTTGAACTGGCCCAAACCAAAAGAGGATGGATCGGCTGTTGTCATGAGTTGTCCAGAGGTAGCTCTGTCTGCAGCACAGCTGGATCCTGGGGACCCAGTATGATTTCTTTGTCTATGATTCTCTGGATTATCATCATTTTCTCTTGCCCCTCACCTGCTACACCTCTCATCTCTGCTTCCCTCTTGGGTCCAGGGAACCCCTAGCTGCCTCAACCTCACCCCTTCAGGTACCAAGATCCAGAGCTTCACGCAGCTTTCACACAGAAAGTTTTGATTGGCCCAGGGTGGGTCGCCACCCTAGGGTCACCAATTGAGAAGGTGGGTGATAGCCTCTGACTGGCCAACCAGGTTAGTGCCCTCCTCTGCATTGGGGTAGGAGCCCAAGTGACCAGGAAGAATTGGGAAGGAAAGACCCTCAAAGGTCAGGGGTCCTGACTGACATAACCTCTCCCACTGCGAGGAAGAAATCTTGTGGCTGTACGGAGTGATTAATCCTCCTGTGAGGGGGTGAGAGGCAATGCCTTGGAAAGGGATGAGGAGGGCAGATCTGGGCAGTGGCCAGGAGTGCATGTCTCATAGAGGAAGACCCTGGCACCCCACAGTTCTCAAGCTGTCCTTACCTCTCCACAGCCTCTTTCCTCAGCCTCACATGAGTCCTGGGAAGTAGGGAAGAATGACTTGCCTGTGCCCATTTTATAGGTGTGGGTGAATGGCTTTCCCAACAGTAATGAAAGAATCTCCAGTTGGCAAATCATTAGGCTGTCCATCCTCCACGGGGGATGTCTATGGAGAGCCAGCATTGGGCATACAGGGAAGCAGGCATGGGCCCTTTCTTTGGCCCAACAACACGTTTGGGGGTGGGAGAGGCCTGCACTGGGTGAGGGGCTGCAGGAAGGACACAGACCCTGCTGGGGGCTCCAGTCTTGCAGGAGTCTGAGGAACCCCAGCTGTGGCCTTTGGTAGTCCAGGATGACCCAGGCAGACTTCACGAAGGAGGCTGCCTTGAGCTTACTGAGCACCTACCATGTGCTGGGGACTGGGATGAGGACGAGCATCCCCGGAGCAGAGGACAGCCCCGGCCAAGGGCGGCAGGCAGTGGTGTGGACCTAAGTGCAGAGACGGGAAACTGCGGAGGCTGCAGGTGCGCAGGTGAGGCTCGGCCTGGAAGTCACGCGCCCCCCGCGGGCGCTCTTCCCGCGCGGCTCCGGGGTTCCCGCCGCCCGCCTGGCGATTTGGGCGCGTCAGCAGAGCGGAAACGGGCGCGGCGCCAGCCTCGGGACGGCGGGGACGCGGCCTGGCAACGCGGCGGCGGCTCCGCAGCTTCTGTTCCGCCCGCGTTTGTGTTGGCAGCTGCCTGCGGCGCGCGGCCGGACGCGATGAAAGGGCCTTCTGTCTGCGCCCCAGCGGCCCTGCTCGGCTTTCATTCTTAATATAATCTTCACTTCATTTTTAACCGAGCAGAGGTTCTCTTGGAATTTTTTCCCTTCTTCCAAAAATACATGTGCGTGTGTGTGTGTTTGCAAAAGGCCCTTCACAGTGAAGGTCGAGATTGTCCTGGGGAAGGAAAGTGCGAAACCCGAGGCGGATTCAGAGCGAGACAGAAATGCCTTTCTTCCTGTGCAAGGGCCTACCCGGGGGTCACCGCCTCGCTGGGGTGCCCTCATCCTGCCCCCATCCCCGCTGGGGATGGGGGGAGGATGAGGATCCTTCTTTAACCACTCCAGGTTGAATGCGCAGTGTGGAAATCGAGGTCAGTGGAGAGGGGCTGGGGTGCTTCCTCAACGGGTCCCTGATCAGAGCTGGTCAGAGAGCACTATCGTTCAGTGTGGCCAGCCAGGGCTATCCTCCCAGAAACGGATGGGAAAGGGCACGGGACCCCCTGGGTCCCAGGTTCTGCATCGGGAGACCATGCTCTGTACTGATTCCCCCGTGTGGGCTTCAAACAGCCTGCATCAGTGCCTGAAAACCTGTTGCCAGCCAGCCATTCACCTGGCTAGGTAGAGGGATGTTACACCTAATGTAATTTTCGGAGTTATACCAAAGACTCTATTTGGAGAGACCACCACCACCACCACCTCAAACATCACAGGGCCAGGGCTTTCCATACATATTCCCGGGCGTTAGGTATGATTATTCATACAGAAGGGGAAAGGAAGTCTCAGAGAAGCTACCTAACCTGCTCCAAGTCACAGAGCATGAGGGTGCTGGGGCTGGAATTGTGGAAGTAGACAGCAGGAAGCCTGAATTCTCTCTTCTGCTTCAGTGATTTTCAAACTGTGTTCTACAGAGCTTCTGCCAGCTTTGAGGGCCGTGAAAATTTGTGATTCTGATTCTTAAGAAAAAAATTAATTTAGGTTTATATTTGGACTTCTGTTTTGAGCATTATGGTAGATTAGATAACCTGAAATAACATGAGTAGATCTTGAGATTATCATGCTAAGTGAAATAAGTCAGACAGAAAAAGTTGAGAACCAGACAAT
>NW_011888974.1:1359629-1365856 GCF_000151845.1 Pteropus vampyrus | reverse complement strand
GGGGAGGATGAGGATCCTTCTTTAACCACTCCAGGTTGAATGCGCAGTGTGGAAATCGAGGTCAGTGGAGAGGGGCTGGGGTGCTTCCTCAACGGGTCCCTGATCAGAGCTGGTCAGAGAGCACTATCGTTCAGTGTGGCCAGCCAGGGCTATCCTCCCAGAAACGGATGGGAAAGGGCACGGGACCCCCTGGGTCCCAGGTTCTGCATCGGGAGACCATGCTCTGTACTGATTCCCCCGTGTGGGCTTCAAACAGCCTGCATCAGTGCCTGAAAACCTGTTGCCAGCCAGCCATTCACCTGGCTAGGTAGAGGGATGTTACACCTAATGTAATTTTCGGAGTTATACCAAAGACTCTATTTGGAGAGACCACCACCACCACCACCTCAAACATCACAGGGCCAGGGCTTTCCATACATATTCCCGGGCGTTAGGTATGATTATTCATACAGAAGGGGAAAGGAAGTCTCAGAGAAGCTACCTAACCTGCTCCAAGTCACAGAGCATGAGGGCGCTGGGGCTGGAATTGTGGAAGTAGACAGCAGGAAGCCTGAATTCTCTCTTCTGCTTCAGTGATTTTCAAACTGTGTTCTACAGAGCTTCTGCCAGCTTTGAGGGCCGTGAAAATTTGTGATTCTGATTCTTAAGAAAAAAATTAATTTAGGTTTATATTTGGACTTCTGTTTTGAGCATTATGGTAGATTAGATAACCTGAAATAACATGAGTAGATCTTGAGATTATCATGCTAAGTGAAATAAGTCAGACAGAAAAAGTTGAGAACCAGACAATTTCACTCGTATGTGAGATGGAAAAATGAAAGCAACAAACAAACATGACAAACAGGGACTCATGGACATGGACAGTGGATTAATGGTTACCATAAGGAAGGGGGAAATAGATAAGGGTAAAAGGGATCAAATATTTGATGACAGAAGAAAATTTAATTTGGGTGAACACATAATGCAATATACATATGATGTATTATAGAATTGTACACTTAAGACCTATTTGATTTTATTAACCAATGTCATCTCAATAATTTTAACTTAAACAAAAGATAATCTGAAAAACGTCCTTCTCTAAATACCTAGGAAGGCGAGGTTAAAACAAAACAGACAAAAAACAACAAACAAACAAACAAACCCTCCAACAAACACAAAGAAATCTCTAAAAACCAGAAATGAAGAGAGTGATGAGAACAAGTTAGCTACAGCTGCCCTAAATGGAAGAAGGGGGTGTGATGAGGGCACAGGCAGGAAATGGGAGCAGGTGAGGCCTTGGGCCTATCCAAAGTGGAGACTGAAACAGAGAACCCCCAGCTAAAATTGGGACTGTCTAGGGCTATATCCTTAGTGAAATAATGTGCTAGGAAAAAAGAAAAAAAAAAAAAAAACTTTAAGCACAGAAAGACAAGAAGGAAATTTGTCTCAACCTAGCTGGTAGAATATTTTAAATCTCTCTTGAGAGTTTGTTACCATGAGCCAGTGCTCACAGAAGTTTTAGGTGTAAATTGTCTCTACCCTAAAAATGAGGAATTAACATTAATATTAGTCCAGGCTTAGTAATATCTCTGGAGTACGTAACGGAAACAAATTTGAAACTTGCTATAAAGGAACAGGTCCTCCATGGAGGCCACACAGGACTCCTGCAGATAAAGCCCTACTGAAGATAAGTTGAGAGTGCACTGAAGAAAACTCAACCATTATCAAAAGTCTAGAGATACACAAACAGCAAGATTAAACACTGCAACACAATCTGATAGAGAATATAAAATAAGTATGTTTAAAATGATAATAGGAAGGAATAAAAAACAAGAGGAAAATGACACTGTGAAAAAAAAGAATAGGCAGATGAGAGAAAAACAGAACTTCTAGTAATGAATAGTACAGTTATTTAAATTAAAAATTCAGTGGATAATTAAATAGCAATTACCCATGGTGAAGAGAAATTTAGTGAACTATCTAATTTCCCCAAAGAGAAGTAAAGAGTTTAATAAAAATAATCATGACAGGTAATTTTATAGATTACTTGCAAAAATGGTCAAAATTATTTCACTCTGATCCCAGTTTATTCGCTAAATTACTATCATATACAGGCCACAAATACAGAAGTATAATAAATATCACTTTCCTAATTTTATAAATTTCAATTTTTCTCCACATGATTTTACAGTTGCAGCTCCTATTATCAAGAAGTGGAGTCTTCCCCCACAACATACCCCTTTTATCTAGGCTGCCTTTGCAACTTCTTTTGACCAATAAAATGTGGCATAAGTGATGTTGGTTCTGACCTTTGACCTCAAGAGACCTTGTGTACTTCCATTCACTCTCTTAAAACTCTTGATGATTTAGCCCAGACTAGTTTACTAGAAGATGAAGGACTATGTAAATTGCCATTCCAACTGAGGTCATCCTAGACCAGCTAGTCCCTAGCTGACCATATATGCATGACCGAGCTCAGCCAAGACCAGAAAAACCACCCAACTGAGTCTAGCCCAAATTTGTGATGCACAGAATCATAAGCTAAATAAATGGTTGTTATTTTAAGTTAATATATTTTGAGATGATTTGTTATACAGCAAAAGCTTTCTGATACAGAGAGAGTAAGAGACATAAATAGAATGAGAAGGTCCAACAATCTAAAAGGATTTCCATGGGGAAGAGACTAGGCAAATGGTGGAGAGGGCATATTCAAAGAGCTAATATCCATAAAATTATAGTTTTTGTGAAAAATACAAATCATTAGTTTCAAAAAGCGCTAGTTCTAGGTAAGATAAATAAATCTATACATATATACATCACTGTGAAACTGCCAAACACCATAAAAATCTTAAAGGAAATCAGAGAAAAAAGACAGATTACCTTCAAAGATATGACAATTACACTGCCAGCAGATTTGTCAATGGCAACATTAGAAGTCAGATTATCTTGAAGAATATCTTCAAAGTGCTAAGAGAAAATGAGAGTGATATAGAAATTATTTAGCTAACTTATTATTGAAGAGCAAGGGTAAAAAGATCTTTTTAATAAAGACTGAGAGAATTTACTACTAAAAGACTTTTATTGATTGACTATATATTTATATATGGATATATAGAGATATATATCCTGTATGTCCTTTGTAGCATATATACATATGATATATATCTCCTATATATGATATACATTACAACCCAGGAGGAAGTAGTGAGAAGAAAGAAGCAGTGATAAACAAAAAATACAAATAAAAATGAATAAACATGTGAGTAAATCTAATAATACAACAACAACCAAGAAGGGGTATAAAAAGATGTAATTAAAGTATTGGACACCAATAGGTGACTAAGTTACTTGCATTTGTCAAAAGAGTAGACATACACTGTAGTCACTGTTAGTTCAAGTATAAAAGTTAAAATTTTAAGAGTAATCTACAAAGGGAACAAAATATAATGTATTAACTTCCAAAGCAATATATGGAGCAAGTGCTGGGAAGAAAAGAAAACTGAAAACTTTTCCAATCTTATAGAAAATAATAAAGGAGAAAAATAAAATAAAGAAAAAGGAAGAGAAAATAAATAGCACAATCTAAGCATAATTAACCATAATAAATGAAAATGGGCAGAATTCAGGGTTAAAAGAGAATGTCAGATTAAATACTTAAGCAAAAGCCAAAAACACATAAAGATTAGGATACAGAGATATTGTTAAGTAATAGAATTGGAAAACTTTTATTAGGCAAATTCTAATCCAAAAATATGGTGTAGCCATAATAATATTAATCCAAATGGACTTAAGTTTCTATTTCCAGATAAGATGGTAGATAAGATGGAGTAACATACTCCACCTCATCTCTCCCACAAAATAAAGCTATAAATTGTGAACAGATTATATGTGAAGAAATAATGGCTGGATACTTTCCAAATTTGGCAAAAGATATAAACCTACAAATTTGATAAGCTCAGTGAACCACAAACAGGATAAACAGAAAGCAAGTCACACCCAGACATATTTTAATTAAGCTATTGAGAATAAAAGACCAAGAAAAATGTCATGAAAAAAGCCAGAGGAAAAACATCCATAACTGTGGATTTGTCATTAGAAACCATGGGCCAGTAGGAAGTGAACAAAATTTTAAAGTGTGGAAAAAAAGGAACTGTCAATCTATAATTCTATATCCAGTAAGAATATCCTTCAGGAATTAAGGCAAAGTGAAGACATTCTCAGCTGAAGGAAAACAAAAAGAATTTGTTCCCGGCATACCTACTCAAAAAGAATTACTAAAGGAAGTTTTTCAGGCAGAAGGGAAATAATACCAGAAGGAAACTTGGAATAGCAGAATTGACAGAAAAGCAACAGAAATGATAAACATCTGGGCAAATACAATAGACTATTCTCAAGTTTTTTAAACTATGTTTGATGGTTGAAAGCAAAAAATTATAACATTGTTTGATGAGATTTTCAGTGTATGTCAATGTACTATATGGCAACCACAACATAGTGGGAGAGAGTAAAAGGACTTATATTATGGTTTCTACATTCCACTTCAAGCAATAAAATATTAATTCTAAGTAGCCTTGAAAAGTTAAGTATGTATATTGTGCTCCCTAGAGCAACCACTAAAAAATTATACCAGAAGATATAGTCAAAAACACAATGGATAAATTTAAATAAAATACTAAAAAGCATTCGAATAACCTAAAAGAAGATGGGAAAGGAGAAATAGAGAAACGAGGGAAAAAAAAAACCAGAAAATTAATAGTATGGTAGACCTAAATCCAAACGGATCAATAATGACATTAAATGTAGATAAACACAGCAATTAAGTGAGATTGTCAGAAAGGATAAAAACAAGACCTAACTATATGCTGTCTACAAGAAACTTATTTCAAATATAATGATATAAATAGGTTAAAAGTAGAAGAATGGAAAAAGGCATGCCATACAGAAAATATTCAAAAGAAAGTTGGAGTGAATATATTAACATATGACCAAGTATACTTCAAAGCAAAGGAAATTACAAGGAACAAAGTCAATTTACCAGGAAGACATAACAATTCTAAATGTGTATGTACCTAAAAACAGAGCTTCAAAATACATGAAGAAAAGTTTACAGAACTGAGAGGAAAAACAGACAAATTCACAATTACAGTTAGAGACTATAGCTCTTTTCTCTCACTAATAATACTGGTTGACAGAAAATCAGAAATATAATTGAAGAAGTGAAGATTACCATTAACCAACTGAACCTAACTGATATTTGTAAAACGCTCTACCCAACAATGGCAGAATACACATTCCTTTCTAGTGCCCATGGGGCATTCACCAGGTTAGACTATATCCAGGGTCATAAAACTAACCTTTACAAAAGTAAAAGAAATGAAATCATACAAAGTATTACCATAGTGAACTTAAATTAGATATCAACAAAAAAGTGATAAATTAGATAGCGACAAGAAAGAGAAATATTCAAACACTTAGAAATGAAACTGCATCCTTCTAAATAATCCATGGGTCTAAACATCCCTAATTCATTCTATGAGGCCAGCATTATCCTGATATCAAAGCCAGACAAAGACATACAAGAAGAAAAAATTTCAAACTGACATCCTTTATGAATATAGATGAAGAAATTCTCAATAAAATACTAGCAAACTGAATCCAGCTGCATATAAAAAGAATATATACTACAACCAAAAGGGATTTATCTCAGAAATGCAAGAGTGGTTCCATGAACAAAAATCAGTTAAAATCGACTCAAAATGTATCAAAATATAGGAGCTAAAATGATAAGACTTTTATAAGAAAACAGAGGGATAGATTTTCATGAACTTGGATTTGGCAGTGGTTTCTTAAAAGTGACACCAAAAGTGTGAGCAACAAAAGAAAAAATATGTAAATCAGACTTCATCAAAATAAAAAAATTTTGTGTTTCAAAGAATACCACCAAGATAATGAAAAGATAACTGACGATATGGGAGAAAATATTTAAAGTATTCTAAAAACTCAACAACTAAAAGACCAACAACCCAATTAAAAGTGGGCAAAGTACCTAAAAAGACATTTCTCCAATGAAGATATACAAATGGGCAATAAGCGTGTGAAAAGATGCTCAACATTATTAGTCATTAGGGAAATGCAAATTGAAACCACTATGAGATACCACTTTACATAAACTGGGATGGTTATAATTAAAAAAAGGAAGGAAGGAAGGAAGGAAGGAAGGAAGGAAGGAAGGAAGGAAGGAAGGA
>NW_011888974.1:1351499-1358924 GCF_000151845.1 Pteropus vampyrus | reverse complement strand
AATGTAATTTACCATCTTACTGGATTAAAGAAGAAAAACTATATGATCTCAATAAATGCAGAAAAAGCAATGAGTAAAATAACATCCATTTGTTTCAAAAATACTCTTAGTAAACTACAAACACAAGGACATTTACTTAATCTGAGACTGCTATATTATCCCCTTAAATCTGTTTATCCCTTCTTCTTTGGTAATAGAATTTTAAGCGGGGCACCTGCACTGCCAGCATAAGGACTAATTTTCCCAGCTTCCCTTGTAAGGTTGGTGTGAACCTCTATTGCAAAGGTGTACAAAGGCAAATTTCCAGAGTCTTCCTTAACAGACAGCTGGTGTACATCCTTTACCTCTGTTTCATCCCTTTCTTTCATCTTGTGTAGAACTCAGAGGCTGCTTTGGACCATGATGACAAGGGCCACATCATAAAAACAGTGGAGTAGTGAGCTGGAAGAAGCTTGAGTCTCTGAAGATTCCTTGTAGAAGAGATGTCATACCAGCTCCTGGTCATCTACAACCAAACTGCTTAGTCAAAGAGAAGTAAGTGTTTATTTATCTTATTTAAGTCACTGTTACTGGGGTAGAGGGATGGGAGAATGGGGGGGGGGTGTTATTTACAGCTAAAATTAATTTCAAATGAACGAATATCTACCAAAAGCCTAAAATAGTTGCAATACTTGATAGTGGAATACAAGAAATATTACCTTAAAATCAGAAATTCCATTCCAATCAAGAATGATAAAAAGACATCCACTTCCACATCCTCTGTTCAGGATTGTACTGAAATCCTGGCCAGTGCAGTAAGATAATAAAAATAAATATGATACTGTTCCAGGATGTAGGGGAGTCATGTGATTTCCCTACCTATGACCCAATCATTCCAATTCCATGCATACATGTATAAGGAGACATGTACAGAAAGGTTCATTATGTCATTGTTTTTAGTGAATATGTGGAATCAATCTAAGCATCCATCAGTAAATGAATGAGTAAAGAAATCAAAATATTTTCCCATAGAATCAAATTTTGCATTACAATTAAAGTGACAGAGTAGAATTACACATGGATAGATCTACAATACAGTACTGGTTTTTTAAGAAGTGTCTTTATTTCTTAGAGATACCTATTGCAATTTTACAGATGAAATTGTTTTAAAATAATTCAGAAAAATGATTGGAAATGGGTAGGGGTTTTAATGAAGTACATGTAGCCATAACTGGTCATTGTTGAAGCCAAGATATGGATACGTGGAGGTTTCTTATAGTATTCTGTTCTTTGTATACACTTGGAAACAAACATGACTTGAAAAGAAAGCATGTTGAATAATGATATTTTCAAACTTATAGTATTTACATCATTTAAAAGCATGCAAAACATTCCATTCCATAGTAATATACTACAGAAGAGAGAGAAATGGAATAGGAAAATTTATGTGAAGAACTTCAACTGATTTTGTTATGTTTTGTTTCTTAAAAGAAAATCTGAAGTAAATAATGCAAAATGTGCAGATTTAACAAAGATGGATTGTGTCAGCTGTTGGTTATGTAATTTATTTTCTGAATTCCCTTCAGTGTGACACATTTGTTTAAAAATAACATTTCTGGCTATTTACAAAAGAATAACATACATACTCAAAAGTATTTCCTACCAAATGTTTACATAAAGTAAAACTTATGACTAAAGTTAATTCAATAAATGATTGCTATTATTATAAGTAAATAAATTTGACCCTATAAAAAGTATACTAATTAAATACCACTTCCATCTGTTCTGTGTATTGAGAATCTCATACATAAAAAGTTATAATTCTTACTAGGTATTGCATCATAAAACAGCTCATTAAACAATAATTCACAAAACATACAATTTAAAGCATTCAATTATTTTTAGTATATTTACAGATATGTACAATCTTCACCACAGTCAACTTTAGAACATTTTAGATAATTTTGACATCCTCGTCAAAAGTCAGTTGTCCACAGACATATGAGTTCATTTCTGGACTCTCAATTCTATTCTACTGATCTATATGTCTATACATGATTACTTTGCTCTAAAACCTCAAAAAAATCACAACCTTGTAACAATTAGCTATGGCACCCGTATCCCCCATCTTTCCCAGACTTAAGCAAAAATTAATCTACTTTGTGTTTTTTATAGATTTGTCTCTGCTGGACATTTCATATAATGGTATCATACAATTCGTGACTTTTTGTGACTGGCTTCTTTTTTTAAAGGTTCATCCGTGTTATATCGAGTAACACTACTTCTTTCCTTTTTATGGCAGAATAATATTCTATTGCATGGGTATACCAAATTTCATTTATCCATTCATCAATTGATGAACATTTGGCTTGTTTCCATCTTTTGGCTTATAAGAATAATTCTGCTATAAACATTTGTACAGAAGTATTTCTGTGGACCTATGTTTTCATTTGTCTTGAGTGGAATTGCTAGATCATACAGTTACTGAATGTTTAACTGTTAAAAGAACGGCCAGGTTGTTTTCCAAAGTGACTACCATTTTATATTCCTACCAACAGTGCATGAGGGTTCTGAATTCTCAACATCCTTGTCAACACTCTTTACTATCTGACTTTTTATTACAGCCATCATGGTGGTGTGAGGTGGTATCTAGTTGTGGTTTTAATTTGTATTTTCCTAATGGCTGATAATGTTGACTATATTTTCATGTGCTTATTAGCTATTTGTACATCGTTCAAGAATTATCTATTCAGATCCTTTGCCCATTTTTAAACTGCGTTATTTGCCTTTTTATTGTTGAGTTATGAGAGTTCTTTATTCATTCTAGATACAACTCCCTTGATTTCAGATATATGATTTGTAGAATATTTCTCTCATTCTGTAGGTTGTCTTTTCACTTATTTGATAATGACCTATCTCTGAAGTACAAATTTTTAAATGTTGATACAGTACAATTTTCTATGTTTTTTCTTCTGTTGCTCATACTTTAGGTGTCATATCTAACAAACTGTTGCCTAATCAAGGTCATGAAGATATATCTCTATGCTTTCTTCTAAGAGGTTTATAGTTTTACCTCTCATATCTTTGATCCATTTTGAGTTAACTTTGTGTATAGTGTGAGGTAGGGGTCCAACTTTAATCTTTTGCATGTGACTCTCTGGTTGTCCCAGCACCATTTTTTGAAAAAACTATTCTTTCTCTATTGGATAATTTTGACATCCTCGTCAAAAGTCAGTTGTCCACAGACATATGAGTTCATTTCTGGACTCTCAATTCTATTCTACTGATCTATATGTCTATACATGATTACTTTGCTCTATAGTAATTTTCATAATCAAGGAGTATGAGTTTTTAAACTTTTTTCTTTTTGAAGATTGTTTTGGATATTCTGGGTCTCTTGAATTTCCATACAATTTTAGGTTCAGCTTTGGTCCCACCCATTTTATTTGTGCTATTGACAAAAATATTGTATTTCTATATTTCATAGGCCCAACAATACATTATATACATATTGTTGTATACCATTGCTTTTTTAATTAGTCAAAAAATGAGAAGACAAATGCATTTATACTGTCTTTTATAATTACATAGTTACCTTTACTGGCATTCTTTTTTTTTTTTTTCACGTGAATTTCTGTCACTTGTTTATGGGTGACTTGCTTTCATCCTGAAGGACTTCCTTTATTATTTCTTATAAGGCAGGTCTGCTAACAACAAATTATCTCAGTTTTTATTTGGGAATGTTTTTATTTTGCCTTGATTTTTGAAAGATAGCTTTGCTGAATATAACTTCTTGATTGATAGGTTTTTTTCCTTTGAGCATTTTGAATATTTTATCCCAACACTTTCCAGCCCCTATAATTTCTGATGAGAAATCAGGTGTTATTGAGGTTGCTTTATAAGTGATGAGCTGTTTTCCTTTTGCTCCTTTTAAGATTTTTCTCTTGTCTTTGTCTTTCATCATTTATATGATGTTGTCTGTTTGTGGCTCTGTGTTTATCTTAGTTGGAATTTACTGTGCTTCCTGGGTATGTAGATTAATGTTTTTCAATAAATTTATGAAAATTTCAGCCATTATTTCTTTGAACATTTTTCTGCTTTCTCTCTCCTCTCTTCCTCTCCACCAATGTATATCCTGGTGGGTTTGATGTCCTACATTTCTCTGAGGCTCTATTGATTTTTCTTTATTCTTTTTTATCTCTATTCTTCATACTGCATAATTTCTATCAATCTATCTCAAGTTCACTAATTCTATCTTCTTTCAGCTCAAACCTGATGTTGTGCCTCTCTAGAGAATTTTTCAGTTGAGTTATTTTACTTTTTAACTCCAGACTTTCCATTTGATTCTTTTTATAATTTCTATTTCTTTATTAATATTCTCTCTTTGGTGCCACTTTGCCATCATACCTTCCTTTACTTCTTTTATTATGGTTTCCTTTAGTTCTTTGGACATATTTATAATGGCTACTTTGAATTCTATTGTGACCTCTCCCCTTCTCAATGTGTAGCCTCTGATGTTGCTCCTGGAAGGTGCAGCCCTGGGTATGACTACAGTCACCCTGGAATGACAGGGGTTTTGGCAGGGCTCTCTTTGACAGTCTCTTTCCCTGACTACACCCATCTGTTAAGCTCCGCTAATTACTGGCCAATTGCTCTATTATTTTCAACAATGCCCTGTGGCATAAATTGTTTACAGACTATCCAATCAAATGTGGGCTCATTTGAAGAGATAGTTCACAAGGTCAATGTTTGAGATTTGTTCTGACCCCAGAAGGGCTTTTTCCAGTTGTCTCTTCCCCTGGTTCTCTCTGACAAACTAGCCAGCCTACATTTTAGCCTATATCTCCAATGAATCTACCTATCTCCTTCCAACTGATTTTTATCACAACCACCACTGTTTTTGAGAGCACCTCTAGGCTTGAACTTCTCTACACTCTCTTGGACATGAACTCAGTTTCCTTTGAGAAGAGATGGGGAGCTTACTACTCTATAGCCTGTCTCTTCCTCTGGGAAAAACAAAAACAAAAACAAAAACAAAAAAAACCTCTGTGCTGTGACTCTGGAACTGAGGATACAGACAAAGGTGTGCCTATCTCTGAATGACACTCTTGCTTTAGGAGCTAAGTGCTCAGTAGAGTAGAAGGGCAATAATGTCAGGTCTTGTTGGCTTGCCTTTTCCAGGACAGAACCTCTGCCTTAAAGGCCAGGGCAAGGGGGTCAGGGCCCAAATATTCTCGCGGTGCCATGCCTATGGTAGAGTGGGGGCTGAGTAGAAGAAAGGAGCTCCCACCTCTCACCCACACTTGCCCAGAACAGCACCTTCATACAGGTAGCTGGGGCAGGCTGAGAAATGCTGATATCCTGCCCGTTCTGGGAAAATAGTCCTCTGCCTGGGAGCTCGGTGAAAGGGACATCTGTGGTCTGAGCTGCACAGGTCTGGAGTGGAATTTCTATCTTGCTAACCTGGAGATGGGGGAAGATCTTGCTCAGATACCACAGACTCTCACTGTTCTTACCAAATTTTAGTACAGTTTCTTGAATAAATGTTTCTTCACTTGTTATAAGCCTTCAGGACCATTTCCAAAGGATGCCTGAGTGTTGTGATGAGCAAAGTTGTCCTCCCACTCCCAGTGGACAAGCGGTGTGAGGGAAAAATGTCCCTTTGCTGTTTTAAGAAATTGAGAGTCAGGAGTTTTTGTCACCATAGCAAATCTAGCTTAGTGGTCCTCAAATTTGAGTATGCACTAGAATCACCCAGAAGGCTTGCTAAAATACAGAGTTCTGGGCCTCGCCCCCTGAGTTTCTGATTTAGCAGATCTGAGGCTGTACTAGAGAATTCACATTTCTAATAAGTTCCTAGGTAAAGATGATGCTACTGATCCAGGGACCACACTTTAAGAATCACTGCTCCAGCCATCCTTTCTGATATTTGGGGATAATTATAGTACAACAGTATTTACCTCATTACAGAATTGTAAAGATTATTGCATTAGCATTTGCAAAGCATTTAAAATAGTGTCTGGCACATAGACAGCCTTAGTATTATTATTAACATGTCCCAAGTTTTTTTTTTAATATAAAGATATTCTTAGGTGTTTAAATTTTAATACTATTTGGCCTTTTACTGAAATATCCCAGATGACGAGACTTTCCAGCATTTGCAGCTGTCTCTTTTTATTACTTCTTGACCCACTTATAGTTCAGACCAATTACTGAGGAAAAATAGTCTTCAGGCAGGATTGTTAACTAGACACCATAATCTTACCCACTTTTCTCAGTCAGCGTGCCAACCCCTACAGAGCTGAAGGCAGCTCTGTTCCTCTCTCTGCTCAAAAGTGCTTGGGCTTTAAGACTTCGATTCTCCTCTGTTCACATCAGGGGTTCTTTCTAGTGAACCATCAGCACCTAGTACAAGACCCTAAAGGGATGCTAATGAGAAGGGAGAAGAAGGTAAACAAGTGACAGATTTCTTCCTTGAAAAATATAAACAAGACCAAGTCAGGGGGAACTGGATGTCCATGTTTTCCTCTGCTTCTTCTATGTCCTTCTTCCAGTTGCATAAGGAATCAGGAAGGTATCACTTATTTAGGAGACTGTGGTCCAAGAGGAAACAATCAGAGGAAAAGGCAAGGGCGGGCCCTTTGAATTCATAAGAGAGAAAGAATGCTGAGGCTGCTATACGATAAATTATGATTCTCTGTCTCTGTTGCCTAATATCTTGTCATCAATGGTCCCTGGGAGGTCCTTAGGTCAGGCACTGACAATGACAGTAGCCAAAATTCTAAGTCATGTGCCAGTAACTCATTTAATCCTCCCAATAGAAGAGCAGGTACCATTATTAACCTCACTTTACAAATAGGGGAACTAAAGCAGAGAGGGGTTAAGGATTTTGTCCAAGGTCACACAACTAGTTAAGAGTCAGAGCCAGGATTAGAACCCAGATGGTACTAAAGTCTCTGCTCTTAACCCTGCAACTGCGGCACTAGATGTTCCCTGGAATGTAAGTGCCATGTGCACAGGGACCTGGCCTGTCTTGTCCCTGGCGTACCCTTAGCCCTGGAGGAGGTACTCCATAAACATTCGTAGAATGAATGAAAGAAGTCCTAATTTGGAGTTGGTAAGCAGAGACTTCTGTTGGATATGTGCTCATCAAGTGTTGGTTGCACAAAGGAGGCTCAGAGGAGAGCAACTCCTCTGAGGTCTCCTAGGGTGTGGTGTGGCCAGAACCACTCCTCTAGTCTAATTAGATGAATTAAGTGCCTGCAGGCTCTGCCAGAGCGAGAGCCTCTCCCCTCGGTGCCCAGGGCATGGCAAGATTCTACCCAGGAAGAAGGGCCAAAGTCCAGGGAGGCAGTGCCCAGTGAAGGTGGGAGCAGGACAACTTGCCACCCCCTGGTCTGGTCCAGGCCACACGCCCACATTCTGGACATCACAAGAAAGAGACAC
>NW_011888974.1:1334042-1350089 GCF_000151845.1 Pteropus vampyrus | reverse complement strand
CCCCCCTTACGGTGGCTCATTCTCCTCAGGCATCAGGGCCTTGGCACAAGTGTGTTTATCAGACACTTTCAGGAGTAACAGATGTCTGGGAGCTGGCTTTGATGAGGGGAAAAGAAGGAGAGAGGCTTTGAATTTGAGCTTCACATTTCCTTCAAGGGACAAGTCTGGGAAACAGGAAGGAGAGAGGGGCACAGGCAGTAGGGAGGCAGGCTTAAGAAAAACTTTGCTTCTCTTCCAGGATGTACCCATCTGACCAGCCCCGTCCTGGAAAGTAGCAGGCAAGATGGAGAGGGTGACCATGCTCCTGTTTCAAGGGGCCTCTCTGGGTGCAGGACTGGTCCTTGCCCTGCACCTCCCTTCAGCTGCAGCAAGGCAGGCAGTGCCCTGTTACAGAAAGATGCCAGTCTCAGGACATCTGGCTGAGCTGTTCCACTAACTAACTACGTGATCTTGGGCAACTCCCTCAACTTCTCTGACTCTCAAGTTTTTTTTTGAAAATGGGTGCAAAGATTCACACCTTCTAGATTGATGCGTGTGAAATTCAGGCCAGGCTGGACCAACAAGGGCGATATTCAGGGCAGGCAGCCCCTGACATCGCCCTCTTCCTCCAAGGAGCCCTGGTCCTTCACCCATGAAGCAGGGTCACAAGGCAACACTGATCAGAAGCCCCACCTTTGCTCTCCCTCAGGAAAAGGCACAGCTGCTTCTCCATGAGCTCCTGGGGCGCTCAGTTCCTTTGCTCATGGGAAGCAGAGATCATTTAGGCCACATCCAAGCCGGAGAAGAGGATATTCAAACCTGGCTGATCAAGTGCCAGAACTGGTCCCCTCATAAACACTAAGAGATACAAAGGAACTTAGGGTTCGCTTAATATTGCCAGTCAGCTATTGCCACAATAACACTTCATAACAAACTACTGGAAAACTCAGAAGCTTAGAGCAACAAGCATTTATTTCTTGCTCATGCTTCTGCCGGGTAGCTGGGCTTGGCTGTAAGCCCATTTGGGTCCAGGACTGCTCCATGCGTCTCTCAGCCTCCTTGGACCAGCAGGCTGGGTGAGAGGCATGTGCCTCCTGAGGCTCAGGCAGGAGCCCAGGGGACAATCCCAATTGCACAGCACTTGTTAAACCTCTGCTCACCTCACATCTGTTCATATCCCATTGGCCAAAGCAAGTCACATGGCTAAGCCCAACCATAATGAGTAGGGGGGGCACGCTCCTCCCATGGTGGGGAGTGGGAGGTGAGAGAGTGACTATTGGTAACTGATAATCTAATGAACTGATTTTTCATCTCTGCCCTGCACAATGATGGGGGTTCCAGGAAATACTTTTGGACAAGGGAAAGGAGAAGGAACAGACTGGATGCAACACCTCCCACCCAGCTCCATTCAGAGCCAGGAGGCTTCTGTCTTGAAGGTGGGAGTGGGCGGGAATGATTAGTTATTCATGTACTTTACTTGTTTACATCTCTGAGCCACGTCCTTGTCTAGTCCACCTGGGGAAGATCAGGATTTGTTTTGGAGGATGCAACATAGAGAGAAAAGGGAGACACGAGGGGACCTCTGACATTCAAACACACAATTTTGCCATCTTGAAAAAAAAAAGAACTTAACACCAATATCTCCCATTATAACTTACCAAGGTCCAGGATTGGTGAACTACAGGGGACCATAGAGTTTATTATGAGGAAAATAATGCCGATGAGAAGAAGAGGTGAGGGGTCCTCCAATTCCTGGACCTGGGAATTGTGGGAAAGAAAGCGACTGGATTGGATGTTCTAACCTGGGCTTCTGCCTGGAGGGGTAGTTATGAGGGATAAATGGAGAGGGGTAGTTATGAGGGATAAATGGAGAGGGGGTAGCATAGACAAGGTTCTCTTGCCTTGCTACCCACTGGGACTATGGAGGAGACCCCAGCAGGCTGCTTCTGCCATCCTGGCCTCAGACTCATCAGAACAGACCCAGTGGCCATTGTGGTCAGGCCAGGGAAGCCCTCAAGGCAGAATTCTCCAAGGCTCCTCACCACGTACCCTGCAGGAAGAGTCGCTGGGTTAAGAGCCAGTGAGTCAGCTGCAGGGACAGCTGTGGTGGACAAGGTGCCACCTCAGCCGAGAGCCGGGAGGGGGTGGACACCAGGCCTGTGTCCTAGAGACTGGCAAATACCGGCAGGCACCAGTGCAGGCTCTGAGCAAGCAGGAAACTGGGCCCTTCACCCCTCACTCCCTTCCCGCATCCAGGCCATCCTCTGTGAGAGAGTAGAGGCATGTGGAAAGAGTGGTTATCAGAGAGATAGGATTTGTTTTAATCTATGACAGACTAAGAGCTACTTAAAGGGACTTTGGAAATTATTAGAGCAGACATACAGGATTCCCCCTTCCACCAGCCCCTACCCATCCACTAATTCAGCCCCACACACCGCTACTGCTGGAGTCATCCTTCCACAAAATAAGACTGAGCGGTTCACTCTCTTGCTTAACATTTGTGGCCATGGGGCTCAGGGTCCACTCCGCAGTCTCTCCTGACTCTCTGGTCCCTCCGACCCCCGCGCAGAGACCTCTGGTTGTCCCCAGTGTTTTTCCTCCCTTTCTTTCCCAGCATTGGAACCCCTGAGTTTTAGCTAAGCATGTGGCCGCCTAGAATAATCTCTTGGCTGTCCTTGCAGCTAGGGTGGTTACAAATCAAATTCTGGCCAACAAGTTATAAACAGTGCAAGCTGCCAGCTTCTGAAAGCCTTCTTCCAATACACCGACATGTGCCCTTCGCTCCTTTCTTCTCCACCTCTTCTTCCATGCCGATGCCTGGGATATCGGTGTGATGGTTGGGATTCCAACTGCTGTCTTGGGCCAGGAGGTCAAAAAACACATTCCAGGGGTGTATGGTGAGCTGAAAAGAGCCTGGGTCCCTGAGGAATTCATGGCGCTGAGCCACCATGTCAGCCCTGACTGCCTCTCTCTCTGGACTTTTGCATGAGAAGTGGGTGAGAGGTGGAGAGAGAAACATCTACCTTGTTGAAGCCACTGCTATTTCACGTCCCTATAACGAACGTATTTGAACTTCTCACTGTTCCCAGAATGGGCCATATTCTTCCCCATCTCCAGGTCTTTGCACATGCCTTTCTCTTTTTCTGGAATGCATTTCCACTGTTACCACCACCACCTGAGAGGCTGACAAACTCCCATTTACCCTTAAAAACTCACGTCAGACACCATCTTCCCTGAGAGGCTTCCCAAACTCTCACAGAGTTAGACGGGTCCCCCACTCAGGTTCACCTGGTTGTTAGCCCTGTGCAGGGACCTGTCCCTTCAGCAGAGCAGCACACTCCTCAGCACGGTGTGTGTCTTCACCCTCCTGGTCCTTCAGGAAATTCCATTCATCTGTGAGGGTCTGGTAGGTAACATGCTGGGTGAGGGTGATTCTGAGTTCCAATCCAGCCCTTTCTTATTTTTCATTCTGGCCCCCTTACTCCCATCTCAGGCTGACAAGAGAATGGGAAAATGCTGAGGGGAGAGCCCAGGCCAAGGGCAGGCAGGGGGCCCACACGCCTGGGCTGTGCCACAAACGGTGTGGGCGGTAGGAGCCCCAAGTGGGGGCCTCCACTCTATCCTCAGGAGGCCTTTGGAAAGATGTTTTGGTCAGAGAAGACCAAGGGCCTCAGACAAGGGCTTTGGGTGATGAGCCTAGGTGTCAGGGCTGTGGAAGGGAGAAAAGGACGTAACAGAAAAGGATGGATTCTGCTCCCCAGAACTTTATACTGCCTGGCCCGGGCAGACAGTCCAGGCATTGTTGCACCAGCTTCCAGGTGGGCTGTCTCTGCTCCCAGCTCTCCAGGGCATTACTGACAGGAGAGATGTCTTGTGGTCAGTGTCTTTCCCAGCAGTGATGCCATCAGAGTTCTGGGTCTCTCCGGGAAACTGTGCTTCCCTGACTCTTCCTCTCTGTGCTCAGAGGGGAGACGCCCCCATGCAAAAACTGGCCCTGGTACTGAAGGGAGAGGACAGCCCAGCCACTGATGGTGGGCACCTGGTGTCTGGCCTTGGAGCCACACATCTTGAGAACAGACAGAGCCCCAACTTCAGACAGAGCCCTGCTGGTCTGAAGGTGTCCATGTGGGGCCACATTAAAGTCAATATGCCAGAGAGAAGATCCACCTGTCCCTAAAATTTCTTTTTTACTGTCTGGTTCTCACAGAATAACTAATTGGGCAAATGAACAACGATCATAAGGTTGTTTGGTTGTGATAAACAGAATGGATTCAGGATATTTACTGGAGGCGCTGAAACCTGCAGGACTGGCTGACGAATTGAGCATGGGAAGTCAAAGGTAGTCCCAGATTTCTAACCACAAACCACTTGCTGGATACGATGTCACCCGCTGAAACGAGCATAAGAAGGCAAGTAGGGGGCAGGAGGGGGTGGGGGGAAGGTAAGAATTCTGTGTCAGACGTGTTGCATGTGAAATGTCTCTGGGACATTAAAGTGGAGACAGATGTCAGGTACACAACTAGATGTCAAAATTCAAAGGGGAGACCCAACGGGAGATGAGAATGTAGCAGTCACTGTATATAGATGAGAGAGGTCACTGATAGAATGAAAAATAATGCGTTCAGGCGTTCATAAAATAATGAGGAAACTGAGGCCCATCTGCAAAGTGCAGCAACGCAGGTCAAGGTGAGGGCTAAACACCTTTCAGAAGACTCTAGAATGTAAGCTCCATGTGGGCAGGGACCTTGTCACTTGTCTGTTTCTCCTACCTCAGCCCTCCTGGGGAGCCTCCCAGACTCCCAAGTGGAGCTTATCATCCCTCCCCCCACCCCAAAGGACTCCTGTTGGCATCAGACGTGCTTTGCTGTACTGTATACTTCTTTTTTAAAGGAAAAAAAGATATCAGAAAACATAAAAAATATGCCTCAAAACTCCTATGGCATTAAAGTTTGGAGAACAGTGACTTAAGAGACTAAAGCCTTAGTTTGTGGAAATGTGTTGTACAGTAGTCCCTGCTTATCCACTCCCAAATGCGGGGACTCACCGTGCGCCTGTGAGGTGATATCCTCATTTTAAAACTGCAGAAACTAAGGCCCAGAGAGCTTAGGTGACTTGTCCAGGTCAGGCAACTGGGGGCACAAGGCCTTCCAGGCAGGCAGCCCCTCCTGAGCCTTTTCTGTAGCTGGAGGGGAGGTTCCTTCCCCAAGGGCACAGCCCTCCCAGCTGGGACCTGAGCCAAGAAAACTGCCATCCACCCCAGAGCCCCTTCCGCCTACTGTCAGCTGCTGTCTTCCCTGCCTGGGGTCCCTCCTGGCTTCCTCTCTGGGAGCAGTCCCTGGATGAGGGCAGGGACAGGAGGCACAAAGCAGCCCAAACCCTCATCTCCCAGAGGTCAGCCTCCCCATCCCACCCCTGTGGTCACACGGCAACCATACCTACGAGGTTGGAGAGGGGGAAAGAAAACCCCAACACCCCCTTTCCACCCAGGCCCCAACTTCTCTGTATTTGTTTATTTACCTTGGAAAAGGCCCCACGGCCCAGGCAGGAAATGGGCCAATTCCAGGAGACTCAGCTGGGCTGGGGAACAAGGAGCCACATTGTGCTCCAGGCCGGGCCGCTCCCCAACCTGGGCCTGCTGCAGAGCCCAGAGAGGGGGATCTGCATGGGGGCCTGGCAGGAAGGAGGCGTGGGGCTGAGGGGCAGCCAGCGCTCCCAGCCAGCCTGCCCATGAAAGGGCTTCTGTGCGTGGGCAATGGGAGTGGATGAGGCAAGGACACTAGCAGGGGATGACCCCTCATCTCGGTCTAGGGCCCACCTGGCACCAACCTGCCAGCCTAGGGTGGAGGGAAGAGACCCGAGAGCCTCCAGGCCCTGGCACACGCACACACCCGCCCTGGCACCCCCAGCTTCTCATGGGCAGATGCCACCCCTCGGTGGTGGGATGTCATGCCTTCAGCTTCCCCTCCCATGTTCCAACTCCTGCTAGGCAGCTCACCTGACCTCAGGTCTCCCTACTCAAGGAGGGATGAAGGCTGGAGAGTCCTGCGGTCAGAGCCTTGGCCTGGCTGATGAGGCCCACCTAGGCTGGCATGGGGCTTGATGTCGTCATGGTGGTACTTGGGTAGGGCTGACCCCTCTCCAACTCTGGATCTTCCTTACCAACAGTCTAGTGTCCATATGGGCTGATCTTTCATTCATTCATTCATTCATTCATTCGTTCGTTCATTCATTCATTCATTATGTGGGCTCCCTATCTGTTGGACTCACACTCTCTTCCTCTCTATTCCTGCCTGTCCCTCTTCCAAAGCCCCCTTCCCAGTTCCCAGAGTGCTATTTGAGAAATGCAGATCTGATTATGTCACTCCTGTCTCTAAAAGTTTTCAGAGACTTCCTACTACTTTCTGGGTAAAGGTGCTCACAAGCCCTGTGAGTTCAGCTCCATCTGCCCCTCAGGCCCCAGAACACCAGTGACTGAATGTTGGGGGGACCCTAGGGTGAGTCAGAGGTGAAATGGATTTCTCCCACTCAGCACTCAGGGAGGCTTCAGGATGGACATCCTTCCAGCTGGAAGAGTCCAAGGGACTTCAGAATTGGGATGAAGACCTGAGACAAGAAATGTGCACAGCAGTCACCTGGCTAGAGCCTCGGTGTCCTTCTGGGGCAGCCCCTCCCAGCTAAATTACCATCTCCCACCCACACTTAGATCATTGCTTTCTGCTTCCACCTTTGCTGTCCTCACAGCCAGACATCACACTGTGTATGCATTCATCTGCTGTTCCCCTCCTGACCAGACTTTTACCGTGTCTTCAAATGTGGGATAGTAGGTGCTCAGTATATGTGTATGGAATGAAGGAAGAAGGTTAGGAAGGGAGAGAGGATGGAAGGAAAAGACCAATATAAAAGGAGAGATGATCTGTCTCTAGACGGGTAGGCTCAATATTGTAAAAATGTCAGTTCTCCCCAAATTTAATCTATAATTTCAATAAATCTCTAAGTTCAATAGGATTATTTAAGTAACTAAATAACAAAATTCATCTAGAAGAGAAAACAAGGAAGAGCCATGACAATGATCAAAACAAAGAACAATGACAGCGTGCCTGCCCTCCCGGTATTAAAGCCATCTGCACGTTCATAATAATTAAAACAAGGGGCAGCCATTGCTTACATGTGTCAGAACTATTAGGAACAGCTTTTCCTATATTGACCCAATCGATCTTCATGCGAATCCCATTTTACAGCTACTATCATTTCCAGATAAGGAAACTGAAGCACAAGGGAATGAAGGAACTGGCTCGAAGTTAGCCTCGCGTGCCCGAGGCCGTGTGCTAAGCACTTCATACCTACCTTCTCACTTCATCCTCACAATAACCCCACGCAGTAGGTACCATTACTACTTTCGTCCAGCTATAATATATTAATACTGAGTGAAATGCTGTGACACGGTGGTGAAGAAGGCAGACCGAGCTTTAAATGGGTCCAAGACCCATCACGTGAAAACAAGCTACGGGATGATACATATTTAAGAGAAACATAGAAAACGTTTATCTTGTGTACATGTGTACGTAGGGATGTAAGTGCATGGAGAAGTGGAAGGAAACCAAAGGAGACCCACAGTGTTACTTCTGCAGAGAGGAGAGAAATGGAATGTTTGCTCTTTCATATACTTCACGTACATTTTCCTTCTTAAATAGTAAAATATAACACACAGAAAAATGCCCAAAACTTAAGTGTTCATATGAACACCTGTATGACCCACCCAGTCACAAAGTAGAAGGCTGCCAGCCCCCAGCAGCCTCCCACCTGCCCTTCCCAAACCTAACCAGCTCCCTGTCCCCACCCCAACTGCCACATCCTACCTAACGATTACGATGTTCACCTGTTTGCAGTTCTTTACATTTATCGTAAATATCAATCTAGTTTCGTTTTGTCTGTTTCCAAACTTTATATAAACAAACAGTATGTGTTCTGTTGGACCTGTTTTCTTCCACTCAACCTTATGATTTAAAGACCCACCATGTTGATGTATGTAGCTATCATTTATGCATTTTCATTGCTCTATAGATTCTTACTTGATGTACTTAAAAAAATGTTTTATAATGAAACCGGAACAGGATGATGTAAAAAAGATCAAGGTGCCAGCCGATTCACTATCTGGTGAGAGCCCACTTCCTGGTTCATACATGACCATCTCCTCCCTGTATCATTACATGGTGGAGGGGACTACGGAGCTCTCTGGGGCGTTTTTTATGAAGACACTAATCTCATCCATGAGGGATCCACCCGCATGGTCTAATCACCTCCAGTCCCCACTTTCTACTACCATCATCTTGAGGGTTAGATTTCAACATAAGAATTTGGGGCAAGGAGCACACAAATAGTCAGTCTATAAGCAAGCCCCAAACTAGAAACAACCCAAATGTCCATCAACAGAAGAATGCGTAAATAAACTGTGCGACATCCATTTGATGGAGCACTACTCAGCAATGAGAATGAACAAACTACAGCTACATGCAGCGACATGGATAAGTGGTACAGATAATATGCTGAGCAAAAGAAGCTAGGCACAAAAGAGCAAATATTGTTGATTCCATTTTATAACAATAAGAACAGGTACAGCTTAGCCAGGATGGGGGCAGTGAGAACAATGGAGCCTCTGGTGGGAAGGGGACATGAAGGAGCCTCCTGGGGTTATAGGCATGCTCTGTGTCTTGATCTGGATAGTAGTTACATGGGTGTGTTCCCTTTGTTAATAATTCATCAAGTCGAACACTCAAGATTTGTGCACCCCGATTTTATTCACTTGTAAATAGGGGTACGAGTCAGTATCTACAAATATCTGGAGGGACATATTACCTAATGTCAATGGGGCCCCTTGCAGAGAGGGGGAAGGTGTGGGCCTAAAGAGTATGGATTTTCACTTATTATTATTTAAATTCAAATATAGTCTAAAGTTGGCACAACACATAATGTTCATTATTTTAAAATATATGTGCTTATGAATTATATATATTATATTTCTTTTTCTTTAAAAAGAGTAACTCAGAAAGCAGTGGTGAATATAGTCAGCAGAAGGACAGTCCTGAGCAAAGGCAGGCCCAAGATCAGGGGTTTTGGGTGTGTCTGGGGCCAATGAAGAGCATTAGTATCGGGACCCAGGGTTCCATAAGTACGAAGTGGGCTCTAGTCAGGAAAGCTGGACACCGAGCCCAGGGCAAGACTTTGGTTGCCAGGCTGAGCCTTTTGTATCTGATCCTACAGAAGGTGGGAGCCAGTGAAAGCTTTGAAGCAGAGTAGATGTGATATGTCAGGAAGATCTAGCCTGTCTTAGAGGGACACCACTTGGGGTCAGGAGACAGGGGAGGGGGCTGCAGCAAGATGGGCTGGAAGTGCCCCCAGGGTGGCCCTACCTAGACAGGAAGGAGTATGGAATCATGGAGATTTCTCATCTGCAAAGGGTGTGAGAGGGCCTGCTGGGCTCTCCTGGGCCAACCCTTCTACTTTCACAGCAGGAAGCTTCCTTTGCCCAGGTGCAAGAGAGAAGGAATGGAATCCCAGGCAAGAAAAGAAAGACAAAGCTTCTGTTAGTTTGTATGCTAGTCTGAGGGAAGTTCTACAGCCCACAGGAGGAGATGAAGCTGGGCCAGTCAAGGGCCAGGGCCAACTTATACATCAGGCTCTGTGGGCACTGTGCCAGGGCCCACAACACCTTTAGAGACCCACTAAAATATTTTCTTTTAAAAACAGAAGGAAAAAATAAACTTTTAGGTCAAAAAGTGTTTTTATATATAACATTAATATATTCATGAAATATAATGTATTCATAAAATATAGTTCATAGTCATAAAATATAATTTTTAATATTTTGTTTTAATGGAAGAAAGGGTCCAGGAAAGCAGAAGTGCCTAAGGACCATGAAGGTCAAAGTCCCGACAACAACAGGCCTTTGAGTGAAGACTCGCGACGACAATTTCCCAGGAGTCCTGGAGACTGAATGAAGAACGTGTGTGAGAGAGAGGGAGTGGGAGGAGGTGGGGAGCATGGGGAGGGAAGGTCTGAGTGTGAAGTGACAGTGCTCATGTGTGGAGTCCTGGCCTCGTACTGGGCTGAGCTGCCACCTGAGAATCATCAGCCTCCCCGGTGGCCTTGGAACACTGGCACTACCAGAGTATCCTTTACCTGCTGAGAATACCGCGGCCCAGAGACATTGGACAGATTATCTAAGATGACGGCTGCAGGGCACAATTTGAGTCTAGGCAGCTGAACCTAGAAATGGCGTTCTGAACCATTCCGTGACCTTAACTCTCAGGCCCTGAACACCTCAAAGATAGACGTGCGGTTTTCCCTATGTGGGTGCCTGTAAAAATGGCAGTACAAGCAACAGAACATGACATATGGGTATTTGGGGTGGGGGGAGGCGTCTGTCCTTCACGTGGAATAACTCCCCCTTCCCTTCCCCACCGCACACCTGGGAAAGGCCAGGAATGGGCAAGGATCAGGATAAGCCAAGATGGAGAGGCATGCGACCAGCCTATGGGAGCTCCTGGTGCAGCCCTTTGTGCTAGAGAGACGTGCAAGGTTCCAGACATGTGCACTTGGGCCGTGGAAGCAAGTGGGCCTGTCTGGTGTGTTGACCTAAGGCAGATAAGTAAAACAGAACACAGGCCTAGTGTCAGGAGGCCTGGGGTCCAGCTCCATTCCTCAGCCTCAGTTTCCTCATCTGTAAAATGGGGGCAAACAAGGTTGTGGGTATGAAAGGGCCTCACAGGATACAAGGACTACAGGATGAACTGTCATCCAAAAGGGCTGACCCAGGGAAGGAGAGGTATACTCTGGAGAGCTGGGAGGCCCTCCCCAGTTGTGGTGGGGGCTGGGGACAATGTCCGCACCTCCTCCTCCACAGGTCCACCCCAGGCTGAGGGAGGACATGGTCTGGCGTGGCTAAAGGTCACACCTCTGCATCTGACAGGGCTTGTTGGGCTTCTGCCCTCACAACTTGAGAGGCCACTGTGGTCTTGAGCCAGGCTCCTGCCCTGGCTGCCTGGCGGGGCTGGGGCAGGACAGGAGAATGCCTCAGAACACACTAGGGACCATCCACCTGGAGCCTCCCCTGGCAGCGGTGGGCAGAGTACTGAGGCAAGGCCAGCTTGCCCAGGAGGCTGGTGACTTTCCCCAGAAGAAGCCACAGAGGGGCCCCCACAGAGAGCCAGCAGCCTTGGAGAGGGTGGTGTCCCAGGTCTTGGGCAGAGGCAGGCTCACAGCTGCTGGGAGAGCCTGTAAGCCTCCATCTGAGGCCCCTCGCTGGGCTGGGCAGGATGGCGGGAGGGTGACGGGGCCCAGGCTGGGGCCTCTTTCCTCCTTACTCGGCAGCTGAGGTTATTTTTTTCCCATCGGCTGCTGCCGAATTTCCCTTCGAGTTGGATAAATAAGCAGCAGGTTCCAACATCAACGAAACAGGAGCTGGAGCTGCCGCACAAAAGTGGCTTTCAGCAGTGGCAGGCGCCTCTGGGAGTCCTGGCCACAGGGTGCCCACAGCAGCCCGGCAAGGCTGGAGCATGGATACAGATGGGAGCACTCTGGAGATGGGTGCCCTTTGACCCCACAGACGCAGACACCATGTCCCTTCCCAGCAGCTCCTCCGGAGTCCTTGCACTGAAAGGGCCTGCTTCCTGCTGTTAGCTCTGCCTTCCCTCTACCTTCAATGCCCTCCTTCCCTCTCTGCCCTTAAAGCACTTCTGTCTCCAGGACTTACACTTTGGTCACCTCTTCTGGTCTCCGCCCGTAGCAGAGCCCACACTTATCCTTGCTTCTGCCACTCTGCACACCCCCTCTCTTAAAACCTGCCCATGGCTCCCCATTGCCCAAGGGTAAATCCTGCCTTTCCAGCTTCACTGTGGACCCCGGCAGCCTGCTTCCATTTCTCTCTAATGCTTTCGCAAAGGCTGTTTCCTCTGTCTAGAACACCTTCCCTCTTCTATTTGGCTCCCATTTGGCTTCAAGACTCTGTTCATATGTTACCTTCTCTGACACCCACCCCCAGCTTCCTTCTCTAATCACAGACATCAGCTGACACCAGAGTTGTCACTATCCTATCTGTGACTCCAACTGATCATGAGCAACCAGAGGGCAGGTGCCGTGTCTTATTCATCTCATGTCTCCAGCACCCAGCCCAATCAGTGCTGTGCGCTTCATAGAGCATAAAGGAGGCAGGGCCTGGTGCAAAGTAGGTGCTCAGTTCATGTTTGCTACTATAAATTCCCACAAAATCACACGAACATTCCATCTATATAAATTTACATAAACTAAATGCAAACTAATCTATAGTGACAGCAGTTCGGTGGTTGCTTGGGAAGGGGAGGAAGAGTCCAAGAAAACTTTGGGGGGGGTAAAGAATATATTCTGATTATTTTTTAATTCTGGCACTATGGCTTGCCCTAGGTGAATTGTTTCAACTCTCTTTAAGCCTGTGTCCTCATCTAAAAATTAGAGTAAATAATAACTACCTCATAAGGTGTTTTGAGAACTAAATGAGATATAAATTAATACTTAATAAATGGTGGTTATTATTAAGCTCATTTCACACTATATTGACCAGTTACTGCACACACCAGCTATATATGTGCCAGTTATTATGTTAATGTGCTACTTCTCAGTAAGATATGAGCATTTGAACTGGAAGATATTATCTGGATCAATTGTGGTGATGATTTCACATCCATATGTCATATGTCAAAACTCAATTGTACACTTTAAATATGTGCAAGTTTATTATACATCAATAATGTACTATAATAATGCTGT
The DNA here is from genome assembly GCF_000151845.1 of Pteropus vampyrus. Classification (NCBI taxonomy): domain Eukaryota; kingdom Metazoa; phylum Chordata; class Mammalia; order Chiroptera; family Pteropodidae; genus Pteropus; species Pteropus vampyrus. The sequence continues at coordinate 1,337,312 of NW_011888974.1, read as the reverse complement.
AAAAAAAAATGCACATATCCATTGACCCAGCAGGTTCTCAGACTCCACGCTATAGAAATAAAAGCACAAGTACGTTCAGGGGTGGGCAAATGTTTTTTATAAAGGGCCAAATAGTAAATATGTCCAGCTTTGCAGGCCAGATTGTCTCCATCACGATTACTCAACTCTGCCATTGTAGTTTGAAAACAACCATAGATTCTACACAAACCAATGACCATAGCTGTGTTCCAATAAAACTTTATTTATAAAAACAGGCAGCGGGCCCAATTTGGCACGTGGACCACAGTTGGCAGACCCTGACTATATATACTTACATCCAAGTCTAGACCATAACAGAAACCACGTAAATGTCTACCCCAAGGGGATTCGCTGAATAATTTATAATAAATCCACACTATGGAAATCAGAGTAACTATTTTAAAAAATGAGTTGTATCCTGTGTGTTGTTGACATGGAAACACATTCATGAGAAAAAAGAACAAGGCTGGAGGTATCACTCTGCCTGACTGCAAATTATACTACAAAGAGACAATAATCAAAACAGTGTGGTATTGACAGAAAAATGGACACACAGGCCAATGGAACAGAATTGAGAGTCCAGAAATAAACCCACATATATATTGGCAAACAATTTTTGACAAAGGAGCCAAAAATATACAACCTCTTCAATTAATGGTGCTGGGAAAACTGGGAAGTCACATGCAAAAGAAAAACTAGATTGCTAACTATCGCCATACACCAAAATTAATTCAAAATGATTCAAGGACTCGAATATAAGACCTAAAACAATAAATTGCAAAGAAGAAAACATAACTACTAAACTCATGGACCTTGGATTTAGAGAGGATTTTACGATTTTGACCTCAAAGGCAAGGGAAGTAAAAGCAAAAATAAATGGATGGCCTATATCAAACTTAAAAGCTTCTGCACAGCAAAAGAAATCATCAACAAGGCAAAGAGGCAACCACCCGAATGGGAGAATATATTTGTAAATGACACCTCCAATAAGGGCCTGATCTCCAAAATATATAAAGAACTCATACAACTCAACAATAAAAAACCAAACGATCCAATTTTTAAAAAATGGGCAGAGGACCTGAACAAATACTTCTCCCAAGAAGACATACAAATGGCCAATAGACATGAAAAGATGCTTAACTTTACTAGCAAATAGAGAAATGCAAATCAAAACCACAATGAGATACCATCTCACACCTGTTAGAATGGCTATCATCAACAGGACAAGTAATCATAAGTGTGGGAGAAGTTGTGGGGAAAAAGGAACCCACATATATTGCTGATAGAAATGTAAATTGGTGTAATCACTATGGAAAACAGTATGGAGGTTCCTCAAAAAACTAAGACTAGAATTACTATATGACCTAGCAATCCCTCTTCTGGGTATTTACCCAAAAAACCTGAAAACATTTATCCGCAGATATATGCACCCCGATGGTCATAGCAGCATTATTCACGGTGGCCAGGACATGGAAGCATCGGAAGTATCCTACAATAGGTGATTGTAATAGATAAAGAAGATGTACACGTATACAATGGAATATTATTCAGCCATAAGAAAAGATGAAATACTGCCATGTGCGACAACATGGATGAATCTTGAGATAATCGTGGTAAGCGAAATAAATCAGACAGAAAAAGTCGAAAACCATATGGTTTCACTCCTATGTGGGATATAAAACTGAAAGCAACAAACAAACATGACAGAGATTCATGGACATGGGTAGTGGATTAGTGGTTACCAGAGGGTAGAGGGGTAGGAGGGAGGTAGATTAGGGTAAAAGGGGTCAAATACTTGGTGATGGAAGGAAATTTAACTCTGGGCAGTGAACACACAATGCAATATATATGTGACATATTGTTGAGTTGTACACTTGAAACTTATTTGATTTTATTAACCAATGTCACCCCAATAATTTCAATAAAAAAATAAAAAATGTATTTTATTGTGAAAATTTTAACATATACAGAAAAACTGAAGAAAATTTATAGTAAGCACCTGAAATTCTCACTACCTAGATTCTACCATTAACATTTTCTACACTTATTTTTATCTTATATCCATCCATCTACTCATGATAGACTGTTAGGTGAGAAAAATGAGGTGTGAAATGTACCGTATTAATTCCATTTTAGTAAGAGAAAGAAAAGACTGCGCTGTGTTTGTAAAGTCTAGAAAAAAAGTATCAAAGGAGATGCCTGAATTTTTAATACTGATTAATTGATGGCTAAGATTGTAAGGAGAGGAAGAAACAGTTATTTTATTTCTCTGCTCATTTCTAATGTTGAATTAGTTGTGAAAATTTTAAGTCCTAGGAAGGATTTTTTAAAACACTTCTTTAGTAAGAATGGAACAGTCTAATCCAGCCCTTGATATCCTTATAAAGGGAAAGTGAGTCAGAAGGGGCCCAAGCGTCAGGGAGGTGGGCCTATTCCGAGGCCACCCGAGTGTCTTACCCAGCCCTGCCCTGCGCAGGGGCACATGTGTGCACATGCAAGAATAACCAGGCTCCTGCATGTCCTTGGGTGTGCATACACAATTAACTCACCCCTGACCCCCCCACACACCCCGTACACACATACATGTGCACACACATACACACATACACACATGTGCTGGCACCCACCTCCATCTGCCCAGGCTGCAGTGACACTAAACAACCTATCCCTTCCCAGGAGCAGGTATGTCAGTATACCTGCGGGGTCCTCTATGGCCAACAACAGACTCTCCTGAGGGATGTCCTGGACACCTAGAAGAGGTGCAGGATGGCCGTTCTCCTAGTTCCTGTTTACTCACAGACACTTCTGTCCCCCAGAATCCAATAAACACCCTTTCTTCAACCTCAGGCCCCACTTGTATCAGCCTCTTCCAGAAAAATCTACAGCCTCCTCCTCATTACAACATTCTTTTCATTCAACAAACATTTATGGGACTCTCTTCCAGGCCAGGCACCAAACCACCCAGGCGCTATCAGGCTTGTGAAGTGACAGGCACAGGTGTGGTGGATGCAAGGCACAGAGGTGGGCACTAGGGCCATCGGGGGAGGGGGAAGATCGGGGAGATCATCCCAGAGGAGATAACATCTGAGTGGAGCTGGGGGAAGGAGGGGCAGCACGTCCGGTGGGGGCGAATGGTGGCTCTGGTCCGGTCTGGAAGGATGTGGCAGGAAGGGCCTCCAGAGTACAGTGCCTGGAGACCGGAGTGGTGGGAGTGGGGCACCGATCAGGAGGGTGTTCCTTTCCAATTATGCA
>NW_011888974.1:1300937-1333992 GCF_000151845.1 Pteropus vampyrus | reverse complement strand
TCAACCTCAGGCCCCACTTGTATCAGCCTCTTCCAGAAAAATCTACAGCCTCCTCCTCATTACAACATTCTTTTCATTCAACAAACATTTATGGGACTCTCTTCCAGGCCAGGCACCAAACCACCCAGGCGCTATCAGGCTTGTGAAGTGACGGGCACAGGTGTGGTGGATGCAAGGCACAGAGGTGGGCACTAGGGCCATCGGGGGAGGGGGAAGATCGGGGAGATCATCCCAGAGGAGATAACATCTGAGTGGAGCTGGGGGAAGGAGGGGCAGCACGTCCGGTGGGGGCGAATGGTGGCTCTGGTCCGTCTGGAAGGATGTGGCAGGAAGGGCCTCCAGAGTACAGTGCCTGGAGACCGGAGTGGTGGGAGTGGGGCACCGATCAGGAGGGTGTTCCTTTCCAATTATGCATGGCAACTCGGCCCACAGCCAAGGGTCCCCAGGAAGGGAGGAATCTCCCCCAGGAGGAGGAGCTGAAAGGGGCTCCGTTCCCACCTCACCCCTGTCTCTGGCCCCTCTGCCCAGTGAAGCAGGAATGGGGGTGGGCATTGATGGTAATCTCTCTCCTCCCAGTCCCCTCAGTCCTCCTCATAGTCTTCCTTTCAGTGAGCGCCTAAGGTATTATTCTGCCTTTGTAAAGAAGGGGATCAAGTGACAAAGCCGGGTGGGTGGGCAGGCGGCCCAAGAGGCCTCTTCTCTCCCAGGCAGCATCTGCATGGAGGAGGGGCTCTTCCCCACCCCCCACCTCTGGCTTTCCAAAAGCAACTGTTGCCATGGTGACAGGCCTGGCATCCTATGACTCCTGGGGCACCCTCCCCATTACGGCTGCCAGAGAAAGGGCCCCCAGACTCCTCTCCACCCTGGCAATGGTGGGGGAAGGGAGGCATGGCACAAAAGACCTGGCTCCCTGGCTAGTCCTAGCAATGGGAAGGCTCCACCAGTCTGAGCCTCCTAAGCCAGCTGCCAGCAGAGTGGCCGCTCCAGAGCCCCCACCTGAGCCCTAGGTTATAGGGGCTCGGGAAGCAGGGCCATGCTCCGCTATTATCCATGCACCTGTGCCTCCTGGGGGCAAGATGAGAAGAAAAATAAGATGTCCCTATGGTCTTTTAACAGTAGCTTGTATGGGGAGGGGACAATGGAGGGCTAACAGTACATGAGGGCACAATGAAGGCACAAGTTGGGGCATAGTAGGTGGACAAGGACCCTGAGCCCACAGAGCACAGCCTTCAGCTCTGTCCAGGAGAGCTGGCGGCTGCCCTTAGGAGGTGATGCTGGAGGCTGCTGTGCCAACCAGAGCAGCAGAGAAGGGCCTTTCTGGGCTGGGGAGATCGAAGGCTTGGTGGCATGGTGTTTCCCAGGTGGAGCCGGGAGGGAATAGCAGGATATCAAGAGGCAGAGAGAGGGTTATGCCTTGGAAGGGCTTCTGCTGCCATCCCCAGGAGCAAGAACTTCACCCTGCGCAATGGGAAGCTGCCACTAGCATTTTGAGAAACTCTGTTATCCTTACCAGGTAGTCAAAGCTAGGTCTTTTTTCCAGAGGTCCCCTACTCCTGTGCTACCTCCTTAAGAAGTTCAGTATCTTGCAGCAGCACCTCTCATGGCTCAGGTGAGCTGAATGTATACTATACACTAGGTGCTGGCTGCATCTCCACAGATGCCCATTGTGTCCCCACGAGTGCACACCTGGAACAGCATTTTTCTTTCCTTCTCCCCTCACTCCAGCACAGCTCTAAGACGGAGTGAGCACTAATTACAACTGCTGCTCCGACTCCTTCCTGAGCTCTTACCATATGCTAGACTCTATAGCAGGACCATGCTGGCTGAGCTGGGCCAGCTGGGCAGGTGCCCTTCCTCTGGTGATGACAGGCAGCCTCATGCAGTGGAAGAACCTGAATGCCAATCCTGAGCCTTGTGAACTCTGTAATCTAGGGTAAATATTTTGAGTTTTCTGAGCCTCAATTTCTCATCTGTAAAATGGGCACAGACTTCCTTGTAAGACTGTTATGAGAGTGTAAAAGTTCACTATAAAATGCGTGGCCTGGGCCCACTTGGCTAACCATACGTCCTCAGTCAGTTTCCCAGCCCCTTTGCAGTGCAGGTCACTCCCTCAGTCATTCATCCTTTAGATATCCCTGAGCAGCTGCTAGGATGTCTGGACATGTGCTGAGCACACATATTGAATCTGCGTCTGAGTCTTCCAGGTACACCTAGGCCAAAGGTGTGAGGGCAGACCATGGTGGGCAAGGGAAGAGGGACAGCAGTCTCAGGCCACAGCAGGGCCCTTTGGGTGACCTGCTAGTGGCACTTGGGTTTCACCCACAAAGCTATGGAGGAACCATAGAGGGAACCTGGCTGGGCACAGAAGGGCTAAGGTGCCCTGGGACCCTAGGGAGCCCCCACAATCCCAGCCCCTCAGGAATGCCTTCTCAACTTGGGGATGTACTGGTGGGGGGTGGGATGGGGTGGGCAGTCAGAAGTCTCAGTCTCAGACTTCACTCATTTATTATCAGCTGTCACTCATTTATTATCAGCTGTCACTGACTGAACCATATCCCTAGGGGGTCGCAGTTACTGTACTGGGCCTTGGTTCCATCCATAAGAAGGGAAGGACAGTCCTCTCCCTCCCCATGGCTTAAGTGCTGGCCATGGAAGCAGGGGGAGTAATCCAGTATAATCAGTGATAGTGTGGTGAGGCAGGTATGTCCATGGGTGTCACTGTCCATGGTCTATGGCTCTGCTGGCATAGGAAGGAGAACGGGGCTCTCTGGAGAGCTGAGGAGAGTGGTGATGCAGGCCACACCAGAGAGCTGCAGGCTCCCTGGGCAGAGAGGAATTCCCTGCTCAGGCAAGGAAGCTCAGAGGACAAGAGGGGAGGAGGGAGAAAGAGACCAGGGGTATTAAGTCGAGTCCTCCAGCTCTGTGGGAGGAGTTTCAAAGCCGGTCCCATAGGTGTCAAGGGGGTACCCTAGAGACTTGGGCCTCGGGGTTGATAGGGTAAGAACACCTCTAGGAGAGGAGCACAGAGGCATTGTGAAATGTACCAGAGTTGAAGTCAGACAATCACAAATGGAACCCTTAACAGCTCTATGTCCTTCGATATGTCGCTCCTCTCTGAGCGTCAGTTTCCTCACTTGGGAAAGGGAGAACTGAGAAGAGACAATGAGGTCAAGTGTGTAGTGTGACAGATAAACAGCATTTGTGCCACAAATGCGTTAATTTTTACAGGATTATCTGCCTGATTCACAGAAAAGGAAACTGAGGCTTAGAGAGAAGAACCCAAAGTCACATACAACTATGAAGAGGAAGAGGCAGCATTTGAACTGTCACTGAGTGCAAGGCCGAGGCTTCTCACGCGTGGAAGCCTTAGAAACGGTCTCCTCCCGCCTGGGGTAAGACGAGGCTTTCCAGTATGAGGGTGGGGCAGGGAACTCTATGGGTTGTCTGTTCTGCCGCGAGGAATGATTGGGCAGCGAGGTAAGGAAAATAACCAAGTACGAGCCGGCAGACGATATCGTACTTACACCCGGCTCCGCAGGACCGTACCTCTATGGGTGCCAGGCCTCGGGTTGGGGCGGGGGACTCTGCGAGACGCGGCGCCTTTAAAACCCGGCCATGGGTGTGCCCAGCACACGGAGGGCCCGCCCCTGGGCGTGTCCGCTTGCCGCCCCGCCCTGAGGCTTGTAGCCGCGGCCTCCCGAGGCGGCGCCGGCGCTGTCTCCGCGGCTGCTGGAGTGGCAGCGGCGGTGGCAGCTCGGCGCCTCCTCTCCCGCGGGCGGCTTTCCTGCGCGCTGCCCAGAGCGCCCCGACACACGCGGGAGGCTCGGCGATGGCCCGCGCCCTGCGACGTGACGGGTGGGCACGGGGGCACTGGACGGCTCGGCCCGAGTGAGCCCGGGCCGACCTCCCGCCCTCGACCGGGCCGCCCGGGATGGCCGTGCCTCCGCTCCGCCAAGCGCTGCTGCTGTGGCAGCTGCTGGCGGCGGGCGGTGCGGCTCTGGAGATCGGCCGCTTTGACCCGGAGCGCGGGCGCGGGCCAGCTCCGTGCCAGGCGGTAGAAATCCCCATGTGCCGCGGCATCGGCTACAACCTGACCCGCATGCCCAACCTGCTGGGCCACACGTCGCAGGGCGAGGCGGCCGCGGAGCTGGCCGAGTTTGCACCGCTCGTGCAGTACGGCTGCCACAGCCACCTGCGCTTCTTCCTGTGCTCGCTCTACGCACCCATGTGCACCGACCAGGTCTCGACGCCCATCCCCGCCTGCCGGCCCATGTGCGAGCAGGCGCGCCTGCGCTGCGCGCCCATTATGGAGCAGTTCAACTTCGGCTGGCCGGACTCCCTGGACTGCGCCAGGCTGCCCACGCGCAACGACCCCCACGCTCTCTGCATGGAAGCGCCCGAGAACGCCACGGTCGGCCCCGCAGAGCCCCACAAAGGCCTAGGCATGCTTCCCGTGGCCCCGCGGCCTGCGCGGCCCCCGGGGGACACCGCCCTGGACCCGGGCGGCGGCAGCACCTGCGAGAACCCCGAAAAGTTCCAGTACGTGGAAAAGAGCCGCTCGTGCGCGCCGCGCTGCGGACCGGGTGTCGAGGTGTTCTGGTCTCGGCGCGACAAGGACTTCGCACTCGTCTGGATGGCCGTGTGGTCAGCGCTTTGCTTCTTCTCTACCGCCTTCACTGTACTCACCTTCCTGCTGGAGCCTCACCGCTTCCAGTACCCCGAGCGCCCCATCATCTTCCTCTCTATGTGCTACAACGTCTACTCGCTGGCCTTCCTCATCCGCGCTGTGGCCGGGGCTCAGAGCGTTGCCTGCGACCAGGAGGCAGGTGCGCTCTACGTGATCCAAGAGGGCCTGGAGAACACGGGCTGCACCCTCGTCTTCTTGCTGCTCTACTACTTCGGCATGGCCAGCTCGCTGTGGTGGGTAGTGCTGACACTCACCTGGTTCCTGGCGGCTGGCAAGAAATGGGGCCACGAGGCCATTGAGGCCCATGGCAGCTACTTCCACATGGCAGCCTGGGGCCTGCCGGCCCTCAAGACCATTGTTATCCTGACGCTGCGAAAGGTGGCTGGCGATGAGCTGACTGGGCTCTGCTACGTGGCCAGCATGGATGCAGCTGCGCTCACGGGCTTCGTGCTGGTGCCCCTCTCCTGCTATTTGGTGCTGGGCACCAGCTTCCTCCTCACCGGCTTCGTGGCCCTCTTCCACATACGCAAGATCATGAAGACAGGGGGCACCAACACAGAGAAGCTGGAAAAGCTCATGGTCAAGATTGGGGTCTTCTCCATCCTGTACACAGTGCCCGCCACTTGTGTCATTGTGTGCTACGTCTATGAACGCCTCAACATGGACTTCTGGCGCCTTCAGGCCACAGAGCAACCATGCTCCCCAGCCAGCATGCCCGGTGGCCGGAGGGACTGCTCTCTGCAAGGGGGCTCAGTGCCCACAGTGGCCGTCTTTATGCTCAAAATCTTCATGTCACTGGTGGTGGGTATTACCAGCGGTGTCTGGGTATGGAGCTCCAAGACTTTCCAGACCTGGCAGAGCCTATGCCACCGCAAGATGGCAGCTGGTCGGGCCCGGGCAAAGGCCTACCGGGCCCCTGGGGGCTATGGCCGTGGCACCCACTGCCATTATAAGGCCCCCACCGTGGTCTTGCACATGACTAAGACGGACCCCTCTCTGGAGAACCCCACACACCTCTAGGGAGACAGGCCTGCACAAGGGCGGCTGTTGTCCCTTCCTAGCACCCCCTCCTCCGGAGGAGACAGCTGACTAGCAGCTGCCCAGCTGTCAAGGTCAGGCAAGTAAGTGCAAGGGGGCTGAGGACCAGGACGGGGAGACTCTCTTTCAACTCTCACATGTGAGGACCCAGTGAGGCTTACTCCCCTACAGCCTAGTGCAGGGGATTTGCCTGGATGAGGACCCACAGGGTCCTGGGGGAGCATGTGGAGAGGAGGAGGGGGCAAAAGGGCATGTGGTCCAGCAGGGAGTTTATTTAATGATGTAATTTATTGTTGAGTTTCTCTGGAAGCTGTGACTGGAATAAACCCCCGTGTGGCACTGCTGCGTCCTCTCTGGGCTGGGAAGGGGAAAGCTAGGAGGGTGGGGGCTCTGCAGGAGTCTCCCTTGTGAGCAGAGCTGGGGTGATTGCTGAGATCACCCCCTCCTCCCATTCTCTGGCTCCCCACCAATCAGGTCATCCCCTTGGAACAGCTGTGTTTTGCAGGAGTCCCAGATTTGTGTGTATGTGTGTTTCCCCTTTTGCCTGTCTTTGCTCCTTTTGGTAACCTGCTTGCCTGTCTGAGGCCTGGGTTCCTGCTTCCCAAAATGAGACTAGGATGCCTGCTGGGATACTCAAGGAATCCCCTGGGATGACATCCCCACCTTTAGCCCTGGGAATCTAGCCTGCTTGGGAGCCGTGGGTAAGTCTTCACTTTCTGACTCTGCTTTCCTCATTTGTGTAGAAAATGAGGGCATTGGCCTGTCTCAAAAGTTCCCTTGGAGGTTCAGGAACTGCTTCCACTGCCTCCTGTAGCCCAGCATGCTGTCCCCTCCTGGGGCCTAAGGCTGGAGTCTGACCATCCTCATTACCTTCGAAGACTGCTGGTGCATCCACCTCGCTCCTTGGGACGCTAGTCAGGGCACCCCACCTGCTTGTGGCATATGGGCATCTCGGTAGCAGAAATGGGCATGAAAGTGGAAGCTGTTGAGTATAGTGAGAATTGGGCTCCCAGCCCCTAAAGGGCTGTGGGAAGATTTGAGATGCTGAGAACAGCAGTGAGTAATGGGGCAGGTGCAGGGGATAGGAAAAGGTCTCAGGTATATCGGTGTGCCAGATCCCAGAGACCCCCATTAGCTTGGAGTCAGACCCCAGGACCTCATCTTGGCCTCAGCTTTAGCCACTGTGACTCCAGCCAGATGAAGGTCCCTGGGTATTATGACACAGAGCAACATTCAGTGTCACTGACAGGAAGCCTCAAGGATCCAACCCTGTTGCCATCCTGATTTTAGAACCCAGGGAAGCCTGAAGTCAACTGCTTCATTTCAGTGGTAAGGCTCAGGCCCCAAATCCAGGGTCTCTCAGGCCAGAGCTCTTGCCCTGCATGAACCACCCACCTCACAGGACAAGAAAGAAACCAGATGAAAACCAAACAGGCTGTGTCAATTTCTCACAAGCAACATCGGTCGTGAGGGGTTTAGGGCTGTCCCTCACAAGGAATAGTATTGACCCCCAGGGGAATTTTGCAACCCTTGTACCTTTGCTTCTGCATTTCTTGCATGTGAAATGCCCTCCCCATCCAAATCCTTCCCTTCTCACAGGGCACACAGTAGGTTCCTGTGCCTTCTTTGACCAATGAAGCCAAGGGACCCTAACACCTTGTAACTCTCCCTATAAGGGTCCTTGGGGGAGACAGGATGAATTTATTGAAGGTGACAGGGGCCCAGGTTCGGAGTGGGAGGGGCAGTGGCTGCACCAAACTGGGCTTATAGGCTGGGTTTGCAGGGAGTAGAACTGAAGCTGCTAAGGGCCTGCACCAGGGCAAGGGCAGCTGGAGCAAAAAAAGAGAATTTCCGGAGACAGGAAGAGAAATACAAGTGTGTACGGGGCAAAGGGTGGAGGGGAGGGTGAGCACCAAGGTGGCACCATTTCATCCTATTCCTTGCCAGTCAGTGGACAGGGGAGGAGTTGGTCCTTGGTTATGTCCCACTCAGCCGAAACCAGACTGGCTTCTAGGAAAACTGGGATGGGGTTGGGGGACGAGGGGTCAGTGCAGTCAGGATAGGCTAAAGGACTACATAAATTCCCAAGGGGGCTCTGTCTGTTCTGAGGCTGGGATGGTTCACATGGGCCAGGATTGGAGAGGGAGAGTGGACCTTGCCAACTAAGGCTTCTCAGTGCTGGAAGACACTATGGAAAAGTCCCAGGCCCTGGAGGAAAAGGAAGAAGGAAACAAGTCATTAAAGACCTTTCGCAGAAGTCCTCCATTTGATCCTCCTCTCCCCACTTCACAGGCAGAGGAAAGTGGAGGGCTTGGCTGGCTCAAGATCACACAGCCAGGCAGTCTGCAGCCTCTGGAGTTTATGTGACTGCCCCCACCACCACCACTTCCCCGGGGGACAGCAGGTGTTATAACCTGGGGTGGTTTTATCCAGAGAAGCCCCTCCCACCCCAACAAATTCCAGAGCTCCAAAATGCCTCAGAAACCAATACCTGCTTTGTGTAGCCCCGGACTCTGTCCTCAGTGGCCTTGGTGGCCCAGCACTTGGGTTTTCAGAGCAGCATGTCCACATGGTCTGAACTTGTGCATGGGAGGGCCCAAATTAAAGGAACTTCTTAGCCCTGACATCAGTATTAGTTCCAGGGAAACGATTCAAAGTTCATAGGAGTCAGCGGGGATGAACTTGACTGAGGTTAGACTTGAGGTGAGGCCCCAGGGTCGGGGAGAAGATTAGTAGCTGCTATCCTTCCCATCCTGGAGAAAATTCCAGGACTTGGGGGCAGTCCTGGATGTAAAAAGGCCTGAAGGCCCTCGGCAGTAGTAATGGAAGCGGTAATGGAAGGACAACCCTCTCTTCCTACCTGGCCTTGAGTTTCTTACTCCTAAGAAGACCCTGGCTCCCTGGAAAGTTAGAGACACACACCACCAAAGTGGCGGCTTTGGAACTCAGACACTACCTCACTGCCACCCTGACTGTGCCCCCTCCCCAGAGATAGGGTTTGAAGAAAAAGAACAGTAGTCAAGACAAAGGACTCAGTCGCTTCTTGTAAGTAATGATCAGACCCCTGTCCTCATTTGCAGTAGTCAATCAAAAGTAGGTGGCTTCCCCAAGGTCACACCCCTGGGGAAAAAGTAGGAGGAATGGGCTGAGGTTAGATAGGACCAGGATACAAACACTAGATGAAGTGACATGGCTCCACAGGCACTGTCCTAAGAAACCCATCCAAGGGATAGGACTGCATAGATGTGGGCTGGGAGCCCAACTGTGATTGTGTAGAAAATGCTCAGAGGTAGCAGTTACCTTCTCTAGAGCCTGAGGGCTGGCTGATCAAATTCGATTTGACCTTGGGGCAAACTGCTTATCCCCCTACAGGACTAAAAATGCCTTTGAGTGCTCAGTGCAGGCCTGGCTCAAAGTCCACATTCAGCAAGGCCAGTGGCAGAATCCGCACTTAGGGCTTAGGTTCCTTCTCAAACTTCTTCTCATTTTACCTTATGATGTCCCCAATTCAGTTGGTCAGGAACTGGCAGTTTCCCTTCTCAGTCAATGGGATCATGCAATAGCTCTGCAAAATCTTTGAAGTCCATAGGCAAGCTGCCACACAGCAGTGACTTACTCGATTCAACCACTCAGACTTTATAAAAACTCCCAGAATAAAAAAATAAATGAAGGTATAAAGAAAAAATCGGCAATGTGGAAAAAGTACTGAGGCTAAGTACATGGGAATTCATTACATTTACACTCTTTTGGTATTATATTTGAAATTTTCCTTGAAAGTGTTTTGAAATGTCAGGAGTTTCCCCAAAATTAACTCCTGAAAAACTATATAAATTCCCATAGTGAAGCCTTAAAAAATACGTTTCCCTAATTCCTACAAGTTTCAAATGAAATTTGGGGGGGTTTCAGAGAGAGAGACAAGGCCAGGAGAAACTTGAAAGGCATGCTTTGATACTCAGAAATGTCTCCTGGAAGCAAAGAAATGAGTAGCTGGATCTGACCTGTGGTTAAAAAGACTAAATCAGTCCAATCCTCTCGATGTGGGAGAAGTTTCCAAGAGTCACAGGGAAAATAGTGCTCGGGACTATACTATGCACTACCACCCCTGAGAGCACACAGACAGACTCACCAGAATTTTCTTCTTTATAAACACAAGTACATAATGTTTATTTGAAATTCCAATTTATTACAAGTTTACCCCTCAATGGGGCCCTTCCTCCTTAAAGACAATTTTAAAAAAACAACAAACAATTCAGGTGTCACTGAAGTGGGAACACAGGAGTCTCACTGTTAACAAGAATAGACTGGCTCTAGGGTAAGAGGCAGGAGAAAGTATTGGCGGCTGGGTTTATGAAATTGTAATGTCAGTGCTAACTCCAAGCCTGTGGGAGAAGGGCGTAAACCTATCCACCAGCCACTAGAGCAAATCCCCAAAGTCCTTGAATGAGGACAGGGAGGAAATGGACCACACCTTGAAGTTTAATATTAAGAGGCTTTATTCTCAAATTCTATGAGTTGCAATCCCTTTGGTGGAATCCTTTTTTCCTTAATTTAAACAGGTACAGAAGAACCTAGGTGCTCAAAATTCCAAATTCAAAGTTGATAGAAAAGAAAATGAAACCCTGTTCTTCATTTATCAAAATCTGCCAATAAAAGGGAAAGAAGACTACAAAGTTTTGTCTAAATATAACTACTAGCACTAGAGTCATTGTGGGAAGGGGCTATCTGAGCTTTTCCTACTGTCCCTCCTCCCACCTCCCACTGACACTGACCACTGAAAGATTCAGGTTCTCAGGGAACAGAGTCTGAGGCCAGGAAAGGCATGGGAGGAGGCGGATGGAGGCGGAGGAAGAGAAGGGTGAAACAGCCACCAGGGCAGGCAGGAGAACACTCCTTCCACTACCAGGGCCCACCGCTTGCTTTGATGAGCCTCCAACCCGACTTCTCTGAAGGTGAGAGGATAGGCTGAGGGAGGAGACAGGGCAATGGAAAGCAAACACATTATCATATAAATTGTACTGTACATGTGCCAAAGCAAGATGACAGAAATATTTTACAAGATGTTCTTTATACAATATCACTGCTGAAACAAGCAACTTTTAATAATTAGAAAAGTCAATTTTTAAAAAATTAAACATTTCAATTCTTCCTGCTTTTCTTCTGCTCCCCTAAGAGCCTGTCTGGTATGTGGGTGGGCTGGGCTCCAACACCCCACTGGCCAGATCCATCAAAGTAAAGGTTATATGCATGATTACAAGCAGGACTCCAGTCTTTAAGTGAAGTGCCTTAGTTTTTTGTTTTTGTTTTTTTTTAATTTTGTCTGTTTTTTTGAGGGGGTGAAGTGGGGTAAGAATGGTAAGAGAATTGTCACAAAGAGGGGAAGAATATTCAGGAATGGCTCCAAGACATGTCCCTTTACTCTGCCAAGATCAACTCAAAAGAGTACAAATGTTTCATGATGCTGGTGAATACAGAATTCTGTATGGCACTCACTGATACCGTCACCTGAGAGGGAGAGGGAGGAAGAGACAGAGTACGAGCTTAAAGAAACATGACTGTATATAAATATAGATTTTAAAAAATCAACACCACCTCCCCGACTGGCCCGATTACACTTGATTCTTCTATGTAATATAGTAATCCCTACCCTGGAGACCGGAGGGCTTGGTACTATTGTGGTGGCCAAAATGGGAAAGGACCTTAGGAAAGAAGAAAGGAAAAGGAACTGGGTTCATAAGAAAAGCCATACCCTTGGGCTCTTCCTGGAAAATTTCATAAAGGGAGGTGGAGGCCATCTACCACCCATGTTTCTAGGCAGAGACCACCAACCTTTACCTAGGCTCTCCAAAGAACTCTGCTTGATCAAGGCCCTATGGAGAGTCTTAGAAAAACAACGCAGGCTTGGGATGACAAGCATTTCTGGATTCCCTGTGATCTCCTCCCTTCCACGTTCTTCTCTGTCTTCTTCTCTTGCCTCTCCCACCCTTCCCTTGCTCTCCCCTCGACTCCCCCAACCTCAGCTCCCTCTCCCTTACCAGGGCCCCGCCTATTTCTTCTGTCTTCGTCCCCTGGACTGTCCAATGGGCTCTGGCTCACTGTCCCCTTCATCTTCAGCAACCCGATCAGGAAACTTCTTGCGTTTCCTACGGATATATGGGTGGCCAGGAAGGTGTTTATGCAACAGAGCCACCAGACATTGTTCTGTCTTCACCATGCAGTTTAGCACATGGCTGCCTCGGCAGTTGTAAAGCTCAGCGTTGATAAACACTTGCTTCATGTCGGTAAGAAACTCCTGCACAGAGCGGTAGCTCCCACAGGAACATTTGTTCTGCATTGTCTGGAAGTCCATGGGGTGGGTGATCACATCATAGTAGTCCTCAGCCTCATCTCTGGTCACAGGCTCCCTGTGGAGAAGAACCAAATGGAGATATGAGCACGCCTTGAATACAACTGACAGAAACTTTGTTATCAAACCACCAGCCACACAATGCGCACCCCTGCTGAGATCAGCCAGCTGGCAGGCATAAAGCTATGTTCACCTTGTCCTAAGAGCTATCTCTACAGGTTTGGAATGCTAATCCCCGGGCTCTGAGACATGTCCTAGGGGTTCAGCTGAGCACTTCCTCAACCAGCTGCAAGGCTGGTCCTACTCCTCTGTGCTTGAGAACACAAAGCTCACCTGAATGGCCAGCTGAAGCGGTACTTCACAATCTTGTTGAGGATCTCTTCACACTTCTGCAACTCCAGGCTTTGCCTCCGGGAGCTCCGCTTGGTATGAAGCACCTGGTGCCAAAGGAAAAAGACTGTTATTACAAGTCCAAGAAAAGACATTTTTTGGACAGGCCAAAAAATGTGTGCATCTGCTTAAAAGAGAGAAAAAGTTCGAACACTTTCTAGGAGCAGAGATGATCAAAATCATCTGACTTTCTAGACAGGGAACCCTCTCAGCTAGGGAACAGGCATCTTCCCATCAGCCTCCCTGCCTCCTTCCTGATGGATGGTAATCGAAGAAGCAGAGGGCAGGCAGCAGTTGCCATATTATAGTAGTCCTGCTAGAGGTCAGCTATAGAAGGCCACTGTCAACAGGACGCTAGCCTGTTGAGAGCAGATGGACCTGGGATTATGGTTAACTCCATGGATGGTTATAAACAAGCAACTGCAGAAAGCCAGATGGGTTATGGGGACCAACAGCAGCCAATGTTGTGGGGGTAGGGAGTCTCAGAAAAGAAAAGCAAAAGGTACAATTCCCTTCTTGGGCTCTCCTGGCTAAGGAGAAAAGGGGTGGGGCCTCTCTTCAGGTAGCCATAACAGACTGTAACTCACAGGGGTAGGAGCTACAGACTTAAGTGAATTACAGCTGGGCAAGTGGGAGAATCTCTTAATTCCCTTTGAGCTCCCTAATGACTTGCTCTAAACCTCCAACCCACCCCGAACCCTAATTTGATCTGTCAAAACAAGCACGTTTTCAAGAGCCTCTTTTTATTCTTTAAAGCCTAAGTGAAATCTAAAGCAAAACCACTAAAATCACATTAGTTGAGGAGCAGAAGGGAGAGAAATGTCCCTCCCATAACAACTGTCAGCAAAAGACCCAAGAGTGAGGCTCCAACATTGCTGACATTCCCACAATGGAGACCCAGCCCCTATGAGCCACTGGAGACACATGGATACTATTTTAAAATCCTTAACAAGTCACAGGCTGCCTGTTAACTAGAGGAGACAATGTTTGCAGGCTACAGCAGGGGAATGCCGGGCATAGCTGTTCCTGGAGGGCCTGCTGCCTCTGTCTGCCTACAGGCCCACCCATCAGCCTCCCTCCAAAGTTAGGGAGGAGGGAGGAGAGGGGAAGGCTCCCACCTGTTGCCAGATGAATTCCTAATGCTGGAGTGGAGGGTAAGAAACAGAAACATCAGAGGCAGGATGATAAGTAATTCTTACCAGCTCATCAACCTCAGCATCATCCATAGGTGGTGCCTTCGGCCGAGACCTCCTGGTTGAATGTGGCTTCTTACCTGGTCGTCGGCCTGGCCTTGCCACAGGGGGGATGACACCCTGCTTGCCCCGGACAGTCTTTCGAGGTCTCACTAAAATAAAAAATATGGACTGATAGGAGAACAAATGAGGATAAAGGAAGCATGTTTATAGAATGGGAAGATAATCTGGACAAGCAAAGCAATGGCTTCCTTGAGTTACAGGGTACTCTGCTATTTATCTTTTACCCTACCTAACAAGGCACTTTAAAGGTAGCAGTAATAGATTAAGAATGGATACCTTTCATCAACTGCCAAAGACCTTTTAAGAGTCTCTTCAGAAGGTCAGTGCCTTCAGTACTTCTATCCTCTGGCCCTACCCTGTTCAAGTTACTCCAGGGAATGAAGCCTTTGAAGGAGTCGATTGTAAACTGACTGAGGAGAGGCCTTTTCCTACAGCTCAAGCTCAACCTGAGATGGTATAATGTATTTACATGTGAGAGGAATTTGATTGTAGAAGAGATCCTGCTTCCTAATTCCCAATTATCCTAAACTCACCATCGCAATCTTTTCAGAGAAAAGCTGATATTTATGTGAAATACTTATGCGAAGTCTTCACTGAATTCAATTTAAGGCTAGCCCAGGTCCTGCTTCCTTGCATTTCTGAAAACCATAGACAGTCGGTCGCTTCCATAAGAAACCACCCAGCGTCCCCAAGAAGAGAATAAAGAACACGAAAGCACCCAAGACTACTTGGGAGAAATTGAGGTGTCTCAAGTTTATAATAGGTGCTCAATGTTAGACGAACCAACATTTTCTTAGGAAGCAGTGCTCCATAAAGATTAACTCAAGGTTTCCCCACAAAACAAAATTTCCCTGGAAAGTTGGGAGGTGACATTTGGACAGAGACAGAGGTATACAGAGGCGATAATACAACAAATTAATAAACAATGTTCGATATTCTATTTCTGGACCATGATAACCCTCCATTGGCTATTTTAGGGTCTCTAGCTCAAGAACGGCCTAGGAAAAGAGTAAGAAGCTGATATCAAGGATGAAATTTGGGATGCTAGGGATAGCCACCAACACACTGACTTGAGTTGTACTAGGGAACGACATCGTTGGTGGCCTAAAAGGCAGAGCAGACAAAAAGCTTTGAGGTACCAAATACTTCCTACATTCTTTGGCAAACAAAGCCCCCGAACCTGGAAAGGAAACAATTCTTTGGAAAGAGCAACAACGCAGAAGTGGAAAGCAACGATTAGTTTGAAAAGAAATAAATCAGCACACTACTATATTCAGAATCTGTTCCCAGATAAACGTGCCTCTGAATCTCATCTCCCGGCCAGTAGATGCCAGCAGACGCCAGCCTCTATGTCATGCAGGGTTAATGGACTGCTTATCTCCTCACCCCGGATACCTGGAAAATCATGCCTCGTGAACAAACAAAAGGAGCCCAACAGGAAAGGGAGAAACTGAGGTGTCTCAAATTAAAAGCCTGTGGGACTGGGGAGACAGGAGCAGGTGTGCAAATCCGAAGGCCTCAGGTTTTGGCAGCACCACTGCAATAAGAGACTGGTCATGCCAAACATTCTCTATTCTCTCTCCCCTTTTACCAAGTCTGAGTGCTCAGAGTGCTATGATCTTGGGAACTGAACCATCTCTTCAAAAGCTCATCAAAATCTTGACCCATGGTCTCTTTTCTACTAATGTACAAAGGGTCTATTTTGGAAAGAGGAGAGCTGTTGAAAGGGGTAGACTGCAGAACTTTAGGCTTAACCGTGACAATAAGACTCTCAGACTCATTAAATATAAACATGAAAATAATAGTCAACGAGGTGAGAGTAAATGAAAAGGCTTTTTTTCTCCCCATATTGGCACCTAGTGCCAAACAAATCTGAACCTTTCTAAAGCTTTTACACCTAAACCATGGAAAACCAGTATTCCTTTTTCAAACCAGCAAAGCTACAGCCCTGCACACTGTAAGGAAGAGAAAATCACTGTAACCAGAGAAAAAAATAACTTCTCTGAAAGCAGCACTACACCAGAGGCCAAAAGAACTATTAGATGGCAATGGGCCTAGATCTTTTTTATCCTTTGTCCCCAGACACTGAAGGGTTCAGAACTAGCAGACTTGTTATAAAACATACTTGGGACCTTGAATTCCACTAACTATTGGACCAAGTGGATCTGCCATAAATTGATATTCTTGAGACCAAACTATCCAACCTCCTACTAGGAAGGCAGTTAAATGGCACGCATTTTGAAAACCATTTAAAACCATGGCAGTGGAGTCACAAGAACAGCCACAGGAAAATGACACGATGGCAACGGTGAATATGTATTGCCAGTCAACCCAGTCTTTCCAAGTAAGCTAAAAAGACTGTGTGGTTAACTAAGAAGGTAAACTGAATACTTACATCGCAAACCAGCCACCTCATAATCTTCTTCCTCTTCTTCTTCTTCCTCTTCTTCCTCTTCATTGCTCTCATCATCTTCGCTGTCCTCAGAGGCAGACTCTTCAGTATAATTCCTGTGAGGTGAAAAGGATGTAGGGAACATGGTTCTAGGTCAAAGTGTTCCTATGGGGATAATAAAGTCCCATAGATATTCTAGCAACTTTTTCTTCTTCTCAAACTAGACAGATTTTATTGTGAAGGAAGGGAGCCTGAATCTAGGCCATGACACAGGAAACAGAATAAAAAACTAAGCTTCGACAGTATACCTTCTCCACCAGGCCCCAAGTGCTTTGATTAAGATACCAATGGCAACAGAACTCAAGACCAAAATGCAACTCCACCCCCTCTGCGCACAAAACAATACAAAATTCTTATTCCTTTTATCTCACAAAAACAGCCAGATAATGTAACATTTCAGATATTAAAATGTGTCCCCAACTCTGGGGTGGACTGAAAGAATAAAAGCCCAGACAGGTGTTACTCCACCTTGATGGCCCCCTTCCAGGAGCTAAAACAGCTTGCAGATGACCATAACATCAAAGCAATGGTAATCCCAGCTCAGAACAGCTGGTCCAAAGCCCCACCATTTCAGAGTAGCATGCCTCATCTCTCTAAGTGTAGCTGGAATGGAGTGAGAAATAACCGAGTAATACTGTTAGGTGGGGTCAGGATCAAACAATTCTGCCCTTTCAAAGAGAAACCAAGCCAGGGTGCCTATAAGCTGCCCTTTTACAACCTTAAATTTCAATGTGAAAAACAACAGTATTAACTTGGCAAATATTAGGTACCTCCTCATTACAAGGCCTTGTGTTTGGCCTTACTGGAATTAGGGCGAAGAACAAAGCACCACCTCTACTCTCAGGGCACTAACAATCTCATGAGAAGATGGTCGTGTATAAAACTAATCATAAAGGCAAGATGCAACAAAACATTGTTTTAGAGATCGAAAATTCAGTGGGAACACAGAGGAGGAACAATTAATTCTAAGGATGTAAGGACATTTCAAAAGAGCAGTGAAATTTTCGGTAGGTCGTGGCCAGTTTACCCAGGTGAGAGTTCTGAGAAGAGGGAATACTCCCATTTGGGAGGAAAACACAAGAAGCAAGGATATACAATGAACAGTCTGTAATAGGCACACAAATATGGGAACAAAGGCTCATAAAAACATATGTCA
Organism: Pteropus vampyrus; assembly: GCF_000151845.1. NCBI lineage: Eukaryota > Metazoa > Chordata > Mammalia > Chiroptera > Pteropodidae > Pteropus > Pteropus vampyrus. The sequence goes on along the minus strand of NW_011888974.1, from coordinate 1,316,670 downwards.
GTATTGTATAACAAGAGTCTCAAAAGTTAAGCTAGGGAGTTTGGACTTTATTGATGAAGCAATGGAAAAACTGAAATTTTTGAACAAGAAAGTAACTTAAGCAGATCCTTCTTTGCTTTATGTAAACCATTCTGGTACCACCACAAAAGCTGGAAGGATAAAAGGGAGAAAGATATTAGGTAAAGAGTTGAGAAGCCAATGAAGAAGCCCAGGTGAGAGATGTAAGAGGACTGAATGACAACAAGGATCTTGGAAAATGGACAGCAGGAGATTTATTCATTAGACATCTGGACACTGACTTGATAACATCTGCCAAATGCATATGACTATAGAAGAGGGAGAGAAAGATGTCTAAGTTGACACCAAAGTTCTAATCATGATTAAGGAAGGGAAATAATAGGAATGGATAAGAAAGGTAATTTTTAGCAGGATTTTTAGCAGTGGGTGGTTGTAGAAGTAATCACAAATTAAAAAACAGAGTGAAAGCAAAGCAGAGGAAAACAGTTATTTTAGAAGGCATGGTCAAGAAGATAGAGAACATGGCTGTTAGGAAAAAGTAGAAATGTCAACATTAAGCTAAAATTAAACCAGAGCCCTTTGAGCTCCTATTGTAATATCTTAATGAGCAGGCTCTATACCCAAAGATGAACTTAAAGGTCCTTAGAATCATTCCATTTGAATAACTGAAGCTAATTTTAACACCTACTTATTCATTTTTAAAAGAAGAAATTCTCACCTGCCACGGGAGTTACGCCTGGCAGTAGCAGGCTGGCAAGCTGGGCACTGCCACTCACCATCTGGTACTTCATAGAGGGCTGGCCTCAGACAAAACAGGTGGAAGGCTTTATTACACTCGTCACACAAGATCAGTTTGTCATCCTCACCTGCAAGGAGATAAAATTGTATAGCGTTGTCAGGAGCATAGCAACAGTCAAGGAGTTAAGAAAGAGCCATTCACCTTCAACACCAATGAAGAACAAACGTTATAGTATAGTGCTACTCCATTTTTTAAAAAATGCAGTCATTTTCTGAAAAGAAATATAGCACAAATTAGATCGTGTGTAATTTAGGGCTTAGGTCTTCTGACTCATATCCCAAAATCTATCCAGGCCTAGGACAGGGCAGTTAATATTTACTAAGTAGCAGCAGAAACCAAATGATGGCAGGAAATATTGCTGCTCCTTTGGCACTAAGAAATGAATCCACCATGAAATATTATATTTTCTGCCGTTCCTCCTCCTGGACCTCCTAAACACTTCCCAACTCATATCTAATATGGTTTTCTTAAAACACTTGGTTTCTCTACATTTGAAAATACACTGAACCAATTTAATATGGTCATTTGCTCTCTCCAACTGTCATTAGAAGTCAGTTTTTAAAGCAACTGAATGATTTTATACAGAGCTTTTCATTCTTGGAAATTAATTTCTAACCTAATTCACAAGATAACTTCAGCCACTGGAGAGTCAATCACTGAGGAAGGCTTTTAGCCATGAAATTCCTTTTACACATTTTGAGTTCTGAAAGCTATCAGCATTAAATAGTCCCAAATGCCTTGCTTTGGAGGACTCAGGGCTGGAAAGCCCAAACCTGAGTATTCTTCACAATGTACAAGTACTGCCCTCTGTTGGTAGCACCCTCTTACTTCACAAATAACTAAAATTCATAGATGATAAAAGGAATTAAAATGTCTAGGTTAACTATTTTTGCTACCTGTAGAAAATTTAAAGATTAGAGAGATCAACTGCTCTTATTTTTATATTCAAAATTGAGTAACAAAGGGCCTGGTTTGATTTGCCGGCATGTGATTTCAAAGACTAGCACTTTATAGCTCGGAAAATAAAATCTGTCCCACATTTAAATTCTGTGTACACAGAATTTTTTAGGGAAGAAAAGACCTGGAGAATGGAAGTCCTAGTCCCCAATATACTCAGATAAGCAACTTTAATCTAAATATACCTTTTTTTCGACAAACTTTGCATCTAGCATTTTCTGCTGACATATCCCACTTGATACAGGCATCAAGCATCCCAAGTAGAACATGCATTCTGGAAAAAGTCTGAGCTTCACGGATTGCTGTCTTCCATTTTTCCAGAGCAGATGCAACCTAAACAGAGACCAAATCAGGCCAGCATTACTACAATGACCTCAAAGACATGAATTTTTCACATAATACTGACAAGAGTACATTGAAAGAGGACTAGGAACAGGTAAAGATACAAGAGCATTCTGAGTACATTTACCTCCTAGAGCTCCTCCAGTCTAACTCATTTATAGAAGAAATCACTGCTCTGAAGGGTTAAAAAAAACTTGCCAAAGGTCACACAAAGAATTAAGGAGGGTTGGGGGAAGTAAATGACTAGAGACAGGTCTCTTCTAGTGAAAACACCTTAAGGATTCAGTGTCATTTAAAAGCAAGAACACTTGTTTAAATGCTAGTATGCGACAATGTCACATAGCTAATAGAACTATGGTTAACAAGAATCAGTTTCTACACTAACATGACATACTCCCAGATTACAGGGCCTAGAAATAATAAATAATATCTATAAAGTATTCTACAGCCCTAAAAAAGTATTAAGTACTGATATAAAATATCCATCTTGACTTGAGGTGAAAAATGTAAAGTCCCAGGGGTTAGCCTGACTTCATTCTGAGTAGTTACTCTCAGTATAACCTGCACTACCACTTTCAATAATCAGAAAATGCAATTAATTCAGAATCAGCCAAGCAAAACATAGTGAGGGTGGCAGAAAATATAATCAAGAATTTTGACAATAAACACAACCTTCTTGCCTATAAAATATACATTCTAAGGAGAAAGAGAAATACCATTTTAAGATAACACATTTAATTTTATTACTGTTTTATTAGTCAAAAGGTAGTGTTTTTGATGTTTCAAAGCACTTCCTGCCTAAATGATTAGGTGAGCATCCTTGTAAACAAATGCTAATGTGGGGGATACAATTCTCAGTCAGAAACCACAAGAGAGATGGACAAAGTAAAACGTAAAACTCAGGCAACTCACCAAAAGCAGAGAGGCTAGGTTATCTTAGTATCATCAACCTTGTGGAAGTCATATTGCTTAACCTCAGTCATGACTGAGGTTAGCAACCCTTGCTGCTTTTACCATTCGGCAGACACCACCAGTGCTGGATTTCACTCCCTTGCCCCAAGCAAAGAGATCTATAATAAGTAAAACAGTCTTCCTCCTACATGAAAGGCCAGTTAACCTGGAAGGCCATAGGCTTTAAAATCAAGCAGCAAGTGACAAAGATACTTGAGCTACTTCTGAAGCTGTGGTGTGAAGGTTGAGGAAGAAAAACTAATGCTGTCCTTTCTCTTTTCAACAAAAATAGAGAATCAGAGAGAGTCTTGCAGGTATAAATTTATGAATAACAAGAATAATATAAACACACCAAAAAACTCTATTTAAGAGGGTGCTTAAGGTGTAGTGGAAACTGACTCGTTCCTTAATTCAACCTGCAAATACAGATATTTCAACATCTGCCTTTGAAATACAGAATAATTTCCTTCCTTCCCTGTCCAGAGCTCCTCAGTAAAACGTGAGGTTCATTATGACAGCTGCCTCACTGGTCTTCTTCCCCTAATGTAACAGAGCTACCATATGGTACCAAGACTCTCTTAATGTAATAACGACCGAAGTCTCTTCAATGAAATATAAATTTTAAGATTTTAGGTTCAGTTCTTAAAAACAGTACAACTGAAAAAAGGCAGGGAGTGACTAAAATGGGCTTTGCTGTCATCTAGTGGACAGTCAGATGTACATAAGTATTCAAGAATACGTCCTATCAGCTTAAAGTACTGTTTTTTACTTCCTGAAGTTATTTCCTATAAATTATAAATCTGGATTCTCAATAGCTCACCTGGCCTTATTAACTGGAAGAGATCTTGGAAATAAACTTATTTAATTTCATTTTTAAAACATTTACTGAGATAAAATTTGCATATTAAAGTGTACAGGTCAATAGTTTTTCATATATTTACAGAGTTGTGCAACTATCAAGATAATCTTAACTTCAGAACATTTTCATCTCCCCAAAAAGAAACCTGTACCCATGAGCAGTCATTCCCCATTCCCTACCTTAACCCACCACTCCCCCAGCCCTAGGCAACTACTAATCTACTTTCAATCTATAGATTTGTCTATTCTGGACATTTTATATAACATGTAGGCTTTTGTGACTGCTTCTTTTACTGAGCATAATGTTTTCTAGGTTCACCCACATCACAACATGCAACAATAGTTCATTTCACTTTAATTACTGAATAATATCCATTATTTGGATATATCACATTTTGTTTATCCATTAATCATGATGGACACTTGGCATGTTTCCATTTTTGGCTATGAATGTTTGTGCACATTTGTGTAATGTTTGCTTATTATTTTTCGTGGAAAGAAAGCTTGTCCAATGTTTCATAGCAATTTAGGGCCAATTTATCCCCATCCCCATCCTGTTATACCCACTGAGTTATATACATCTAGACCAGCTGATACTGAGGGTAAAAACATTAGGCACATAACTTGATAGAACATCCTGGTCTTCTCCCATTGCACAAAATTCCAAACAGGCCAACACATTAAAAAAAAAACAAAAAACAAAAAACCTACCATATTCAAGACAGCGTTTTTAAAAACAGGTCAACAATAGCAAGATAAAGTTCTGACATTTTACACTGGTGGCACCCAGAAAATACTCTCTGTCATGCTGTGCTACTAGGAGGCTAGATACAATATTCTGGTGAAAAATCCAAATTCTCTAGTATGTTTAAATAAAGGTGGTCTCAAGTTAGAAGTGGGTATAACAGAATCAAGAGGAAGCCAGTTTATATGCAAATCACCGTTAATCCCTTTGCTTAACAGTAAAAAGGAAGCATCATATCTTGGCAAAAATATGAGGCTTCGGACTATATTCTTCCACAAAAGAATGTATAAAATTGAAAAACAGATAATCAGATTGTCAGGACAAATTCATCTAGAACATAACAGAACCCAGGATTTTGCCGAATTATCCAATGTCTTTCCCATTTTACACAATAAAATAAGCAGTAAATATTTGAAATCATCAACTATTACAAAAAGAGATTTCAGAGAGAATCTACTTTTATGCACAAGGAAACAAATGCCCAGTTTAGAGATAAATATTAGCTCATGCAAGAAGGTAGTGCCGGATGAAAAAACCCTGGCCTCATGTGAAGTGGAAACCTTCTAAGCAAAGGACAGTGGAAAATTTCTTAGCTGTGGCAAAGCTGACCTTCGGTGGAGAACTAAAGAGCATAATGTCATTTTAATGAAGAACACTGCTAAACTACTCAAAAGGCAACCTAATTGATTTTCCAAGAAACTCTCCCATGTTTTCCATTTGTGTAGTGTGTGTCTGGGCCTCAAGGTTAAACCTGCAAAAAGTGCTCGTATTTTCTTCCCCAATCAAACTAAGAATAAAGTTTTATATGACAAGCTAAGAAGAGGTTGCTTCACTATGGGGTTAAATACTAAAACAAACAAACAAACAAACAAACAATCAATCAGAATTCTACATCTATTAGTTCTCAATAAGAAAGCTTTACAGGTAAGGAAATGGCAAAGAAAGGTCCCATCAAGAAAGACTCTTCTGTATAAAACTGAGTTAAAAATAAAACCCACGTCGTACTCATTGAGGCCAGAAATTATGCCTAATGAGAAGAGATTTAGCAAGGAAACTTAAGCAACTAATGTCTTAGATTTCATCTAGAAAATTACCTGGATGCCATATAATCATTAAAAAGAATGCGTTAAAGTAAGAACCAAATCCTAGTACACTAATGACATGTGTGAAGTCTCTGAGGTTACATTATGAATTAATAGTTAAACCTTTATCTGAGTCTAAGTTCTCCGCTTACCTCTTCCCCAAAACAATCTTCTTTGTATCATATATCGCCCTTGGCTTCAGGAAGAAGAAACAGGGGAACATGACAACAATGTTTCAAATAACTGAGGAGCTTTGGGGAGTAGACTTAGTCGGTGTAAACTGGGAGGGCAGCTGTCAATAACAAGAAGGCCAAGTTCAGCTCCATCTATCAAAGCCTATGCCCCCAGCCATGAACTGATTAACTCCAATTTATTCTTCAAAACCTAGCTGATATGTTCTCACCTCTGGGAAGTTTTCTAATCTGCCCTAGGTATCCCTCCCTCACAGGTGAGCCAAGTACTGCTCTTTCATCATCAGTACCTGTCACACTACTATAATCATCTCTCACACTCAAACTGAGTTCCTTGAGGACAGACTTTCGGCTTCTACTCATCACTATAATCTCCAGACTTATCACAGTGACTGGCACAGGCAAATCTTTACAAGTTGTTTGTCAAAGAAGAAAAGAGGGAGAAAAGGAGAGAGAAATCAAAAATAGGGGAAAGTATTCCCTTGGCTAATAGTTGGGACCTCTCAGCATATTGTTTTCAAATTCTTAAGTAATCTTAAGCAGAAATCTAATACAAAACAAACAACAACAAAAAAACAGAGCTGCTAATAAAGAAAAATCAGAGACAACATCAACATAATATTCATCAGTAAGGAATTTAAGATGTTAAAAAAACAAACACACAATCAGGTAGATCTACATGGACTCACAGGGAGAGGGGACAGATGCTCAGGATATGCTGATGAGTAGAAAAACCGTAGAACTTTATGCAGAGGATTCCATTCTGTAAAGATCCAACAAACTCATCTTTGTATGTATATAAAAAATAAATCAAACTATTAGAGAGTGATATTCTTAGGGAGTAAAGTTAGAATGGAAGTTGTTTCATATTTTACTTACCTCTCTCATTTGGTTTACTTACAATGAGTATGCTACTTTTAAAATTAAAAAACTAAAAAACTGAATATCCACATACAAAAAAATGAAGTTGGACTCATACCTTTTACTACCTACAAAAATTAACTCAAAATAGATCAAAGATCTAAATGTTCAAGCTAAAACTATAAATCTCTTTGAAGAAAACAGAGGGGAAAAGCTTCATGACATTGAATTTGGCACTAATTTCTTGACCATGACACCAAAAGCAAAGGCAACAAAAGAAAGAGATTAGGAGAACTTCATCGAAATTTAAAACTCTTGGGCATCAGAAGACAGTCTATAACAGAATGAAAAGGCAGCTCAGGGAATGGAAAAATGTATTTGCAAATCATATATCTGATAAAGGATTACTACTCAGATAACATAAAGAACCATACAACTCAACAACAAAAACCCAAACAACCCAATTAAAAAATAGCCAAAAGAACTAGAACAGAAATTTACCCAAAGATAGAAAATAGCCAAGAAGCACAAGAAAAGATGCTCTACATCACTATTCATTTGGGAAATGCAAATCAAATCCATGAGATACCACTTTGCACCCTAGGCTACTGTCAAAAGAAATAGAACATAACAAATGTTGGCAAGGATGTGGAAAAATTGGAATCCTCATGCATTGCTGGTAGGAATGTAAAACAGTGCAATCACTATGGAAGACATTATGGCAGTTCCTCGAGAAACAGAGAGAAAGCTAATCTATGCTAGGATTGACTGTTTATCAATATTTTGATAACCTGTAAATTCTGTGATGTCTTTTGTCTTGCATCTCTTTGTCTACTTTTACACCAGTAACTTATAAGGAATCTTTGTAGTCTGCATTTGAATGACTTCAATATACTTCAGTTCCACTTTTTTATTTGACCCAAAGAAGCATTAAATAGGTCTTGAACACTGCCAGTGTGTTTTAGAAGCCTGAAGTTAGTAAGATGAAACCCAACATCAAGAATTAAAAGCAAGTAACTCATGTGGAAGGAATGTAAGAAAGAAAACACTGGGTGGTTTGGCTAGAGCGTAATTAGTACAGGGTACATTAACTAGATTCTCTGGCTTTTAAAAATTTGAATTGCAACAATTTTTTTTTGATGTGCTACTTCAATTTTTAGTAGCAAATAAATGTGTGTATAGGGATCTTATTAAAATTTGAGGCGTAAAAAAAGTAATTAAACAGAATTCCTATTTAATCCAGTAATTCTGGGTACATACCTGAAAGAACTGAAAGTAGGGACTGGAACAGATATTTGTACATCATGTTCACAGCAGCATCATTCACAATAGCCAAATAGTGAAAGTGACCCAAGTGTCCATCCACAGACAAATAAAAAAAAATGTGGTATAGACACACAATAGAACATTACTCAGTCTTAAGAAGGAAATTTTGGCACATGCTACAACATAGATGAACTTTGAAGACATTAAGACAACTTAAGACAGTCATAAAAAGACAAATATTCTATGATTCCACTTATATGATGTGCCTAGAATAGTGAAATATACAGACACAGTAAAAAAAAGGTGGTTGCCCGGGGTTGGGGTTGGGGACGAGACGGGTATAATCTAGTGTTTATAATGAACATAGTTTCAGTTTGGGAAGATGAAAGTTCTCGAGATGGATGGTGGTGACAGTTGCAGAACAATGTGAATGTCCCTAATGACAGAGACCTGTGATTATTTATTCTTTAAAAAGAATAAAATGTTAAATTGTTATGTATATATTTTTAAAAAATTTAAGAACTACCATACCTTTTAAAAAAGGAATCAGCTCTGGTAAAGTGGAAGGGGAACACTCTGACCTATTCTATTACCCAGCCCTAGAGTCAGGGCTATGCTCCACAGACCAGTCTGCAACCACAAAGTTTAGTGAAAGTGACAAAAATGGAACACTGGCTCAGGGAACAGTGCTTACAGTAGCATAGGGTCAGACTATTTAAAAACAAATCACATTCTTCTAAACAGTTATAAAACTACATCTTCATTAACTAGATACCTTTGCTTCCTCTGCCATTTTTTTCTCTTCATCCACCTCTTCAGTCTTTGCTGAATCTTCGCTTTGGAGTTTTCTTCTCTTTTGCTTGGGAGCCATGAAGCCTTGCAGAAATTTCTTTATGACACTGGCTTGAAGAGCAATTACACACTCACCAAAATCCTTTAGTTTCTCTAATGAGATCACCTACAGGAATTGGTTTAAAAACCAGATTGAGAGAAAGGCCAAGAGAAAAATGAAAGGAGACTATCCTTGACTAAATTCAAGTCAATCTAGACCACAACGGGTCACATAACATTAATTTATCTGGATTCTTCAGTTCAATGGATGGCTTATGCATTTAAAAGTAGCTGATTACTTCCATCTCCTCAACGAAGGGATCCACAAGATGCTGAAACTTGCCCTACTTAAGGAAGTTAGGCAACTCATCCATTCACTCAGTAACTGAGTATCTATTATGTGCAAGCTATAGTCACAAGGCAGAGAAAAACTGAGAAAGAAAATAAAAATTTTCTGACCTTTTGGCTTATAAACTATAAGCCAAGTAATATGCTTTACACACTTCACCTCATCTAAGCCTCACATTATTTTATGAATGAGGAAACGGAAGCTAAATCACTTTGATCCAAATCATGCTCTTAAATGCCAAACACTACCTTCTCAGTCACATAAGACTTGCCAATTAAAAGATACCATTTTATGACCACAAAGAGACACAAAGAATGATGATAACCCAATGTTAGCAAGGTATGGGCCTGGGTTTGGCACAAAGTAGGCAATTATTTGCTAAATAAAAAAGTAAATATAGTATCTGAAAACGGCAGTGCTTTGGGTTGAATAATTCTTCAAAAAATCATGTAAAAAACATAAAGATGTTTAAATTCTTTTCCCCAGGAAATGTACCAAAAATTCATAACCCGACTAATTTAAAGGAAACAAGATGCATATATAATTCGCTAATTCTAATAGCAAAGAAATATAAACTCTGACAGTAAAAGATTTAAAATCGTATCAACTCCATGGGTTATTATGAACCGTAAAATGATACAGACTGAAATAAATAAAAAGTGTTTATAAATTAGAAAAAATGGGGGAAAAGATGTAACTGCTCATAAAAATCGCACAACTACAATACACATGCTATAATGCATGAATAATTTTAAAAGACTCATAAATATTATGTGAAGTTGAAATGAACTTTATTCTTTAAAATCAGTAAAAAACACTTTGCAATAATAATTGATGGATAGTATTCTCCAATCTTCGTTCTAGCTTTGACACCTAAACCTATCTAAAGTGGAACACTGGAGCTCTTATGGGTCCTACTGAGCAGTAAACATCAGGACTATAAACAGGCCTTGAAATGGACTCATCGAACTGCATGAGTGTTGCCCAACATAAGCATAACTGTACTGAGCTCACCAGGTGTTAAGAATGGACAAAAACAGGATACACAAACATGTGTCATACTTTAAAACACAGGCACCACATAGGAATAGACATATTAAATAATGTTATGGGACTATGGCTCCAATACTGGTTTTCATTCAACTTAATAGAAAACCTCTTTTTAAACAAAGATTCTGAGCCAACTATTAGATTTTTCTGGATACCAGAAGATGACAAAGGAAAGGAGAAATATCTTAAGTATATAGAGAAGTTTTAGTTCTACACACGTCTTTCAAGACAGACCCAAACATATGATTTCCAGGATCATTTGGGGAAGTCAAAAACAGTATCAAGGAACAATTCCAAATTGGGTTTTCATGAGCAACAGATTTCTTTGTATGTTCTTACCCGAGCTTCAAATTCTGATGTTTCTTCCACATAACCAAGACCCCCCTTTTGTAATCTTGTTGCAACTTCAATGAGATCACTACGAAGAAAGTTTAAGAGCTCCTGGTTGCCATCACAAGATTTTAGACCCAAATTTGGCTTCCGGGCCAGATGAATAGAATGAATAATGTCCTGATACCTAGAAAAGTTGAGGCAAGGGGGAGGGGTAATAAATAAACTTTTGAAGATGGTCTACAAATTTCAATTACCTGAATGACATGTTTCATTTCTACATGACATATTTAGATCTTTTTAATCTCTCTGGTGTTTTTTAATATCTCATGTTTCTTGCACACATTTTCAAATTTCTCTTATTCTTGATTCATTTTAAAAACACATTTTACTCTATATTTGATAAATTCCAGTATATGAAGTGGTTTGTTATTCTTAGCTCTCATCCATGGTACCTGGAGTTTGTATATTTTTTAACATTTTGACCATGAGTACTGGGAATTTTATCTGTGGGAATTCTTTTGAGGCCTGGTTTGAAGCTGTGCTCCTCCAGAGAGAATGTGCATTTGCTTATGTCAGCTGCCAAAAACTGCTACCATCCCAAGACAACTTTAAATCATCTGCCTGAAATTCTTCACAACATAGTAGATACATGATTCAACTGAAAAGCTAAACAAGGACCTTCAAGTTCACTCTTACACTAAAGATTAACCCTCTGAAGTCCCAGGAAAAGACTCCAATAAGACTCTCCACCCTGAGTGGGCTGGGCCATAAGCTTTACTGTTGGCTTCCTACACCAAAATTAAAACTAAAGCTCAAAGGTTATCTGACTACTAAGTTCCCTATTCTTTCTAAATAATAAGTGTTTTTAATATTATTTTCCTCTGAATGCAAATTCATTGTTTCATTGGTTTTCTTATAAAGAATTTTCCTTTCGTTGTTTTCTAGATACAACACAATTTCCTTTTTAATTTCTTTCTTTGATCTGCGTGTTACCTAGGAATATATTTAACTTATTACCAGTTAAGATCTTTTTAGCCATCTTTTTAAATAATTTATTTCTAATTTTATTGTAATCTGATCAGAGAATGTATCCTGAAGCGTTCTACTTTTTAAATCTGTTGATTTTGTTTCTGTGGCTAAGTATGGGATAAATTTCTATAAATGTCCAACGGGCCAAACAAAAAAAATTATTTCTTTAAGTTTCCAACTGGCCTAGTTATCTTTTTGTACTTTTTAAAGATTTTTTTTTAAATGAGCTGTAACTGACTGTACACCCTTTAATTTATATCCTTCATCACTTTATGTATTTTCTTAAAAGAGCATATGTATTTTTATGAATCTGAACCTCATATGGTGACACATTATCTTATCCCCTTGTCCTTTCCTGGGGGAAGCAACTCAAATAATCACCACCAAGAGAGTAGATAAATAAATTGGGGGCAGATTCACAAATATTAGCGTCATGGAATAATATAAAAAAAAATAATGGCGCTCAATTTAAAAAAATGGATGGCTCTTTAGTGCTGAGTAAAGAGTAGTAAGTCCCAAAGGGTAAATACTATTTGACAGTTTTTAAGTAGTTCAAAACCAAAACAAGGTAGGTTTTTTTTTAATGTTCAACAAAACCAAAGAAAAAAAGTATAAGTTTTGTTTTTAATCCTGACAATCTCAAACCTTTTAATGGAAGGATTTGATCTGTTCACATTTAATGAATGGAACAAGTCCTTTCAATCTAACACATGTGCCTAGCAAATAATTTTAACATTAGGAACATTGTAGAACTGAATTCCTTCGTGGTTCAGTTTACTGACATTTTCCCTTGTCTTTCTTAATTTGCCTAGTCACATCTGTATTAATACAGCATGATTCAGAATATAATTTTACATATTAAACAGTGGGCTAAAATCATTACCACTGATACACGCATTACCACTCCCAAAAGTCGAGCAAAGTTGCCAGAATACATACTGAACAGTATTTTCCTTCTCTCTTCAATCAAATCTAAATTTAACCATGAAAGTACAGTCAGAAATTAAAGGTGGCCTTAACCCAAAACTTTGTTCTGGCTTTGATAGAAATAATGGCTAGAACAGGAAGAACACTAGCAAATCTAGATGGCTGATGCTAATGTTGTAGAGAACAGTTTTTATTTTGGGGTTTTTTGTTTTTTGAGATGTAATTCATGTAACATTAAACTCATCATATTAAAGCATACATTTGCAGTGGTTTTTATGTTGTGTAACCATCAAAACTACCTAACTCCAAAATATTTTCATCATCCTGTAAAGAAACTCCATACATGTTAAGCAACCATTCCCAATTCTCCCCTTCCCCCATCCCTTGACAACCACTAATCTACTTTGTTTATGGATTTGCCTATTCTGGATGTCTCATATAAATGAAATCATACAATATGTGGTCTTTTATGTCTAGCTTCTCTGACTCAGCATTATATTTTCTAGTTTCAGCGACCATGTGTCAGTACTTCATTCCTTTTTATGGTTGAATTTATGGACATATGAACCACATTTTGTTTATCCATCCATCTGATGGATATTTAGGTTGTTTTCATTTTTTGGCTACTTAGAATACCAACAGAATACTTTTGAACTAATGTGGAACTGCATTTGCAAGATAGCCTAACTACAATGAGGCTTTCAGTGAGGTACATGGCATGCATTATTCAATGACTAATTCTGCTACCCTGTATATACATGGTTTAAAAGCACATTTTTCCAAATAAGCATGATGTGCCTTGGCAAATACCAAGCAAAAGGAATATAAAAGGCTTACAGACATTTTTTAAAATTTAATAGATTTTACAGACAGCAAAAAAAAAAAAAAAGCCCACCTAAGATAGTTAAAATATCTAATGCTGAAGAGAAGACAGATGTAAGGAGCAAGATGAAAAATCCTTACCTCTTCTCTAGTCTCTCCTTAAGCTGACTTTCTCTTATTCCCTGAGGGTGAAGACAGTTTAGTAACTCATCCAGTTCCTTCTGACTATCACACAAAAACCTGTAGGGGCAAAACAGACCTAAATACTTCTGGGTTGGGGGTGGAGGGGTGGGGTGGGGTGGGGGAATCAAACACTAAAAAGGATCAAGGGTAGTTGGTGGGAGTTGGGAGAACAGGATCCCAAACTTGCTCACAAGAATTTACTATTTCTCTAAGATCTAACATTTACTTTATCCTTGGACAGTGGAATCAATGTTTTTTAGTAAAATATAACGAGACAAATTTTATAAAGTTAACCCATTTCCCGTGTAGAAAAAAGTGCAGCTTACTGCCAGCGTTCATTTAATTTTATATAAACACGTTCTTTGAAGCTGAAGCAAATCTGACCGGTTTTCAATGTAAAAATAAAATATAAAAACTGTTCTTGAAGTTATTTCTAAACAGAACTTGTCTCTAATCCTAATGTAACAGAAATGTATATATAAATCAGATCCATCAAATCAATCTTCAACTAACAACTGCTTAAGAATGGTGTTAACATCACGCATAGGAATGCTACATTTTCTAGGATTTGACATTTTCAGCAATCGAGAATTACTATATTTTGTAAATGGAAATGCCACTACTAAAAACAGAATGCTACAAATAGAACAATGTCATTTGTTTCCAAAAACTACCAATATACCAGAGCAATGCTAAAATAATAAAAGCGAGATATTTCACGGCAAACTTTGGGGGTTAAAGTTAGGACTATAATCCGCAAATTATCTTGGGGTAAATGCTACAGCCACTAGTGCCACTGGTGAGTATTCTCGGGGCAATCAGGAAATGGGTTGACAGGTACACTTGTCCATACACCTTCAAAGTATAAACTTATATCCAACAACAAAAGATAAATGGTCATTATACCAAAGGTGATCATAGCTAAAGCAGTTAATTCAGTCACAAAGTAGAAAGGGCCTTTTAAAATCTAGCTCCCTGCCTAAAAGCAGAATTGACACAAAGGAAGATTAATGGCTATATACATAACTTTTATTCTTTAATTAATGAAAATGAAAACCCTAAATACTTCCATTACCAAACAGACTGAAAAGTATTTCCAATGCTGTATGAGCTATCATATAATATACAAGGTTAAATTACAAGGCAGAAAAAAAAACACAACAAAATTTCAAACCTTTGAACAAACAAATATTTCCTTATCAAAAAATCAAGTCTGCTTTTAAAGCAGTAAGTTTACATATCCGAGAAATCACAGTCATACAAAATGATTTTAAGAGATAAATCATTAACTCACTGGTATTATATTAAATACTTTCTCAACACTGAAAAGGAAAAAGAAAGAGCAACCAGATGAATGCTCACATTACCATAGGTTCTGTCCTTGTTTGGGTATGGTGGTCTCTACAGCACAGATTTCGGTTGCTTGTCCATGCTGTGTGTTCATGCCTACATTTTTGCCTAGGTTTGCTTTCTTACCTAAGAAAAATTTATAATTAGGTTGAATATAGTAAATATCCAATTCCTAGTTTCAAACCTAAGCAGTACATAGCACCAAATCCAACAATGAATATACTATAGACTTATCCCTGGAAGCTTCAAATGTCAGATATGATTAACTTTTTTATTAACTTTTTTATAAACCAGTTCCTCTATACTAATATATGGCAATAATATAGATAGACCTTAGGCTTTTACTTGAAGCCTTACCTAATATAATTGGTTTGCTCTCCTGCTCTCATTCTCTCTCCTGCAATACTAACATATAACCTTTTTTAGCCTTTTTGGTCAGGTCATTTTAAAGAGACTCTGCCACGTTGGAACTAGAAAACATGAAACAAAAACATACACCAGATGCTCTACAAGTGAAGGGATTTGGATGCCAAGAAACAGTCAGTCTCTCATTTTGTTGGAAGCTCTATGTCTGAAGACGTTGACTTCCATTTATTACTCTTCAACATAACTGGCCTCACCTGGGTATTTACAAAGCCTACCAGAACTAGATTTTCTAAGTATTACAATCTAACACTTAATATAATTCAACACGAAAACACCTTAAATTGAAGTTTAGGGCTGTATGTTAATTTCCTTATTTAACAATATTGTGAGTTTGAAATATGAATTATGAGTTCCTCTAAAATC
>NW_011888974.1:1296127-1298017 GCF_000151845.1 Pteropus vampyrus | reverse complement strand
CTAATATAATTGGTTTGCTCTCCTGCTCTCATTCTCTCTCCTGCAATACTAACATATAACCTTTTTTAGCCTTTTTGGTCAGGTCATTTTAAAGAGACTCTGCCACGTTGGAACTAGAAAACATGAAGCAAAAACATACACCAGATGCTCTACAAGTGAAGGGATTTGGATGCCAAGAAACAGTCAGTCTCTCATTTTGTTGGAAGCTCTATGTCTGAAGACGTTGACTTCCATTTATTACTCTTCAACATAACTGGCCTCACCTGGGTATTTACAAAGCCTACCAGAACTAGATTTTCTAAGTATTACAATCTAACACTTAATATAATTCAACACGAAAACACCTTAAATTGAAGTTTAGGGCTGTATGTTAATTTCCTTATTTAACAATATTGTGAGTTTGAAATATGAATTATGAGTTCCTCTAAAATCAAGGAAAACTAAAGTTTTAAGAAAAGATTTCTCAAAAAAAAATAATCTAATATTTGAGAAGCAATTTTTATTAGGTTGTAGAAAGTAGAGCTAGAAGGAAGTTTACAGATCATCTAACCCCAGTGGTTCTCAACTGGTAGCCATGTTGCCTTCCCTGGGACATCTGGCAATGTCTGGAGACATATTTGGTTGTCACTATCGATATCTAGTGGGTAGAAGCCAGGGATGCTGCTAAATATCCTACAATGCAGAGGATCACCTTTGTTCGAGGATAACAAAGAATTACCTGCCTGAAAATGTCAAAACTGAGGTTGAGAAAACCTGATCTAACCTAACCATTTAATTAAAAACTTTTATTTAAATTTCATCCTTGCAATATTACATAGTTGACACTTGAACAACAGAGGTTAGAGGTGCCAAACCCCTATGCAATCAAAAATTTGCACATAACTTTTGACTCCCCTAAAACTTAACTCCCCTCAGTATCCATGAGGGATTGATTCCAGGACCCCTCTTAGATACCAAAATCCAAGGATGCTCAAGTACCCTATAAAAAATGGCATAGTTGGTCTTCCACATCTGTGGACTCCCAACCATGTGATGGAAATAGTATGGGTATTTACTAAAAAAAAGTCTACATATAAGCGGACTTGCACAGTTCAAACCCGTGTTGTTCAAAGGTCAATATATATATACGCTCTATATATACCTCAAGATAAAATATTTACAAATATATTTAGAAAAGTCTATTTCTGCATTTAATTTACCAATTGAGCACATCCATGTAACCAGAACCCAGATCAAGAAACAGGATAATATTAGTGCCCCTTCATGACCCCTTTCTCAGTTATTTTTTAGTTAGATATTTGTTGTTTTGCCTCACTAGAATTTGAGGTAAATGACATTTAGAACCTTTTCTGTATTGTTTGCTATCTTGCACATCAAAAATTGGTAGGCACATAGAGATGCACCATAAATATTGAATAAATGAATTCTAAAAGGGGAAGAAGACATATAACTGCCTTAACAGCCCTACTATCTCAAATCTAGCCCTTCAGGGACCTACGAAGAGATTTATGAGGGACAAAGTTTGAAAACCACTCATATAAAATCTAATACAAGTATTAGAGATGTTTGGGAATTAAGTTTTACATGAGTAGTTTTCAAGCTCTTTATTTTTTCACATTATGACTGGAACAAAGTTGGTAATCAAAATGTTAGTTTCCTCCCTTCTTTCTGTACATTTCACACCCATTCACCCCACTCAAATATATCTACCTAAGAAGGCAATAAAGAAATTCTGCAAATGGAAAAGATAAAGAGGAAAGACAGTTCTAACATTTACCCTACTTGAGCAGGGTCAAATAACTAACAGATATACATACTGCGGGGACAGTAATCCTCATCAGGAGAGTCAGCATGGTCTTTGCGGTGATGGCTGAATCGGTAGTCAATGCT
>NW_011888974.1:1282307-1296077 GCF_000151845.1 Pteropus vampyrus | reverse complement strand
TTTTCTGTATTATTTGCTATCTTGCACATGAAAAATTGGTAGGCAAATAGAGATGCACCATAAATATTGAATAAATGAATTCTAAAAGGGGAAGAAGACATATAACTGCCTTAACAGCCCTACTATCTCAAATCTAGCCCTTCAGGGACCTACGAAGAGATTTATGAGGGACAAAGTTTGAAAACCACTCATATAAAATCTAATACAAGTATTAGAGATGTTTGGGAATTAAGTTTTACATGAGTAGTTTTCAAGCTCTTTATTTTTTCACATTATGACTGGAACAAAGTTGGTAATCAAAATGTTAGTTTCCTCCCTTCTTTCTGTACATTTCACACCCATTCACCCCACTCAAATATATCTACCTAAGAAGGCAATAAAGAAATTCTGCAAATGGAAAAGATAAAGAGGAAAGACAGTTCTAACATTTACCCTACTTGAGCAGGGTCAAATAACTAACAGATATACATACTGCGGGGACAGTAATCCTCATCAGGAGAGTCAGCATGGTCTTTGCGGTGATGGCTGAATCGGTAGTCAATGCTGTCATGCACCCAGCCTTTTTCAATGAACAATCCTGGAACTTCATCTGAGAAGAGCCAGTATCTACAAATCACAACCACATATTAATAACATAATAATACATCATGAGCATAGAATGACTTTACTGTTTGGGAAGATGATTATAGAATATTACTGAATATTCAGAAATATACAAATTATAAAGTAAAGCAAAAAACACCAAAATTTTTGACATTTGAGACTTGTTTAATATCTGTAATTTTTATACCTTCTAATATTTCTCTACTTCGGCTTCCATACAATGTATGTATTTAAAATGCATTGCTTTCTACAGCCATGCCACATGAATAAGCCCGATCCCATCTGATCTCAGAAGCTAAGCAGGGTCGGGCCTGGTTAGTACTTGGATGGGAGACCACTTAGGAAGACAAGGTGCTGTAGGAGCAAAAAACTAACTAACTAATCAATCAATCAATTAATTAATTAAGGGATTGTAAGTTGACAGATTGTAAGGTCCTTGCAATCTGTGAGGTCAACCAAGGATTGTCTCATCTAAAAAAAAATTTTTTTTAAATAAAATTAAATGCACTGCCATTTTTAAAGACCTCTATTTGGTTTATGTTTCGCCTATCACTATAATTTAAGTTTCATATTTGTGGTATCTTCAAGGACAGGATCATGTCCTATTTATCTTTATAACCCCAGCATTTGGATAGTAAATATTCAATAAATGTGATGAGCAATTGTTTCCAAAATCCATGAACAGAAAAATGTGTCTATTCTTAGTACTGTAAACAGTTTCATAACTAGTAAAAACATAAAGGCCCTACAAGATGACAAAAAATAAATTTAATGACTTACCTATTATGGTTTCGATCTGTACCAATAGGAGTCCTACGCATGACAAGTTTAGCTTTGGCAATTCCCTCCTGGAATGCCTTCTCAGCAGCTGCTTTGTGTTTTCGTATTCGTTCTTCTTCAGCTTCGCGTTCAAGTTTCACTGTTAAAGATAAAAAGAATCAACTAGATTTTTTTTTCTAGTAAACTCTATTCATACAAATTAAATAAGATATGGAGTGAAAAGTACCTAGTATAAATTTCCACCAAACCTTAGTTTTTCTCCTAATTCTAATTTATTATAAGAAATGACACCTAAAGGCAGCAATTTCTATCTGGTCCTCCTATGTGTTCTGAATTTTGGTGATATCACAGCCATCAATCAATGTAAAAATCTTTCTCTCCAAAATGTAATTTATTAATTTAAGTAATTAAGTTGATTTTATCTTATTAGTAATTAATTTTAGATGTAATCTTAAATGGAATTAATTGAAATATTTTATGATAGGACCAGTCATAGGATCTTCAAAATGATCAGGATGGATAAAACTAGAATAGTCATTTCAAAATAAAACAAATTTCAGCCTTGAGAAACTTGATAGTAATTCAGCTTATTAGCCCTGGTGACAAGAAAAAAGAATTGAGAAAGCAAAGGCAGGGAAAAACTTGTGAATAACAATTACTGTCTATTAAATATTATTTTTCAAGTTATTTAGCAAGTTACCTTTTTTTGTTTGTTTTTTAGGCGAGGCAACCCTTGGTTGATCTCACAGATTGCAAGGACCTTGTAAGCTTACAATCCCTTATTTTTTACGCCTACAGCACCTAGTCTTCGTAGGTGGTCTCCCATCCAAGTACTAACCAGGCCCGACCCTGCTTAAGTTTCCAAGATCATGTGGGATTGGGCTTGTTCAGGGTGGCATGGCTGTAGACTACTACTGTCAATATTTTAAAAAGTTGTAATCAATTTATTTTTGATCATTTATTGAATGGATTTATTCTATCCCAACAGAAATTTCCCTGAACAAAAAAAACTCAACTAAACATCTACAATATGATGAGACTCTGGAAAATGTAACAGTCTAACAGTATTACTTTAAAAATGTTAAGACGAATTTCATTTATTTAAATCCAACATGGCATGTTACCTTTAATAAACAATTTTCTAGCCTGAATGAAACTATGCTCACAATAATGATTTCAGTAGAGATCAGTACGCAAAGGTAAATAATGGCTGAATCACAGTAAAGAAAAAGCTCCTTCTCCTGCAGCTACAAACAAACTAGGGCAAGTCATCAAAAGACCAAATCTAATGCAGGAGTTACAGCACTAAACTAGATATGAAAGCCCTGAACTCTAATTCAAATACTGGTATTGACAAAATATTAATATTCTTTGCCCCGTTTCTCTATATCAATAGAATATCGTCTACCTTGCCTTTCTCCTATGTTAACTGTAATATACAGAGTCACACTTCAGAAACTGAAAAAGAAATCATTATATTTCAGGTAAAACACAGCTGAAGTATGACATAAATAAAGTTAACCTCCATGTTGCTTTTTATGGAATACAATTATACTGTCTTTCAAACTGGCAAGTATATATATACACATACAGTGTGCATCCATATGTAAAAACATTTCAATGGCCATAAATGGTATAACCTAAAGTCTGTTTTAAAAGAAATATTACATACTTCCTAATGAAAGAACTACTCAAGTTGTTTGACTTAAAACCTCTCACACATAATTTAAGACTATTTCTAGATATGTCTGTCTAATCCTTAGCATCCAACTTTGACAAGTAAATGGTTTTTACCATCTTCACTTCATAAGCTGGTAACTTTCATAAAGTTGGAAACTGTAACAGTGATCAAAATAGTTTATAGCCTTAAAAAAAAAACTAATATACTTTGTAGGTTTACTGTAAGATAATAGCAATTCTGAAAGTAATTTTGTGTACATTGTAAGACTGACCAAATAAATAAATATTGATATGGATGAATGCCAGGGTTCTCAGGGTACTAGACGAGAGATACAAACATAGAATAAAGAACAGCAAAGTAGAACCCTTGGGTGTCAAGCTCTATTTAGAATAAATTTAACAGAAGTACCAACTTTATATTCTGAAAACTACAAACTATTGTTCAAAGAAATTCAAAATCTAAATAAATGGAAAAGATATTCATGGATCAGAAAACAAAATATCATTAAGATGGCAATAGATCTATTAGATCTATAGATTTAACCTACAGATCCCAAAATTAATCTATAGATTCAAAACAACCTCTATCAGAATCCCAGGTGGCTTCTTTGTAGAAATTGACAAGCTAATTCTAAAATTACTGTGGAGTTGCAATGGACCTAGAACACCCAAAACAATCTTTACAAAGAATAAGTTACATTTCCCAACTTCAAAAACTATTACAAAGCAACAGTCATCAAGACACCATAATATGGTATAAGAATAAACATATAGATCAGTGGAATAGAATTGAAAGTCCAGAAATACATCGATACATCTATAGTCAAATGATTTTTGACAAAGGCACCAAGATCATTCAACAGAGGAAAGAATAATCTTTTCAACAAATGATACTGGGATATCGCTGGATAGCGACAAGCAAAAGAATGAGGTTAGACCCTTACCTCATACCGTGTACAAAAATTAACTCAAAATGAATCAAAAACCTAAAGGTAAGAGCTAAAACTATAAGACTTTTAAAAGAAAACATAGGAGTAAATCTTCATGACCTTGGATTTGGCAATGGATTCCTAGATATGACACCAAAACCACAAGCAACCAAAGAAAAAAATAGATAAACTGGACTTCGTCAAAGTTTAAAAATTTGTGCTTCAGAGGACACTATCAGGAAGGTAAAAAGACAGTGCATAAAATAGGTGAAAATACTTGCAAGTCATATATCTGATAAGAAAGGGATTTGTATTTAGGTTACATAAAGAAACTTACCTCAATAAAACAAGACAATCCAATTTGAAAATGGGCAAAAGATCTGAATTAACATTTCTCCAAAGAAGATATACAAATGACCAGTAGGCACATGAAAAGATGCTAGAAATCATTAGTCATCAAGGAAACGCATATCAAAACCACAATGAGATACCAATTAGCAACCACTAGGACGGTTATAATCCACAAGTCACATAATAACAAGTGTTGGTAAGGATGCAGACAAGTGGAGAAATGAGAATGAATCCTCATACATTACTCATAGGAATGTAAAATTGTGCAGTCACTTTGAAAAACTGTCTGGCAGTTCCTCAGTTAAACAGAGTTACAATAAGACCAAGCAATTACATTCCTAGGAATCCCAAGAGAAATGAAAAGATATATCCACACAAAAACTTGTACACCAATGCTCATAACAGCATTATTCATAATAGCCAAAAAGGTGGAAACAAACCAAATGTCCATCACTGATGAATGAACAAAATATGGTATATCCAAACAACAGAATATTATTTTGCTATTAAAAAGAATGAAGTACTATTGAAACACACTATAATATGGATGAACCTTGAAGACACTGTAAGTGAAAGAAATCAGTCATAAAAGACTACATATTTATTAAAAGATTCCATTTACATGTCAGAACAGGCAAATTTACAGTCATGGTAGTAGACTGGTGGCTGCTTAGGACTGGGGAGGAGGGATGGGTGGGGTGATGATAGCTAAAGGGTATGGGGCTTCTTTTTGAGGTAATAAGAATGTTCTAAAATTGTGGTGGTTATACATAACTATTAAAAAATACTAAATTGTATATCAGAAATGGAAGAACTGCATGGTTTATGAATTATTTAATAAAGCTGTTTATTTAAAGTTCAGATTTCACAGTGCTATCAAAGCCCAAAATTTTTATGTTCTTCTTAATAGGGGAAAAATTAACAACTAAGTTGGTAACTGTGCTGAAGGCTTCAAATACGCTGTCATTCAATTGTTACAAGTCTTTACAAACATATGATAAACTGAGGCATGGATAAGTAACTTGCCCAGAGAAATACAGCTACTCAAGGCAGGGTTTTAGCCCATATTAGCAATTCCGAAGTCATACATTATTTTCACTACGCCTATTTGTGGATCTAGTCCAAACCAGAAAACCCAGAAAAGATGTTATCACATGAATCTAAGCCAAACTATCATTAATTATAGAATGTCAGGCTGAACACTCATGCTAGAACATTACATACATAGTAAGGTCTGTGGTATTACATAAACAACTAGTTATGACAAATAAGAGACTCTACCGTTACCTCAGTAATTTCCTTACTTTTACTACCTTCTCAAGGCTTCCCCTTTTCTCTCAACATGAGCTTTTACCTTTCATTTCTCTCTCCTGGATTTCCCGTTCCTTCTTTGCCTGAATGGCAAGTAGCCGTCTGCTCTTCACAGCACTAATCATGTCTTCAGCTTCCATATCTACCTGGGGCTCAAACTTCACAACTTCTTTTTTCCTATCAGTTTTGCCTAACCCATTCTCCTCTTTCCCATTTTCTTTATTTCTGGCTTCCATTTCTTTCCGTTTCTGTTTCTCTGCTCTCTTCTTATCATTTTCTTCCTTTAACACAGCAAGCCGTTCCTTCCACAACTCTGCAGACATCTGCTGCCTCGTTTCCATATGGTCTTGCACTGAGTATGTCATGAGAATCCGGTGGCAGAGTGCTGTTAAGATCTGTAGCTTCTCTTCTGATGTTAGTTCAAAAAATTCAGAGGTTTCCAACTTCTCTAGGAACTCATCTTGTACCTCATTGTCCTCAAATGGTGCTGAATCTTTATTATCATCTGTGTCCGAGCCCTCACTTTCCTCCTGAACATCAGATTTGCGTAAGCAGAGCCGCACCAGCTCTGAAACAGAATGCAGAGTCAGAGGGATTTCCGACAGCTTCATTCCCAATTCACCATAATCTTCTGCTATTTCATCTTGTAATAAGGTCTGTAAGAGGATGACCAACACTCTATTTAAGTATAAAAAGCCACCCTTTTCTGCACTCAAGGCTTCCATAAGGGACACAGCAGTAATAGGATACTGAGCATCTGGTAAGAGCAGTCCAGAATAACAGCTCAAGAACTCCACCACCATGGCCACATCCCCAAAGAGTGTGTTGGGCAACCCTTCAGGGGTATCCACCAACCTAAATGTTGGAAGGTTTTTGCCAGTTAACTCTTGGTCCTCGTACCGCTTCTGTTTTTCTAGCTTCTCAAGCATTTCTTTCTCTCTCCGTTCTTTGGCTTTCTCTTTTAACTTTTCTTTCAGTTCCTCTCGTTTCTTTTTCAAATATTCTTTGCGTTGTTCTTCAGACATAGAGGCCCACCTCTTTTTGTGTTCTAGAAGCTCAAAGCGTTTTTGAACAATACTTCGCAATTCTTCCGGGAGACGAGCTCTATCTTCACTAGAGAGGAGACGAGCTGTTTTGGAGATAACACAGGACAGGGCACTCTTCTTGTCCTCCCTGTCTTTGTTTTCTTTGTAGTAGGCAATAAGGTGTAGGGCAGCAGGAGGCAGATGTTTATGAGGTTTACTAGAGGACCTGGGTGTACCCCCAGAATTCCGTGGGGCTCGTGTCATCTTCTGAGTGCCTTTAGCCATATCCAACAAAGTCATTTGCTTCATTTTGGTTTTAGGAGTCTTCAGGCCCTTTTTTGGAGATTTGGAATTCCCTGTGGATTTCTGTCCATTCAGGATGCCTTTGCTTCTGCCCTTTGCTTTCAAAGGTTTGTCATTGTGCTTCCCTGGTTTCTTGGCATGTGGGCCTTTCTTAGGAATGTGAAAATTAGCATGTAACTTGTTGGGTGACATCATCTTCATCACTTCTTCCAGATGCTCTTCTGGAGATTTGGAATTCTTTGAGTTCTTCACTTTGAGTGGTGAGCCATTCAAGGATTTCTTCAAGTGTACATGACACCATAACTTAGGATTCAGTGGTGAACTCAGAGAAGAGTTGTCCGTCTTGGATTTCTTTGAGGGCTTCCTGTCTGGGGATCCAGTATTTTTCCTCTTAGTAGAAGGGTTGAGAGTCATGTACTAGAATTCAAGAAGAGAAGCAAAATTAATTTTAAAAACTAATTTAAAAAAACAGTATTTTAGCATCCTAGAGGCCCTGTATCCGCTATTCAGGTAAAACTACATATTCATTTTTCTTCATAGATACTATGTCTCTGAAAAAACAAAAATATAAATGTTAATGTTTTAGCAATACCGAAATTTTCTTGATACCATCCTTAAAAATCTATACTCTAATTTAATTAGACATTTTTGCTATGTAACTAGCTTTCTCTTTATACACAGATTAGCAGTTTTTAAATACTTTAAAGAACTATGAACCCTTTCCTCAAAAACATACAAAACTAAGCATACAATTTCAGAGTCCATCCATGGATCCCGGATTAAGGATACTAGATTTAGATAACAGCAACATTGTTCCTGAGACAGGACTAGATTTTTATATTTTAGCCTTTGTTCCAATTGGGGGTATTCTATGCTTTAAAGGAGAAAGTTTACTGTTTAAGTATGTTTGTCTAAATTCAGAAGTATATTTCTTTATTAAAAGTATCAGTGAGTATACCAACAACAAAAAGCAGTGCAAGCTAATAAAAACAAGTAAGGGGCCCTAGTGACCCTGGCCTCCTAGTTCCTCAAACTCCCCTTTGTCCTCTACCTACACCTCAGAAACTCATTCCCATGAATACATTAACTATAAGCCCTCTAAATTCTCAATTTCATGTAATTCTTTTTGATCATTCCCTCACATCTTTCTAAGTCACACCTTCTAACACCCCAACTCTGCAATCCTTCAATCCCACCAAGACCTTAAATCTTTTAATTCTATCACATTTTCACCATGCTCATTTCCTTGTCCTTACCCAGATTAAATCCCACAGTCAATCACTGTAAGCAGTCTTGCATAAAGCTACAGTTCCCTTGTCTCCCTTGCTCTATTATACCTAGTTACTCCTGGCCTGCCCATGTTTGGCTTAAATATGACTAGAATAAAAGATACAGTGACAGTGTGTGTTCTTAAATTCATAACCAGGTTGCTCAAATGGGTGGGTCCTGAATGCCACCCAGTAATCACAGTATATTCTTAGTCCATTCACGTTCCCACTTTCCTAAGACACACATCCTCTCCTGTCTCCTCAAACATCAACCTTATCCCCATCATATAGAATGTTAATAGGTTAGAACCAGCCAACCAGTCATAAAAATATTGTTTGTTTAAATGTGTGTTAAAAACAAACAGAAAAACACTTGATTTCCATGCTTTAAAGAATATAATTACAAAGAAAAAAAACCTGGCAGCTAAAACACAAATTAAATGAAATAAAAACCAGCAATGAAAAAGTACAACTAATTTCAAAAAAAGTATTCCTTCAAGTGATTAGGAGAAAAGACTAGATAACCTCTAGAACACTCAATTCTAAAAAACTTCAGGTTTTTGAGTGGAAGGAACTAACTTGATAAGAGCAACATGCAAAGAAGTAATCTAGAGGCAGTGGATAAGATAGGTTACTGTGGAATGAGACAAGGAAACAGCTAAAGACTATGGAATATGAAATTATGAGCCCCTTTAAAAAGGCAATAGGTAAATGGCTATTGTGAAATAAATCCCAGGGATGATACAGACACCTATGCTCTTGTTTAAAGTAAACAAACGGGTGTAGTAAAATTTAATAAGCTGTATTACAATACCAAAGAAGATTTAAATATTAAGGATATAATCAGAGAAAGAAACTCAGAGAACCAAGGCAGTATAAGAGGTACAAACAGGGTCTACAATGAATAAGTTGGCTTACACTTAACAAGCCCTTCTTCTGGCTAAGTTCGCTAACTTTAAAGGCCAATCTGCCCTTTAAGAATTACAGGCAATTGCCAGTTATTGTTCTTCTAGCTGGCTGTTTTTGGGTTGTTCCTCAATTATCATCCTCAGTATGGGTTGATAAACAGGTTTCATAATTTACAGACTATAAACATTATCAGTGACTCAAGGGACACTATCCCCCAGAAGAAGCAGAATTTCTCAGTTCTCATTCCCCAGAAACAAATTTCAAAAGATTAAAAAGAATAAGCAAAAATAACTTATTAAGATTCAAGGACAGTAAGAGTACCAAAGAAAACCGTATTTCAAAATAAGCCTACAAATCATAGGGTTAGACCCAACACGACCCAGGCAGGAATTAAAGACAAATATGTGCCTCCCAAGAGTTAACTCTCCTCCTCAGCTAGTCTTAGAAAATATTCAGAGTACAGACAAAATAGACTGATACTTTTTCTAATGCTCAGGATAAGTCAGACTTAAGTCATTCTAAAATGAAATTTATCACTAAATTTCACTAAATAAAGAAGAGTAAGTTTCATTTTTACCATTTTAAATAGATATGTTTTAACAGGGTCTATTATAATTGGGCCACTTCTTAATTTACTGATTATGTTTCTATTTTAAAAGTCACTCAAATTTAGCATAAGTTTCTTTAAATTTTTTCTACTTAGAAGCATTGCATTATGCAAAATGATACAAGAAAGAGCTGGGATGATTTAATCATGAGAGGGTCCAGCTACTCTTTTTTATTTATAAGGTGTGGTTTTTGCCAAGCCACACTGTGTAATTCTTTTTCTCTTAAAAATGAAATAAATTAACTCACCCAACCCCCTCCCAACAGGCCAGCTCCCAGCGTGAGCAGTCCTTCAGTAACTGGATCATCTCAGCATAGGGCATGCTGGGCAGTCACAGCCAAATGGGAGCCAACATGGCTGGACTCAGGGGGATCTGAAAAAGTATAAAACCACTTATGTGCTAAGGATCTCCCCTATCCCCATTCAGCATAAGTAATCTACTAGAGTAGTCCATAGGAAGGGAGAAAAGAACGGACATCTGGATTAGCAGTATTACAGTTTTTGGCAAAAGCCATTCCTAACTGCTAAACAGGTAAAAAATACCTGTCTCAGCAATATGAGAGGCTGTAAGAAAAATAATATATAATCAGAGAAACAAACTCAGAGAACCAAGGCAGTAGAAGAGGTATAAACAGGGTCTACAATGAATAAGTCAGCTTACACTTAACAAGCCCTTCTTCTATACTTGTTCCTTGTCACTTGGAACAAACCGCCACCACGCATAAGGAAATCTAATAAATAAGATAAAAATAAAGAAATTTTATTTATAGTAGCTCATTCAGATGCTAAATTTAACTTAATAGTAAACAGCAAGAACCCTAAATTAGAAATTTTTGGCTGTCTATATGGATTTTTCATTCACTGTTCTTGACTGCCCAAGGAATTATGTTAGGAGTTTTAAGGCAACATTCATATAGTGGGTTTGTCTGAGTCTAGATGCCTTTATCAGCAAATTTGTGAAATGTTACTATAAAATATTTTTCAGTGTTTTGAAAGTTAATTTTTTAAAGCACTTCTGCTCTTGTCTCCAACTCATATAAATAAACTTCAGAGCCAAAATTTAAAAAAAAATCTTAGGGCTCTCAAAATTTATTTGAAACATCAGTTATTAGAAGAAACATCTCTAAAAATATATAATTATCACTAGTAATGACACAAAATTACATCATGTACCTTCTGATGTCACTGAGAAGAACATAACATCATTTCTGTGGTATTTCTACCAAAAATTCATAACCTAAATTGAATCATGAAGAAATAAACCCAAATTTAGGGGCATTTTGGAAAAATTGGCTTGTATTCTTAAAAAATGTCAAGGTTTTTAGAAGACAAAGAAAAACTGAGGGATTATTCCAGATTAAAGGGATTAGAGGATACTCAAGAGACAACATGTAAATACATAATACTATATTTGATCCTATTAAAACCAAAAATTTTTTAAAAGGATTTATTTGGATAAATGGCAAAATTTGAGTAAGAACTATAGATCAGATAATAGTAGTGTTTCAATGTTAATTTACTGATTTTGTTAACTGTACTACAGTTACATTAAAAATATCCTTGTCTTTTTATTATTTTTCTTTACTTCTTAAATTTAAAAAAGGTTAGACAGAAAATACCCTTGTCTTTAGACAACACATATTCAAGTATTTTGTAAAAGGGCATCCTGTCTTATCATCTACTCTCAAATATCTCAAAAAAAAAAAATGATTTGTGTATGTGTATATAGAGAGAAAATAACAAAACAAATGTAAATGTTAACGTTTGAGGAATCGACTGAAAAAGTACGATCTACTTGAAAGGAAATTATTTATAGTATTTTTGTCAACTTTTCTATATGAAATGATTTCAAAATAAAATGTTTTTAAAATGTATTAGGAGCCAAATTAAATCAGTCCGAATTATTTCAGGATTCCAAATGTCAAACAAAAGTCTTATTTCTTGTTACATCTCTATCCAAAAGCTTCCTCAGTAGGATACAGCAGTCCAAAATAAGAGTTCAAATATTACCAAGAGAATAACAAAACACTAGAGCTGCATGTATTAGAATAGAAAATGAACTAAGCCGATTTCATCTTAGATGACAGTTATCACTCAATTACCCTGTAAATCATTTCTCCAAGTCATTAATTGGCCTACAAAAAATTGTTATCCCTAAACTCAACCACAGCTGCATTTTTCTTGAGGAACAGAACTTCTTAAAGAAATGAACTCACTAGCTATGTTCCCATTACAGTTATGTGAAACATCACAGGACATAAAATGAGTAAGAGTATCTGTAATTTATATGTGGTTTACTAGACCACAAACACACCCTCATCATCACACCACGCCCTACTCAGGTAACACTCTCTTCTCTCACGCCCAAGCTCTCCCCATCAGCCCTTTCCTAAAACTATTACTCAGAACTTGCTTCCTCTCTCCAGATCTCATCTCTCTAGATCTCATCTCTCAACAGTTGTATTCAGCAGCCTAGTAGAACATTAAATTCTACGAAACACAAAGAGAAGACAAAGAGACAAAAAAATGTTTTAACCTACCGATTTTGGGACAGATCATGTGATCAGGTCTAATTTTCAATGCATTACTTAAAATTTTCTTTAGCTGAGGAAAGAATCCAAAGCACTGTTTTATGGTCTATTTATCTATGCCTTTACTATATTCTGTCCTGGCTGATACCAAAAGGTCTTAAAGAAAACTAATTTTACGAATAAACAAAAAAACACTTATGTAAAACTCAGAAGACAAAATTCGGTAAAATATCAAATAGTACTGGGGAATAAGAAATCATTGTTTAAGGTAGGAAAAATAAATAAAAAGTTAAGTATGTGCTCTTAATTTTGTAGATTAGTATTTTACAAGAGTCTCAATTTCTCTTACTAGGTAGAACCACTGTCTTCTTATAGCAGTTTAGTCTACACAAGCTTGCATGTTCAAGACTCAATCTGAATTACAGCCAAATTTCATTAAGTTAATATTTTAGGCCCTCAATAGGAAATTTGAGTAGCCATTTTCAGAAATTGCTTTTCAAGCTATTTCCTGGAACTGTAGTCTCTGGCTCCTACAAAAAGTAAAGATCAGCTTTTTTATTCTTATAAATCCCAAAGACCTTTTATCCATAAATTCTTAATCTTTATTTCATTTAACACACTTGAATCATTAAACTAAAATACATTAAAAGACAACTATAAAATTTAAAGAGGAAAATATTAAAGGACTCAAATGATAACAAGTCTAAAACTCAATCAAAAATGATTTTATATAGGATTCTCATGCAATACATATAGTTATTTCAAGTTAAAACTACCAAAAGCTGTATCAATTCAAAAACTACAGCAATGAAATAACAATGAATTAAATTTCCCCTCAGTAAATGAAAATATTAAGGAACAAATTTAGATTTACTAAAGTGCCATGGAAAATTTACTCCTGATCTAGAAAAAAATAATTCCTGAATTTTTCTTTTTATACAACTAATAAAAATTTAAAGAGCATAATGAAAGATAATGCTTGATCATGCTTATCTCAAATAAGAAAACATGTTAAATGCTCAACTATGGTTAGAGGTCTTTATCAATGTTTGAAGAAATAAAATCATTTCTCAATATTACTTTTGTCATCAAAATCAATTTAAGATATCTAAGGTGATTTAATTACATGACTCAAAATAGCCTTAGTATTTCACAATTAAAAAGGGGGGGAAGGGGGGTTGCTGGAACCCTTAGTTTTAATGGACCAGCAGCCCTCTTCTGGTCTCATTCTGGCCCAGAGACCAAGATGAAAACATCAGTATACAAATAAGTAAATTTACCACCAAAGATGCATAAATACTCTCATAACCTACATTAAAAAATCTTACTGGAGAAATCCTGAGATAGAAAAAGACAATTAGAAATCCGAGGCCAGGGGATGGCTGCATAGTATAGTGGTTAGCACATTTGCTTTACACGCAAAAAGTCCTGGGTTCACGCCCCAGGTGGAGCCACAGACCATACCCTGGGTGC